>NC_053389.1:307382327-307701327 GCF_905171765.1 Bufo bufo
TCCCTAGATGGACAAGAACATCCACGTCCCCTTCCTGCTTTGCTTGCTTAACAATATTAATAATACGTCTTCTATCTCTTCTAGCAGTAGCCCCAGGGAGACATCTCACAAAACCATTTTCTTTAAGCTCCACACTTCTTATGATTGAATCACCCAGCAACAGCTGCTTCCTTTGAGACTTCACTTTATCTTTTTTGTTGCATACATTAGACATAGGAGTCGATGGTTTCACACCCTCTGTGCTTGAGTCCATATCCATGTTGTCCTTACATTCTGAGAGTGCTGCAAATGAATTATGGAGAACCACCGACTGTGGGACATGTCTTCTATCCACCACTCTAAGACTTCCAGAACCTACAGTAACCCATCTGCCATTTCTGGGGGTCCTCTGTGGCAGCTGCATTGCAGCAGTCCTAGCTAGAGTTTGTTTAACAGATAATTTAAATATTTCAGCTTTCAAAAATGCAATTTCCTGCTGCAGTAAGGAGAACTGTCTACAGATCTGACAGCATCCGAATCTCCAAAGAGTGGAACATGAAATAAATGCACAACAATTCCTGCACTGAACCAAGTCTGCCATTTTAAAGAGGAGAAAAAAATAAATAAATTTGTAACTTTAAATCAAACAAATCTTACCTTTTTTTTTTGTATTGTTTCCACCTTCCAGCCTACCTCCTGACTATCTCCTGCAATATCTCTTTACTAGTACTTAATATAGTACTTGAAGCTAGTACTTGCAGCTAATGAATTAGGCCAGCTAATGAGTCTGTCTCTATATATACACACACTGCTTCCAAAACTCCTCCCCCAGCAACAAATGTAACACCTTAGTGAGCTAGGCTCATTAGCAAACGCACAATAGCAAACACCTGACCGAATTCCTTACCTCTTCTCAAGCAATGATCAGCAAAAACAACACAGATGAGCCAGTTGGAGACTCTAAGCCAATCTCTTGCAGTATCTCTTGAATCTCTTCAGCCTCCTGCAATATCTCTTTACTAGTACTTAATGTAGTACTTGAAGCTAGTACTTGCAGCTAATGAATTAGGCCAGCTAATGAGTCTGTCTCTATATATACACACACTGCTTCCAAAACTCCTCCCCCAGCAACAAATGTAACACCTTAGTGAGCTAGGCTCATTAGCAAACGCACAATAGCAAACAGCTGACCGAATTCCTTACCTCTTCTCAAGCAATGATCAGCAAAAACAACACAGATGAGCCAGTTGGAGACTCTAAGCCAATCTCTTGCAGTATCTCTTGAATCTCTTCAGCCTCCTGCAATATCTCTTTACTAGTACTTAATGTAGTACTTGAAGCTAGTACTTGCAGCTAATGAATTAGGCCAGCTAATGAGTCTGTCTCTATATATACACACACTGCTTCCAAAACTCCTCCCCCAGCAACAAATGTAACACCTTAGTGAGCTAGGCTCATTAGCAAACGCACAATAGCAAACAGCTGACCGAATTCCTTACCTCTTCTCAAGCAATGATCAGCAAAAACAACACAGATGAGCCAGTTGGAGACTCTAAGCCAATCTCTTGCAGTATCTCTTGAATCTCTTCAGCCTCCTGCAATATCTCTTTACTAGTACTTAATGTAGTACTTGAAGCTAGTACTTGCAGCTAATGAATTAGGCCAGCTAATGAGTCTGTCTCTATATATACACACACTGCTTCCAAAACTCCTCCCCCAGCAACAAATGTAACACCTTAGTGAGCTAGGCTCATTAGCAAACGCACAATAGCAAACAGCTGACCGAATTCCTTACCTCTTCTCAAGCAATGATCAGCAAAAACAACACAGATGAGCCAGTTGGAGACTCTAAGCCAATCTCTTGCAGTATCTCTTGAATCTCTTCAGCCTCCTGCAATATCTCTTTACTAGTACTTAATGTAGTACTTGAAGCTAGTACTTGCAGCTAATGAATTAGGCCAGCTAATGAGTCTGTCTCTATATATACACACACTGCTTCCAAAACTCCTCCCCCAGCAACAAATGTAACACCTTAGTGAGCTAGGCTCATTAGCAAACGCACAATAGCAAACAGCTGACCGAATTCCTTACCTCTTCTCAAGCAATGATCAGCAAAAACAACACAGATGAGCCAGTTGGAGACTCTAAGCCAATCTCTTGCAGTATCTCTTGAATCTCTTCAGCCTCCTGCAATATCTCTTTACTAGTACTTAATGTAGTACTTGAAGCTAGTACTTGCAGCTAATGAATTAGGCCAGCTAATGAGTCTGTCTCTATATATACACACACTGCTTCCAAAACTCCTCCCCCAGCAACAAATGTAACACCTTAGTGAGCTAGGCTCATTAGCAAACGCACAATAGCAAACAGCTGACCGAATTCCTTACCTCTTCTCAAGCAATGATCAGCAAAAACAACACAGATGAGCCAGTTGGAGACTAAGCCAATCTCTTGCAGTATCTCTTGAATCTCTTCAGCCTCCTGCAATATCTCTTTACTAGTACTTAATGTAGTACTTGAAGCTAGTACTTGCAGCTAATGAATTAGGCCAGCTAATGAGTCTGTCTCTATATATACACACACTGCTTCCAAAACTCCTCCCCCAGCAACAAATGTAACACCTTAGTGAGCTAGGCTCATTAGCAAACGCACAATAGCAAACAGCTGACCGAATTCCTTACCTCTTCTCAAGCAATGATCAGCAAAAACAACACAGATGAGCCAGTTGGAGACTCTAAGCCAATCTCTTGCAGTATCTTTTGAATCTCTTCAGCCTCCTGCAATATCTCTTTACTAGTACTTAATGTAGTACTTGAAGCTAGTACTTGAAGCTAATGAATTGAAGAGGAGGAGGAAGCTGAGTAGGAGGAGGAGGAGACAGGAGGCAAAGAATGTTGCCCTGCGATCCTTGGCGGCGGAAGGACGTGCGCCAAACAGCTCTCCGCCTGGGGCCCAGTCGCCACTACATTTACCCAATGTGCAGTTAGGGAGATATAGCGTCCCTGGCCGTGCTTACTGGTCCACGTATCTGTGGTTAGGTGGAACTTGCCACAGATGGCGTTGCGCAGTGCACACTTGATTTTATCGGACACTTGTTTGTGCAGGGAAGGCACGGCTCTCTTGGAGAAGTAGTGGCGGCTGGGAATAACATACTGTGGGACAGCAAGTGACATGAGCTGTTTGAAGCTGTGTGTGTCCACCAGCCTAAATGACAGCATTTCATAGGCCAGTAGTTTAGAAATGCTGGCATTCAGGGCCAGGGATCGAGGGTGGCTAGGTGGGAATTTACGCTTTCTCTCAAATGTTTGTGAGATGGAGAGCTGAACGCTGCCGTGTGACATGATTGAGATGCTTGGTGACGCAGGTGGTGGTGTTGGTGGTACATCCCATGTTTGCTGGGCGGCAGGTGCCAACGTTCCTCCAGAGGCAGAGGAAGAGGCCGAGGCGGCGGCAGCAGCAGCAGAAGAGGCCGAGGCGGCGGCAGCAGCAGAAGAGGCCGAGGCGGCAGCAGCAGAAGAGGCAGCAGGGGGAGCCTGAGTGACTTCCTTGTTTTTAAGGTGTTTACTCCACTGCAGTTAATGCTTTGCATGCAGGTTCCTGGTCATGCAGGTTGTGCTAAGGTTCAGAAAGTTAATGCCTCGCTTCAGGCTCTGATGGCACAGCGTGCAAACCACTCGGGTCTTGTCGTCAGCACATTGTTTGAAGAAGTGCCATGCCAGGGAACTCCTTGAAGCTGCCTTTGGGGTGCTCGGTCCCAGATGGCGGCGGTCAGTAGCAGGCGGAGTCTCTTGGCGGCGGGTGTTCTGATTTTGCCCACTGCTCCCTCTTTTGCTACGCTGTTGGCTCGGTCTCACCACTGCCTCTTCCTGCGAACTCTGAAAGTCAGTGGCACGACCTTCATTCCATGTGGGGTCTAGGACCTCATCGTCCCTGTTACGACACTCACCGCCAGGTAGATGAAGCCGCCGTTTAGTGAATAAGCCCCTTTCTCCAGAAATGCAGTTTTTAATCCAGCCGATGGTCAAACTCCGGAATGGAGCATACGAAGTGGCAACTCCCGATCAGCAATTCAGTCGAACTCCTTCCACAGCTAGCAATATACAAAAGCGCTGTCCCAATAATAAATCCCTCCACAAACGAGACCAAGCTCCGTCTTGAAAGTCAAACAGGAATCAATTTTATTGAGGGCTACCCACCCGTATTTATGCAGGTCTCCATCTGGTGGACACGCCCCTAGGGGACCAGAATGGAGACTGACACAGGACAGACATGCAGCACTACAGAGACAATACATCCCCCACAATGCATCATGGTCTCCTCCTCTCTGCCCTGGAGACCCGAGGAGTAATCCCATTATCTCTCAAGACAGAGGGTAACCACAATACACATGTGGGGACAACAGAACAGACATCACCATTTAAACATACAATGTCACAACCCTTTTCAATACACAGACATTTAACATCCCAAAATGGCACGCATTAGACCAGGAGTTCAAGTTAGTTTAAGTCCTTTGTGAACAATGAGGCCATTTGGGTTAACTAGCAGCACACTCTTCTCCTGGGTGGCCGTCCGTTCAGTAGTTCCAATTGGTATTTGGGGAAACACACAAACAGGGGCATACGGGCAGGAAATCCAGCGAAATTAAGGCAAACAGACTAACCAGCAATATAGGTCTATACAGATGGATCTGTCACAGTCCCCTGCATCGTCTTCCACCCAGTCTTGACCCCTGACCTCCTGTTCAGTCTGCACACTGCAGAAAGACGCAGCAGTTGGCACCTGTGTTTCGTCATCATCAGAGACGTGCTGAGGTGGTATTCCCATGTCCTCATCATCAGGAAACATAAGTGGTTGTGTGTTAGTGCATTCTATCTCTTCCACCCCTGGTGAAGGGCTAGGTGGATGCCCTTGGGAAACCCTGGCAGCAGAGTCTTTAAACAGCATAAGAGACTGCTGCATAACTTGAGGCTCAGACAGTTTCCCTGATATGCATGGGGGTGATGTGACAGACTGATGGGCTTGGTTTTCATGTGCCATCTGTGCGCTTTCTGCAGAAGACTGGGTGGGAGATAATGTGAACGTGCTGGATGCACTGTCGGGCACCCAATTGACTAATGCCTGTACCTGCTCAGGCCTTACTATCCTTAGAACGGCATTGGGCCCCACCAAATATCCCTGTAAATTCTGGCGGCTACTGGGACCTGAGGTAGTTGGTACACTAGTACACTAGGACGTGTCGCTGTGGCAGAACGGCCATGTCCTCTCCCAGCACCAGAGGGTCCACTAACACCACCACGACCATGTCCACGTCCGCGTCCCTTATTAGATGTTTTCCTCATTGTTCCCGTTCACCACAATTTTGAAAATGGCAAATTTGGGAATAGTTTTTCAACCCAGAACAAAAAGTGTGCTTTTACGGTCACTACAAATAACTTGACCAGCTAAAACAGTACAGATTTGGTTGAATAGAGATGTGAAGCCTGTTTTTTTTTGCGCTGTGTGACAGGTATAGGTTTAATCACAGAATCAGACTTCTATCTGCACGCTAGCGTGTGTCTTAGGTTTTTCTGAATGACACTATCAGTACCTTCAATGTAAGATATCCTTTTTGGGATAGATTTCAAGTAGGCCTCAAATACCAGAAACTAGTTATTTTGAGAATGGCAAATTTGGGAATAGTTTTTCAACCCAGAACAAAAAGTGTGCTTTTACGGTCACTACAAATAACTTGACCAGCTAAAACAGTACAGATTTGGTTGAATAGAGATGTGAGGCCTGTTTTTTTTTGCTCTGTGTGACAGGTATAGGTTTAATCACAGAATCAGACTTCTATCTGCACGCTAGCGTGTGTCTTAGGTTTTTCTGAATGACACTATCAGTACCTTCAATGTAAGATATCCTTTTTGGGATAGATTTCAAGTAGGCCTCAAATACCAGAAACTAGTTATTTTGAGAATGGCAAATTTGGGAATAGTTTTTCAATCCAGAAAATAAAAAGTGCTTTTACGGTCACTACAAATAACTTGACCAGCTAAAACAGTACAGATTTGGTTGAATAGAGATGTGAGGCCTGTTTTTTTTTGCGCTGTGTGACAGGTATAGGTTTAATCACAGAATCAGACTTCTATCTGCACGCTAGCGTGTGTCTTAGGTTTTTCTGAATGACACTATCAGTACCTTCAATGTAAGATATCCTTTTTGGGATAGATTTCAAGTAGGCCTCAAATACCAGAAACTAGTTATTTTGAGAATGGCAAATTTGGGAATAGTTTTTCAATCCAGAAAATAAAAAGTGCTTTTACGGTCACTACAAATAACTTGACCAGCTAAAACAGTCCAGATTTGGTTGAATAGAGATGTGAGGCCTGTTTTTTTTTTGCGCTGTGTGACAGGTATAGGTTTAATCACAGAATCAGACTTCTATCTGTACGCTAGCGTGTGTCTTAGGTTTTTCTGAATGACACTATCAGTACCTTTAATGTAAGATATCCTTTTTGGGATAGATTTCAAGTAGGCCTCAAATACCAGAAACTAGTTATTTTGAGAATGGCAAATTTGGGAATAGTTTTTCAATCCAGAAAATAAAAAGTGCTTTTACGGTCACTACAAATAACTTGACCAGCTAAAACAGTACAGATTTGGTTGAATAGAGATGTGAGGCCTGTTTTTTTTTGCGCTGTGTGACAGGTATAGGTTTAATCACAGAATCAGACTTCTATCTGCACGCTAGCGTGTATCTTAGGTTTTTCTGAATGACACTATCAGTACCTTCAATGTAAGATATCCTTTTTGGGATAGATTTCAAGTAGGCCTCAAATACCACAAACGAGTTATTTTGAGAATGGCAAATTTGGGAATAGTTTTTCAATCCAGAAAATAAAAAGTGCTTTTACAGTCACTACAAATAACTTGACCAGCTAAAACAGTACAGATTTGGTTGAATAGAGATGTGAGGCCTGTTTTTTTTTGCGCTGTGTAACAGGTATAGGTTTAATCACAGAATCAGACTTCTATCTGCACGCTAGCGTGTGTCTTAGGTTTTTCTGAATGACACTATCAGTACCTTCAATGTAAGATATCCTTTTTGGGATAGATTTCAAGTAGGCCTCAAATACCACAAACTAGTTATTTTGAGAATGGCAAATTTGGGAATAGTTTTTTAATCCAGAAAATAAAAAGTGCTTTTACGGTCACTACAAATAACTTGACCAGCTAAAACAGTCCAGATTTGGTTGAATAGAGATGTGAGGCCTGTTTTTTTTGCGCTGTGTGACAGGTATAGGTTTAATCACAGAATCAGACTTCTATCTGCACGCTAGCGTGTGTCTTAGGTTTTTCTGAATGACACTATCAGTACCTTCAATGTAAGATATCCTTTTTGGGATAGATTTCAAGTAGGCCTCAAATACCAGAAACTAGTTATTTTGAGAATGGCAAATTTGGGAATAGTTTTTCAATCCAGAAATAAAAAGTGCTTTTACGGTCACTACAAATAACTTGACCAGCTAAAACAGTACAGATTTGGTTGAATAGAGATGTGAGGCCTTTTTTTTTTTTTTTGCGCTGTGTGACAGGTATAGGTTTAATCACAGAATCAGACTTCTATCTGCACGGTAGCGTGTGTCTTAAGTTTTTCTGAATGACACTATCAGTACCTTCAATGTAAGATATCCTTTTTGGGATAGATTTCAAGTAGGCTTCAAATACCAGAAACTAGTTATTTTGAGAATGGCAAATTTGGGAATAGTTTTTCAACCCAGAAAGAAAAGTGTGCTTTTACGGTCACTACAAATAACTTGACCAGCTAAAACAGTACAGATTTGGTTGAATAGAGATGTGAGGCCTGTTTTTTTTTGCGCTGTGTGACAGTTATAGGTTTAATCACAGAATCAGACTTCTATCTGCACGCTAGCGTGTGTCTTAGGTTTTTCTGAATGACACTATCAGTACCTTCAATGTAAGATATCCTTTTTGGGATAGATTTCAAGTAGGCCTCAAATACCAGAAACTAGTTATTTTGAGAATGGGAAATTTGGGAATAGTTTTTCAACCCAGAAAGAAAAGTGTGCTTTTACGGTCACTACAAATAACTTGACCAGCTAAAACAGTACAGATTTGGTTGAATAGAGATGTGAGGCCTGTTTTTTTTTGCGCTGTGTGACAGGTATAGGTTTAATCACAGAATCAGACTTCTATCTGTACGCTAGCGTGTGTCTTAGGTTTTTCTGAATGACACTATCAGTACCTTCAATGTAAGATATCCTTTTTGGGATAGATTTCAAGTAGGCCTCAAATACCACAAACTAGTTATTTTGAGAATGGCAAATTTGGGAATAGTTTTTTAATCCAGAAAATAAAAAGTGCTTTTACGGTCACTACAAATAACTTGACCAGCTAAAACAGTCCAGATTTGGTTGAATAGAGATGTGAGGCCTGTTTTTTTTGCGCTGTGTGACAGGTATAGGTTTAATCACAGAATCAGACTTCTATCTGCACGCTAGCGTGTGTCTTAGGTTTTTCTGAATGACACTATCAGTACCTTCAATGTAAGATATCCTTTTTGGGATAGATTTCAAGTAGGCCTCAAATACTAGAAACTAGTTATTTTGAGAATGGCAAATTTGGGAATAGTTTTTCAATCCAGAAAATAAAAAGTGCTTTTACGGTCACTACAAATAACTTGACCAGCTAAAACAGTACAGATTTGGTTGAATAGAGATGTGAGGCCTTTTTTTTTTTTTTTGCGCTGTGTGACAGGTATAGGTTTAATCACAGAATCAGACTTCTATCTGCACGGTAGCGTGTGTCTTAAGTTTTTCTGAATGACACTATCAGTACCTTCAATGTAAGATATCCTTTTTGGGATAGATTTCAAGTAGGCCTCAAATACCAGAAACTAGTTATTTTGAGAATGGCAAATTTGGGAATAGTTTTTCAACCCAGAAAGAAAAGTGTGCTTTTACGGTCACTACAAATAACTTGACCAGCTAAAACAGTACAGATTTGGTTGAATAGAGATGTGAGGCCTGTTTTTTTTTGCGCTGTGTGACAGTTATAGGTTTAATCACAGAATCAGACTTCTATCTGCACGCTAGCGTGTGTCTTAGGTTTTTCTGAATGACACTATCAGTACCTTCAATGTAAGATATCCTTTTTAGGATAGATTTCAAGTAGGCCTCAAATACCAGAAACTAGTTATTTTGAGAATGGCAAATTTGGGAATAGTTTTTCAACCCAGAAAATAAAGTGTGCTTTTACGGTCACTACAAATAACTTGACCAGCTAAAACAGTACAGATTTGGTTGAATAGAGATGTGAGGCCTGTTTTTTTTGCGCTGTGTGACAGGTATAGGTTTAATAACAGAATCAGACTTCTATCTGCACGCTAGCGTGTGTCTTAGGTTTTTCTGAATGACACTATCAGCACCTTCAATGTAAGATATCCTTTTTGGGATAGATTTCAAGTAGGCCTCATATAGCAGAAACTAGTTATTTTGAGAATGGCAAATCCAGAACAAAAAGTGTGCTTTTACGGTCACTACAAATAACTTGACCAGCTAAAACAGTACAGATTTGGTTGAATAGAAATGTCAGGTCTATTTTTTAGGCGCTGGGTGACAGGCTCAACTTGCCCTTGATGTAGTATATGGCCAAAAAATAACCACACTGTTGATGGTTAAATGCACTTGGGTGACACAGGCTCAGCCTGCACCAGATGTAGTATATGGCCAAAAAATAATCAGACTGTTGATGGTTAAATGCACTTGGGTGACACAGGCTCAGCCTGCAGCTGATGTAGTATATGGCCAAAAAATAACCAGACTGTTGATGGTTAAATGCACTTCGGTGACACAGGCTCAGCCTGCAGCTGATGTAGGATATAGCACAAAATAACCACACTATTGATGGTTAAATACACTTGGTGATAGCTTGTGCTGGCGCACCACAAGTCACAAAATGGCCGCCGATCACCCCAGAAAAAAAGTGATCTAAAAACGCTCTGGGCAGCCTCAAAAAAGTGAGCAAGTCAATATTAGCACTTCAATGATCCACAGCTGCAGATCGATCACAGAATGAAGTCTTTTGGAGGAGTTAATCACTGCCTAATCTCGCCCTAACGTCGCAGCTGCAACCTCTCCCTATGCTTCAATCAGCAGAGTGACGTGCAGCGCAACGTGACCCAAGCTTATATAGAGGCTGGGTCACATGCTGCACTGGCCAATCACAGCCATGCCAATAGTAGGCAAGGCTGTGATGGCCTCTTGGGGCAAGTAGTATGACGCTTGTTGATTGGCTGCTTTGCAGCCTTTCAAAAAGCGCCAAGAAAGCGCCGAACACCGAACCCGAACCAGACTTTTACGAAAATGTTCGGGTTCGGGTCCGTGTCACGGACACCCCAAAATTCGGTACAAACCCGAACTATACAGTTCGGGTTCGCTCATCCCTACTCAAGACTAAAAACTAAGACTGCCTAACTGGGCTATATATATGGGATGTGTTGTCTCCCCCTAGTGGTAGGCTCAGTGTAATGGAATCTAACACACTTTTGGGTAGGGATTATGCATAAAGATGCACTGCAGCATAAAACAGGTTATATAAAGTGTACAAAGCATAGCACTACGACTTTGCAATACCCACGTGGGTAGTGGGACACTGCACATGGAGTTTGTATGCTCCAACTGTTTTTGCTACACACATATTGCTCTGTAACTCAAAAACTCATCAATCAATTTCTACTAAACTTGGTACACATATGACTTACTATCTGGGAAAGAATTCTGTGGAGGTAACATGCGGTACACAGTGAGTTTCTGTCTGTACAGACGTCTGTCTGTCTGTTCTTTATGCGGGACCAAACGACTGGAACGATCTTCACCAAATTTGGAACACAGGTACATCAGGTGTCTGGGAAGGTTTTAGACTGCTCAGCTCTCAGATCTCTAGGACGTACCGTTCCTGCGATATTCCCAAAAAATGACCTGCATTAGCCAATACAAGCCTGCAAGTCTTCTTTTCATATCCCAACTGCCATACACACGGTCACATGTCCCTCATCAGCCAATAGAAGCTCGCAGGCCCTTAGTCTCCACATACACACTGTTTTACTCTAGGTTTCCATAACAACCCAGCCATTTTTTTTCACTGCTGTAGGTCATCTTTAGGCTCTAGGGCTAAATGACGACATGTGTTGCGCAACAATAAGTCACATGACACATAGGGCACAACTACACTGCTACATGTGTCACGCGACATTGATGTTGCACCAATGTCGCGCGACAATTTTTATAATGATAGTCTATGGTGTTGCACTGCGACATGAGACATGCTGTCCATCTCTATCATTATAAAAATTGTTAAGAAAAAAAAAAACGCTGCTCGACACATTTTGTCGTGTAGCCCTAGAATTAAAGGGGCAGTGCGATGTGGAGGGCACTGTTAAAGGTGCGGACACTGTGGAGGTCACTGTTAAAGGGGCATTTACTGTGGATGTTACTGTTAAGGGGGCAGGTCGCTGTGGAGGTCACTGTTAAAGGGGTGGACACTGTGGAGGTCATTGTTAAGGGGGCAGGGGCCACTATTTAAGAGGCAACTGCTGTGTAGGTCACTGTTAAGGCAGCAGGGTACTGTAAGGTCACTGTTAAATCAGCGGGGTACTGTGGAGGTCACTGTTAAGAGGGCGGGCCCCTGAGGAGGTCACTGTCAAGGGAGTGCGTGCTGTGAAACTCACTGTTAAAGTGGGCTGCTGTGAAGGTCAAAGTTAAGGGAATGGGCTGCTATGGAGGTCACATTTTAAAGTGGCGGGGCACTGTGGGGGGTCAGTGTTAAGGGGTAAGAGACTGCAGAGTTCAATGTTAAAGGGGCGGGATGCTATAGAGGTCACTATTATGGGGGATACTGTCGATATCTTTTAATGACACACAGAAACATTAAATGAAATAGATTAAATATACCCGTGCAAAGATTGGTTCTTCTGCTAGTTTTCTATTAAACTATTTGTTTATTGAAATTTTTCAAACCAGAACAGCGGTGACAGTTACATATAAATGTAGTAAGCAAGTGTTGACATTTCAGAAATAACAAGAGGAAGATGATCAGAACCCTTGAAAAGTAGCATATTTCCAAATTATCTTCTTAGGTAAAATGATTTCCAGAAACCACATTGATAATCGGTAGTATCATCCATCACCTAATATAACTCTTCTAAATAAATTAGCCACTTAGAACATAAGGTGGAAGGGGCATAGAAGTTAAGGGTAGAGAGAAGGATATCAGAGATTGCGGGGGGGGGGGGGGGGGGGCGGAGGCGGATAAGTATGTCCTCCGACGAGTCCATCTGGATAAAGTTTGTAGGGCTATGTGTAAGAAGTCTGGTTTTGGGAAGAATAAGTGAGATGTATGTAACATATTTTATAGTTTAGGGTGTGAATTTAGTGCAGATGTGCATTTGTTAGATTGGAGATGGCAAAGTGCATGAGTCATAAAAGTGGGATCTATGTAGGAACCAGGCTAACCAGGTCTGGGAAAAAAAACTTGGTGTGTATGTCATTCCTAGTGGGAAATCCGCAGGGCAGGCCAGCACCTCCAAGGCATAAAGGGCAAGCTCAGGCCATGTGCCCAATTTGGAGACCCAGAAGTTAAATGGGGCAGACCCATCAGTCAGTACATGTAGGTGTGTGCACATGTACTGTTCTACCATATTGCTGAAATGCTGCCTCCTGCTAAGACGTTCCATATCAGCTGGTGGTGCTGGTTGTTGTGGCGTGCTGACAAAGCTTTTTCACATTTCGGCCATGCTAACCCTGCCTTCTGAGGTGCTGGCGGTGCCCCAGCTGCGTTGGCGACTTGTTGCTCCTCCTCTGCCTTCACCTTGTTCTTCTACTGAGCCCCCAGTGTCAGGTGGGAATGCCATCAGCATCATGTCTACCAGCGTGCGCTTGTACTCACGCATCTTCCGATCATGCTCAAGTGACAGAATTAAATTAAGGACGGCACGTTGTCCTTGTAGTGGGGATCCAGCAGGGTGGTCACTCAGTAATCAGCACTGGTTAGGATGAGGGCAACTCGGCGGTCGTTGCACAGGCACTGCAGCATGTAATTGCTCATGTGTGCCAGGCTGTCCAGAGGCAATGACAAGTTGTCCTCTGTGGGAGGTGTATCGTCTGTGTTCTCTGTATCCCCACAGCCACGTTCCAGTGATGCCTATGAGCTGCTTTGGGTGCCACCCTGCTGTGAACACGGTTCCTCCTCCTCATCCTCCAGAACTGTGCCGTGGCTGGACAATTTTGCACCTGGCCCTGATAACCGTGGAAATGATCCCTCTTCCTCCTCTTCTTCCTCCTGTGCTACATCCTCTTTAGAGTTGAGCGGACACCTGGATGATCGGGTTCGACAAGTTGGGCCGAACTTGAAAAAAAAGTTTGGGTTTGGGACCCGAACTTGACCCGAACTTGACCCCGAACCCCATTGAAATCAATGGGGACCCGAACTTTTGGGCACTAAAATGGCTCTAAAATAATCCTGCAAAGGGCTAGAGGGCTGCAAAAGGCATCAAAATGTGCTTAAGAGCATGACAACTGTTCTGCAAACAAATGTGGATAGGGAAATTACTTAAAATAACATAAAATACAGAAAAATTTAAAATAACAATCTGGATCTAGGAGTAGAAGGTTGAGGAGGAGGTGGATGGGTGGATGTGGCGGTGTAGGTTGACGTGGCGGTGTAGGTGGAAGCGGCAGTGAAGGAGGAATAGGTAGCCAACACTAATTTGTGTTATTTTTTATTTTTAAATTGCGGTATCCCCCAAAATATTTGGATATATAACAAAATAAAACAAAGAATAAGTGCACTTGAGTACAAGAATGGATGGTTGAGGCTCGTATAAATGTCTATTTTGCACAAGGTACGGACAAGTCCTGTGGGATCCATGCCTGGTTCAATTTAATAAACGTAAGCTTGTCCACATTGGCTGCGGCCTGTGATAATGCTCTCTGCCGTGCTAAACACACGTTCACACTATACACTGGATGCAGGGCAGGTCAGCACCTCCAAGGCTGACAAAGATTTTTTTTATTGGGGTAGGTAGCCCCCAAAATATTGGGACAAATAAAAAATAAGAAAACAAAGAATCATTGCACTTGACTTGAGTACAAGAATGTATGTTTGATGGCGGTATAAATGTCTATTCTGCACAAGGTACAGACAAGTCTTGTGGGATCCAAGCCTGGTTAATTTTAATGAACGTGAGCTTGTCCACATTGGCTGTAGACAGGCGGCTGCGCTTGTCTGTGATGACGTCCCCTGCCGTGCTAAACACACGTTCAGATAATACACTGGCTGCAGGGCAGGCCAGCACCTACAAGGCATAAAGGGCAAGCTCAGGCCATGTTCCCAATTTGGAGACCCAGAAGTTGAAGGGGGCAGACCCGTCATTCAGTACGTGTAGGCGTGTGCACACATACTGCTCCACCATGTTGGCGAAATGCTGCCTCCTGCTAAGACATTCCATATCAGCTGGTGGTGCTGGTTGTTGTGGCGTGCTGACAAAGCTTTTCCACATGTCGGCTAACCCTGCCTTCTGAGGTGCTGGCGGCTCTCCAGCTGCGTTGGCGACCTCTTCCTCTGCATTCGCCTTTTGCTTCCACTTTGCCCCCGCTGTCAGGTGGGAATGCCACCAGCAGCGCATCTACCAGCGTGCGCTTGTACTCTTGCATCCTACGATCAAGCTCCAGTGATGGAATTAAGGATGGTACCTTGTCCTTGTAACGGGGATCCAGCAGCGTGGCCACCCAGTAATCAGCACAAGTTAGAATGTGGACAACTCGGCGGTCGTTGCGGAGACTCTGCAGCATGTAATCGCTCATGTGAGCCAGGCTGCCCAGAGGCAACGAAAAGCTGTCCTCTGTGGGAGGTGTATCGTCTGTATCCTCTGTATCCACGCACCAGTGATGGCCATGAGCTGGTCTGGGTGCTACCCTGCTGTGAACATGGTTCCTCCTCCTGCATCTCCTCCTCCTCATCCTCCACCTCCTCATCCTCCAGAACTGTGCCCTGGCTGGACAATTGTGTACCTTGGGTTTGTGGGTGCAGGAACCCACCCTCGGAGCCACTTGGGAATGACTGGCCAGAAACCCTACAAAATGATCCCTCTTCCTCCTCCTACTCCTGTGCCACATCCTCTTCCAGCATCGCCATGAGCATTTTTTCAAGGAGGCATAGAAGTGGGATAGTAACGCTAAGAACGGCGTTATCAGCACTGGCCATGTTGGTGGAGTACTCGAAACAGCGCAACAAGGAACACAGGTCTCGCATGGAGGCCCAGTCATTGGTGGTGAAGTGGTGTTGTTCCGCAGAGCGACTCACCCGTGCGTGCTGCAGCTGAAACTCCACTATTGCCTGCTGCTGCTCGCACAGTCTGGCCAGCATGTGCAAGGTGGAGTTCCACCTTGTGGGCATGTCGCATATGAGGCGGTGAGCGGGAAGGCTGAAGTTACGCTGCAGCGCTGACAGGCGAGCAGCAGCAGGGTGAGAACGGCGAAAGCGCGCACAGATGGTCCGCACTTTATGCAGCAGCTCTGACATGTCGGGGTATTTTTTAAGGAATCTCTGCACCACCAAATTCAGCACATGCGCCAGGCAAGGGATGTGCGTCAAACGGGCTAGTCCCAGAACTGCTACGAGATTTCGCCCATTATCGCACACCACCAGGCCGGGCTTGAGGCTGACTGGCACAAACCACTCATCGGTCTGTTGTTCAAGGCCCGTCCACAGCTCCTGCGCGGTGTGGGGTTTGTCCCCCAAACAGATATGTTTTAAAACTGCCTGCTGTCGTTTACCCCTGGCTGTGCTGAAGTTGGTGGTGAAGGTGTTACGCTGACCGGATGAGGAGCTGGTAGAGGATGAGGAAGCAGAGTAGGAGGAGGAGGAAGCAACAGGAGGCAAACTGAAGCGCCCTGCAATCCTCGGTGGAGATCCTATGGAGATATAACGGCCCTGACCGTGCTTACTGGTCTATGTATCAGTAGTCAGGTGCACCTTGCCACAGATGGCGTTGCGCAGTGCACACCTGATTTTGTCCCCTACTTGGTTGTGAAGGGAAGGGATGGCTCGCCTTGAAAAGTAGTGGAGGCTCGGCACGACGTACTGTGGGACAGCCACCGCCATAAGGCCTTTAAAACTATCCGTCTCCACTAGACGGAATTACAGCATTTTAAAGGCAAGTCATTTCAAAATGCTGGCATTCAGGGCTAGGGATCGCGGGTGGGTAGGGGGGTACTTCCTCTTCCTTCCCAGCGTTTCTGATATGGAGAGCTGAACGCTTCCGTGGGACATTGTGGAGATGCTTGGTGACCCAGGTGTTGGTGTTGCTGGCAGATCCTCTGTTTGCGGGGTGCCAGGTGGCACTGTCACTCCAGAGGTGGATGAAGAGGTCGCGACTGCAGCAGAAGAGGAAGCAGGAGGAGCCAGAGACCTTTCTTGGTTTTTGAGGTGTCTACTCCCCTGCAGCATGTGATTTGCACTTAAATGCATGGTCATGCGGGTTGTGCTCAGGTTGAGAACGTTTATGCCTCGCTTCAGGCTCTGTTTGCACAGCGTGCAAACCACTCGTGTCTTGTCGTCAGCACATTGTCTGAAGAACTGCCATGCCAGGGAACTCCTTGGAGCTGGCTTTGGTGTGCTCGGTCCCTTGCTGCAGTGGGCACTAGCAGGTGTACTGTCTAGAGGACGGCCGCTCCGCTTTTGCACCCTGCTCCCTCTTCTGCTGTGCTGGTGGCTCTGTGCGACCACCGCCTCTTCCTCACTCGCATGACCTTGATTCCATGTGGGGTCGAGGACCTCATCGTCCTCCAAATCATCTTCCACCCAGTCTTCACCCCTGACTTCCTTGTCGGTTTGCACACTTTCGAAAGCCCCAGCAGTTGGCACCTGTGTTTCGTCATCATCCGAGACATACTGCGATGTTCCTCCTATGTACTCATCTTGAAAAATAAGTGGTTGGGCATCGGTGCACTCAATCTCTTCCACTTCTGGGGCAGGGCTAGGTGGATGGCCCTGGGAAACCCTGCTAACAGAGTCATCAAAAAGCAGAAGAGACTGCTGCATGACTTGGGGCTCAGACTGCTTGGCTGATTTGCAAGGGGGTGAGGTGAAAGACTGATGGACATCGGCTGCAGGTGCCAACTGTGGTCTTCCAGCAGGAGACTGGGTGGGAGACAATGTGAAGGAACTAGATCCACTGTCAGCAACCCAATCTACTATCGCCTGTACTTGTTCAAGCCTCACCATTCGTAGAGCAGCATTAGGCCCGACCAAATAACGCTGCAGGTTTTGTCGCCTACTCGTACCTGAGTAAGGGGTTTCACTTGTGCGTGTAGCTGGCACAGATCGACCACGTCCTCTCCCTGCAACAGGAGCTCCACCAGCAGCACCACGACCTGGGCCACGTCCCTTATTTGACGCTCTCCTAATATTTTTTGAGTTTAGGATCTTGCCCTAAATGGGTGTTTAATTAATAAAAGAACGACAGTATGTAAAGGGTGTATCTCACACGGCCTGAACCAGACTAGGCCTCAATTAAAGATTTCTTTGCACAAAAAGGCTGTATTTCAAATGGCTGTATTTCAAATGCCTAATTCAATCCCCTGTATGTATAGGGGGGATCACACTCGCCCTGAACCAGTGTAGGCCTGCAGTAAATATATCTTTGCACAAAATGGCTGCATTTTAATTGCCTAATTCAAACCCCTGTATGTATAGGGGGGATCACACACGCCCTGAACCAATGTAGGCCTGAAGTAAATATATCTTTGCACAAAAAGGCTGTATTTCAAATGGCTGTATTTCAAATGCCTAATTCAAACCCCTGTATGTATAGGGGGATCACACACGCCCTAAACCAGTGTAGGCCTGAAGTAAATGTATTTTTGCACAAAATGGCTGTATTTCAAATGCCTAATTCAAACCCCTGTATGTAGGGGGATCACACACGCCCTAAACCAGTGTAGGCCTGAAGTAAATGTATTTTTGCACAACATGGCTGTATTTCAAATGCCTAATTCAAACCCCTGTATGTATAGGGGGGATCACACACGCCCTAAACCAGTGTAGGCCTGAAGTAAATATATCTTTGCACAAAATGGCTGTATTTCAAATGGCTGTATTTGAAATGCCTGAATCAAACCCCTGTATGTAGAGGGGGTATCTCACACGGTCTGAACCAGTGTAGGCCAGAAGTAAATATATCTTTGCACAAAAAGGCTGTATTTCAAATGCCTGTATTTCAAATGCCTAATTCAAACCCCTGTATGTATAGGGAAGATCACACACGCCCTGAACCAGTGTAGGCCTGCAGTAAATATATCTTTGCACAAAATGGCTGTATTTCAAATGCCTAATTCAAACCCCTGTCTGTAGAGGGGGTATCTTACAGAGCCTGAACCAGTGTGGGCCTGAATTCAATATTGGTGCACCAAATGTATTAAGGGTGTATCTCACAATGACATCTGCATCAAAGGCTGCTAACTACATTTTTTGTGCCCAAATGAGTGTTTGTTTAAAAACTGAATTTGACAGCAGTATATAAGCCTGTAATTTCACACGTGCTGATGCTGCAAGGCCTGAAAATAGTGTTTTTTGTCAAAAGAGTGTGTTTTTCAAACCCCCGAAAATGATTGGTGTATTTCTACCTTAAATTACACACTGACTAATACAGATGTTGTATATTGCCAAAAAAAAGTCTTTTTTTGCTAACAGAATATGAAAACTGTATATATTAAACTTGAATTTAACACTTGCAGATCTGTAAAATACCGTTTTCTGAAGAAAAAAAAGTGTTTTTCAAACCCCAGAAAATGATGGGTGTATTTCTACCTTAAATTACACACTGACTAATACAGATGTTGTAGATTGCCAAAAAAGTCTTTTTTTGCTAACAGAATATTAAAGCTGTCGATATTAAACTTGAATTTAACACTTGCAGATCTGGAAAATACTGTTTTTTGAAGAAAAAAAAGTGTGTTTTTCAAACCACAGAAAATGATGGGTGTATTTCTACCTTAAATTGCACACTGACTAATACAGATGTTGTAGTTTGCCCCCAAAAAATTGTGATTTGCAAGTCCCAAAAGCTCAGATGCAGTGCTGGTGCATTGAGCATGCATAAAATGGCCGCCGCCGACACCACCCACCTAACTAACAGAATTCTAAAAGTTAGTATTTTTTGGTCAATGAGCTCAGGGCAAGGTAAAACGATAGTGCCCTGCACCCACACAACTATTTGTCTGTTGATCGCTGAGTTAGATTCTCTCCTATGCTCTCCCTGAAATCACAAGTCCAGAAGCATCCTCTCCCTACACTTGTAACAGCAGAGTGACGTGCGGTGCTACGTGACTCCAGCTTATATAGAGCCTGGGTCACATGCTGCTCTGGCCAATCACAGCCATGCCATTAGTAGGCATAGCTGTGATGGCCTCTTGGGGCAAGTAGTATGACGCTTGTTGATTGGCTGCTGTGCAGCCTTTCAAAAAGCGCCAAGAAAGCGGCGAACACCGAACCCATACCCGAACTTTCACTGAAATGTTCGGGTTCGAGTCCGGGGTCCAAAATCCTAAAGTTCGGTACGAACCCGAACTTTACAACGTTGGCCATGTTGGTGGAGTACTTGAAACAGCGCAACATGGCACACACATCGAGGCCCACTCGTTGGTGATGAAGTGGTGCTGTTTTGCAGAGCACGTTGCATATAAGGCGGTGAGCGGGAAGGCCGAAGTTACGTTGCAGAGCAGACAGGTGAGCAGCAGCAGGGTGAGAAACCTGAAAGTGCACACAGACGGACCGCACTTTCTGCAGCTACTCTAATATATCGGGGTAATTTTTCAGGAAACTCTACACCACCAAATTCAGCACATGCACCAGTCAAGGGATGTGTGTCAAACCGGCTGGGCCCAGAGCTTCTACGAGATTTTGCCCATTATCGCACACCACCAGGTCGGGCTTGAGGCTCAGTGGCACCAACCACTCATTGGTCTGTTGTTCCATGCCCCTCCACAGCTCCTGCCCGGTGTGGTTTTTTTCCCCCAAACAGATGAGTTTCAAAACAGCCTGCTGTAATTTCCCCCTGGCTGTGTTGAAGTTGGTGGTGAAGGTGTTACGCTGACCAGATGAGGAGGCAGTAGAGGATGAAGTGGAGTAGGAGAAAGAGACAACAGGAGGCAAAGAGAAACGTCATGCAATCCTCGGTGGCATTAGGACATGCGCCAAACTGCTATCTGCTTCAGGCCCAGCTGCCACTGCATTTACCCAGTGTGCAGTTAGGGAGATATAACTGCCCGTGCTTACTGGTCCACGTATCGGTGGTTATGTGGACCTTGCCACAAATGGCGTTGCACAGTGCACACCTAATTTTGTCTGCCACTTGGTTGTGCAGGGCGGGGATGGCTCGTCTGGAAAAGTAGTGGCGGCTGGGAACCACGTAGTATGGGACAGCCACCGCCATAAGTTTTTAAAAAGTCTCCGTCTCCACCAAACAGAATTACAGCATTTTAAAATGCCAGGAATTTTTAAATGCTGGCATTTAGGGCCAGGAATCGCGGGTGGGTAGGGAGGTACTTCCTCTTTCTCTCCAGTGTTTGGGAGATGGACAGTTGAACTCTTCCATGGGACATTGTGGAGATGCTTGGTGACGGATGTGGTGACGTTGCTGCCACATTCTCTGTTTGCGGGGTGGCAGGTGCCACTGTCACTCCAGAGGGGGAGGAAGAGGCAGAGACTGCAGCAGAAGAGGGACCAGGAGGAGCCTGAAATCTTTTGTGCTTTTTGAGGTGTTTACTCCACTGCAGTTCGTGCTTTGCATTTTGATGCCTGGTCATGCAGGTGGTGCTCAGGTTTAGAACATTTATGCCTCGCTTCAGGCTCTGATTGCAACACTCACATTTTGTCATCAGCACATTTTGTATGAAGAACTGCCACGCCAGGGAACTTCTTGGAGCTGGCTTTGGTGTGCTCAGTCCCTGGGTGCGGTGGGCAGTAGCAGGCGAACTGGCTAGGGGACGGCCACTCTGCTTTTGCATACTGCTCCCTCTTTTGCTGTGCGGCAGGTGCTGTGTGACCACCACCACGTCCTCTAAACTGCACACGTCACTCGCATGACCTTGATTCCATGTGGGGTCTAGGACCTTATCTTCCTTCACATCACCTTTCACCCTCTCTTAACCCCTGCCCCACTTGCCAGTCTGCACACTGCAGTAAGCCGCAGCAGTTGGCACCTGTGTTTCGTCATCATCTGAGATGTGCTGCGGTGGATCTCCCATGTCCACATCCTGAAACATAAGTGGTTGTGCATCAGTGCGCTCAATCTCTTCCACTTCTGGTGCAGGACTATGTGGACAGCCCTCGGAAACCCTGCCAGCACAGTCATTAAATAGCATAAGAGACTGCTGCAAGACTTGGGGCTCAGATTTCTTGGCTGATTTGCAAGGGGGTGAGGTGAAAGACAGATGCTGATGGGCTGCAGCTGGCAATTCTGCGCTTTCAGCAGGGGACCGGGTGGGGGATAATGAGAATGAACTGGAGGCACTGTCAACCACCCAATCTACTACCGCCTCTACTTGTTCTGGCCTCACCATTCGTACACCGGTATTCGGGCATACAAAATAACGCTGTCATGTATGCAGTGCAGGTGTACTTCACGCAATAAATGGGTATATGACATGCACCTAACTAACAGATGGATTAACTATATCAATTTCCCTGTCACGTATGCAGTGCAGGTGTACTTCACGAAATAAATGGGTATATGACGTGCCCTTAACTAGCAGATGGATTAACTATATCAATTTCCCTGTCACGTATGCAGTGCAGGTGTACTTCACGCTATAAATGTGTATATGTCGTGCACATAACTAACAGACGGATTAACTATATCAATTTCCCTATCATGTATGCAGTGCAGGTGCACTTCACGCAATAAATGGGCATATGACGTGCACCTAGAGATAGATTAACTATATCAATTTCCCTGTCACGTATGCAGTGCAGGTGTACTTCACACAATAAATAGGTATATGACGTGTACCTAACTAACAGACGGATTAACTATTATATTTGTGTGTCAGGGGTACAAAGTACAATGTTGCATTGCACCCACACAAAAAAAAAATAATCGCTGTAAGTCACCCACAGAATTAACAGCCAGATTTATGATTAGCTTTCTATGTCAGGGGTTCAATGATAGTGTATTGCACCCACAAAAAAATTCACTGTAGGTCACCCACAGAATTAACAGCCAGATTTATGATTAGCTTTCTGTGTCGGGGGGCAAATATGGTGTATTGCACCCACAAAAAATTGCACTAACACTGTCCCTCACTTCAGCTGCCTGCTTCCTGTCTCTTCACTACTGAGAGCTGATGGGCGGTGTTACACGTGATCCAGCTTATATAGAGGCTGGGTCACATGATGCACCAGCCAATCACAGCCATGCCATTAGTAGGCGTGGCTGTGATGGCTTCTAAGGGCACACAGCTTAAAAGCTTGTTGATTGGCTGCCCTGCAGCCTTTCAACAAACTTTATTAAATGCCCGAACACCGAACTCGAACCCAAACTTTTTCGGCAAAGTTCAGGTTTGGGTCCGGGTACCAAAAATCGTAAAGTTTGGTAAGGACCCAAACTTTACAGTTCTGGTTCGCTCAACACTATCTACAATCCTTTTAAGCTGTGAAGGAATGTTTTGCTTCTGCTCCTATACTGTGCAATCTGATGTGTCACAGCCATTCATCGTGGAAGTTGACCCATCAGAGGTAAGGGTTGGAGCAGTCTTGTCGCAGGTCCTTCTCCTAGAAAATAGCGCCCATGTGCTTTTTTCTCTAAAAAGCTCTCTACTGTTGAAAGAAATTATGATGTAGGTAATAGAGAGTTGCTGGCCATTAAGTTGGCTCTTGAGGAATGGCGTCATTGGTTGGAAGGGGCGATTCATCCCATTACGGCAATTACTGATCACAAAAATCTGGCCTATCTGGAGTCGGCTAAACGTCTGAACCCAAGGCAGGCCAGATGGTTATTGTTTTTTACCAGATTTAATTTTGTTATCACCTATCGCCCTGGGGTTAAGAACATCAAAGTGGATGCTTAGTCGCTTAGCTTTCCCGGGGGGGGGGGGGGGGGGGAGGGTTGCGGGGGTTGATTCGAAGGATCCTGGCACGATATTAGCTGATTAGCTGATATGGTGGTTGGATCCGCCCTTTATCCGGAACTTGAGGCAGAGGTGTTGGAGGCCCAGGGAGATGCACCTGATTATTGTCCTCCAGGGGAATTGTTTGTTCCTTCAGCACAAGGTGTTTCAAGAACATCACAGTACTGTTCTTATGGGACACCCAGGGAGCAGATCCACAGTTGATCTCATTTCCCGGAGATTCTGGTGGCCAGGATTGCGTAAATGTGTTGAGGGCTATGTGTCAGCTTGTGAGACTTGTGCGCTTGCCAAGGTGACACATACTCGGCCTTCAGGATCTCTACTTCTCTTGTCTATCCCGTCCCGACCGTGGACTCACTTGACCATGGACTTAATCTCAGATTTGCCGAATTCCTCAGGGAAAACTGTGATTCTGGTGGTTGTTGATCGATTCAGCAAGATGTTGCACTTTATAGCATTATCAGGGCTACCTAATGCTAAAACTCTCGCACAAGTGTTTGTCGATAACATCGTGAAACTACATGATATCCCCTCTGATGTGGTGTCTGATAGGGGGACTCAGTTTGTTTCCAGATTCTGGAAAGTGTTCTGTACTCACCTGGGGGTACAATTGTCCTTCTCTTAGGCCTTTCATCCTCAGTCGAACGGACAGACTGAGCGCACTAACCAGAATCTGTAGACTTATTTGAGATGCTTTGTCTCGGAGAATCAGGAGAAGTGGTCTTAATTTTTGTCGTTGGCTGAGTTTGCCATAAATAACCGTAGGCAGGAGTCAACTGATAAGTCGCCGTTTTTCAGAGCATATAGGTTCCATCCGCAGTTTGGCAAATTTTCTGGTACTGAGACTTCTGGTACACCGGAAGAGGAAAGATTTTCCTCTTTGTTGTCATCTATTTGGCGTAAAATTCAAAGCAATTTTTAAAGAATGGCCGAAAAGTATAAACGTATGGCTGACAAGGGATGTATGAGTGGTCCGGACCTGAGAGTGGGTGATTCTGTGTGGCTGTCCACAAGAAACATTAAGTTGAAGGTATGTTCTTGGAAGTTGGGGCCAAGGTTTATTGGGCCATATAAGATCTCTACCATTATTAATCCGGTTGCTTTTCATCTTGAACTTCCGCAGGCTTTAAAAATTCATAATGTTTTTCACAAATCATTACCGAAAAGATATGTTGAACCTGCTGAACCGTCCTCCTTACCTCCGGCTTCGGTCTTGGTGGACGGTAATCTTGAATTTCAGATTGCCAGAATAGTGAACTCACGACATCTCAGTCGGTCTCTTCAGTATCTCGTGCACTGGAAAGGTTACAGTACAGAGGAAAGAATGTGGGTTCCTGCAGCCGACGTTGATGCCAGTCACCTTGTAAAAGCCTTTCACAGGGCGCATCCTGATAAAGTCAGCCCTGTGTGTCCGGAGGTCACCCGTAGAGAGATGGGTACTGTCACAGTCCCTCCCATGACAGAGGTGAGAAGATCGGAGAGACTGGTGGAACATAAGGGTATCTGACAGTCTCTCTGTTTTTACTTTCAGTGTTGTGTTTGGTATTGATCACATCTCTTGTCAGGTGCAGCTTGTAATCATTACTGAGGCCCTATTTAGTTCTGACTCACACTGCTTACCATGCGGTTGATATTTCCTGCTGGAGTTGGTTGAGCTGTTTTGTTGTTCCTTTGGATCTCCTGCTCCTCCATTCAGCTTTAAGCTAAGTGCATTTTGTCTTACATTTTGTGATTTGTGGCCTCAGGGAGACGCTGGTTCCTTAATCTGGGAAGGAACCAATTGTCTTATTCCCTGCCACCATTCCTAGAGCCTTCCAGGTTTTTCAGGGCCTAGGTTACGGTGTATGAATATTTCCACCTTCAGGGTCTACTCATACTGGCAGGAGTCAGGGAGAGGTCTAGGGATTCCTAGGAGTTCACCCTACCTCTCCCTTAGCTTTGAAGCCTAAACTACAGTCTATTCCTTCTGTGGGTCATTTGGTGTTATCCCATTCCCATTACTTGTGACAAATATGTATGTTTGATGGCCTAATTCTTATTGAGTATTGTTACAGAAAGTGTCTTAAAAGTGTTGCAAAGCCAATAACTCTTATTTACTGTGTAGGTAAAGAGCACTGTAGACAGTAAGTTCAGAAAACCAAATACTATGTTAGGGATAGACGACGGATCCTAAATATTGTTAGGCAAGCAAAGCAGGAAAGGGAAGTGGATGTTATTCTCCATCTTGGGACAAACGATCTGGCTTGCAATGAGGTTTCAAAGGTGAAAGAAGCTTTTCATACACTTGGAAAGGATATACGGGAGGTTGCATCAACTGTTTCATTCACTGCAGTTTTGCCTGTGCATAACCTTCAGCATGACAGGAAGATGCGCATTAAGGAATTCAATGTATGGCTTGGTGAATGGTGTCTGAACCAAGGGTTTGGCTTTGTGTCTCATGATAGCTCTTGTTGGAATGGAAAAGAACTGTACAAGAAAGATGGTTTGCATCTTTCTCTCAAGGGAACGAATGTCCTCGGTGAACAGTTCCAAGTATTTGCTAAGAAGCATTTAAACTAGGAAAGGGGGCAAAAGAGTGATAATCCAACAGTCCGACTGCCCCCCGGAACAATGCCAGAAGAGGCCAGTAGCACAAAGGTTAAGAAATGACAAGCTCAGAGTCTTGTCTACAAATGCTCGCAGTCTAGGGAATAAGATCAATGAGCTTGAGGCTATAATGGCATCTGAGAATATAGATGTAGTGGCTGTTACTGAGACGTGGTTCAAGGGGAGTAATGACTGGGATATATCAATACCAGGGTTCTCTCTATACAGGAAAGACAGAGAAGTCAAGAAGGGGGAGGGGTGGCCCTGTATGTGAAAGATAGCATAAAATCTAATTTAATACAAGTTAGCGAGAACAATTTAAAGTCAGTTTGGGTTACCTTGCAGCTTGATAATAATAAGGTAACTCGTGTAGGTGTTATATATAGACCACCTACCCAAGTCAAAGAATTAGATGATCTACTAGTTGAGGAAATAGCTAAAATGACATTGAAGGGGGAAGTTATCATTATGGGAGACTTCAATCTTCCAGATGTAAACTGGAAAACCAAAACAGCTAGTTCTGCCAAGAGTACAGATATTCTAAATTCCCTACTGGGATTATCTCTACAGCAAGTAGTGGAGGAGCCAACCCGGAAGGAGGCCATTTTAGATTATGTATTC
Source organism: Bufo bufo (assembly GCF_905171765.1). NCBI lineage: Eukaryota > Metazoa > Chordata > Amphibia > Anura > Bufonidae > Bufo > Bufo bufo. Next base: position 307,408,703 of record NC_053389.1, read on the forward strand.
ACAAATGGGAATTTGGTATCTGATATTACTGTAGGGGAAAGCTTGGGATCTAGTGATCACCAGTCAGTGTGGTTTACTATAAGTACAGTGACTGAGTCACACCACACAAAAACAAAAGTTTTAGATTTTAGAAAAACTGACTTTTCTAAAATTAGATTAGTGGTATACGAGTCCCTATCAGACTGGAACAGTTTCATTGGAGTCCAGGAGAAATGGGACTACTTAAAAGTGGCACTATTGAAGGCAACAGAAGATTGCATTAGGCTTGTCAGTAAAAGCAAAAAAAGGAAGAAACCACTGTGGTACTCAGCAGAAGTGGCCAAAATCATTAAAAACAAAAAGATAGCATTTAGGAACTATAAAAAAAAAAAAACGAGGATGACAGACAAATTTATAAGATTAGGCAGAGAGAGGCCAAACAAGTTATAAGAGCTTCTAAAGCACAGGCAGAAGAGAAATTAGCTCAGTCAGGGAAAAAAGGCGATAAGGCATTCTTCAGATACATAAATGAAAAAAGGAAACTAAAACAAGGAATTACCAAATTAAAAACTAAAGAAGGAAGGTATATGGAAGAAGATAAAGAACTAGCTGACTGCCTCAATGAATACTTCTGTTCAGTTTTTACAAAGGAAAATGAAGGAGAAGGACCTCAGTTGGGAAAGAAGACTAATGAATCTTTTGACGCATGTGTCTTTACAGAGGAAGAGGTTCTAAGTCAACTGTCTAAAATTAATACAAATAAGTCACAGGGGCCTGATGGGATACACCCAAAGCTATTAAAAGAGCTCAGCGGTGAACTAGCAAAACCATTAACAGATTTATTTAACCAATCACTGGCAACAGGAGTCGTCCCAGAAGATTGTAAATTAGCAAATGTTGTGCCCGTTCACAAGAAAGGTAGTAGGGAGGAATCTGGCAACTATAGGCCAGTAAGCCTGACATCAGTAGTGGGGAAATTAATGGAAACCATACTTAAGGAGAGGATTGTGGACCATCTAAAATCCCATGGATTGAAAGATGAAAAACAGCATGGGTTTACTTCAGGGAGATCATGTCAAACTAATCTTATTGATTTTTTTGATTGGGTGACTAAAATAATAGATGGAGGAGGTGCAGTAGACATCGCTTATCTAGACTTTAGTAAGGCTTTTGATACTGTCCCACATAGAAGGCTTATCAATAAAGTGCAGTCATTGGGCTTGGACTCCCATATTGTTGAATGGATTAGGCAGTGGCTGAGGGACAGGCAACAGAGGGTTGTAGTCAATGGAGTATATTCAGACCAAGGTCTTGTTACCAGTGGGGTACCTCAGGGATCTGTTCTGGGACCCATATTGTTTAATATCTTTATCAGCGAAATTGCAGAAGGCCTCAATGGTAAGGTGTGTCTTTTTGCTGATGACACAAAGATTTGTAACAGGGTTGATGTTCCTGGAGGAATACACCAAATGGAAAAGGACTTAGGAAAACTAGAGGAATGGTCAAAAATCGGGCAACTAAAATTTAATGTTGATAAGTGCAAGATAATGCACCTGGGACATAAAAACCCAAGAGCAGAATATAAAATCAGTGATACAGTCCTAACCTCAGTATCTGAGGAAAGGGATTTAGGGATCATTATTTCAGAAGACTTGAAGGTAGGCAGACAATGTCACAGAGCAGCAGGAAATGCTAGCAGAATGCTTGGGTGTATAGCAAGAGGAATTACCAGTAGAAAGAGGGAGGTGCTCATGCCGCTCTACAGAGCACTAGTGAGACCTCATTTGGAGTATTGTGCTCAGTACTGGAGACCATATCTCCAGAAGGATATTGATACTTTGGAGAGAGTTCAGAGAAGAGCTACTAAACTGGTACATGGATTGCAGGATAAAACTTACCAGGAAAGATTAAAGGACCTTAACATGTATAGCTTGGAAGAAAGACGAGACAGAGGGGATATGATAGAAACTTTTAAATACATAAAGGGAATCAACAAGGTAAAAGAGGAAAGAATATTTAAAAGAAGAAAAACTGCTACAAGAGGACATAGTTTTAAATTAGAGGGGCAAAGGTTTAAAAGTAATATCAGGAAGTATTACTTTACTGAGAGAGTAGTGGATGCATGGAATAGCCTTCCTGCAGAAGTGGCAGCTGCAAATACAGAGGAGGAGTTTAAGCATGCATGGGATAGGCATAAGGCCACCCTTCATATAAGATAGGGCCAGGGGCTATCCATAGTATTTAGTATATTGGGCAGACTAGATGGGCCAAATGTTTCTTATCTGCCGACACATTCTATGTTTCTATGTTTCTATGTTGTACACTATGTTAAAGAGAGGTTCAGGCTTAAAATACCACAATCATACCTTATGAGTAATTTCTAGTTTCTAGTATTTCTAGTGTTTCTAGTATTGCAGGTTATCCTGATTAAAGTAAATTTGGCTAAGCTGCAATACCATGTACAGGAGTAAAACTATTTCAGAAAACAAGCAGACACATTTGAAACACATTGTTTAACAAAATAACTTATGTAAGTTTGAGTAATACAGTGAAAAGTTCAAATTCCTTGCTGCTTTCCCACAGACATAGCCAGCAGACTATAGGTAAGTTCTATGTGTTGTTAATATGTCATTGACATAGTGCTCAGTAAGTACAGTATGTCATGATGTACTGACTGCCTAGAATAGATGCTGTTGTAAAATTGCACATTTATTCTTCTGATGGAAGCTGTAGATCAGCAGAAATATTTCCAATTCTTCTCTGGTCTATAATAGAAGCTATTTCTATTGACTTTTACTATCCTATGGCCAATCAGGTATCATAAAGAGCATATCCCACTATTTTAAATGTTTAAATAAAGACTAAGAATGGTGTAAAATAATAAAATCCCCTACCCCAACTCGCATACGGATGCTTCCCAGTTCTACACTGGTCTGTACATTTGTCTCTTTCAGCACACAGGAAATGTGATGCTCATTTTCTGTGGAAGAGGGACCAGGAAATAGAGACCTGCATCAGAACAGAAAGAATCGGAACAGGAGCCGGAGGCGGGGGGGGGGGGGGGGGGGGGACCAATAAGATATAACTTATTTTAATATTTTTCACCATTATAAGCTTTTTTCTTTTTCAGAAAATTTAATTGGCCAGTTAACATTTTTAAAGAGCTAGTCTTAAATAATAAAAAAAGAAGAAGAAAAAAAGCAGCAGGACCACATTGTTAAATTAAGTTGGGACCCTGTACAAGAACTGTGCTGTTTTAGAATGAAGACATCCTCTTTCAATATCCAGAAAAGTAGCAGAAAACTCATATAATGGTCTATCTGGGTGATATGAGGAAGCCGATTGTTAGATTGAGCCTGGAGTTTCTCTTGAAATAAGTAACACCACAAGGGTCTTGTAGATACTTGCCTACTTTACTTGAAGGAAGTTTCATGCATGTTCTTCTATCATGGATAACTATGATTGTTTCAATATTGCTTCACTGAGAATAATCATATCTGTATTGTCATCTTTATTGCCCTATGTTTTTTAGATGTAACAAATATTTCTCTTACACCTTGATTCTACTTCATTTGAAACCATCCTACATATAGAGACCTAAGAATTAAGAAATCTAATATAATGGAGTAATTGATAAATTGGGGGCATAGCATTTTATTGTATTTGGCTATTTTGTATATTAATGGGAGAATACATTTGCAAGTTTCATGGCTGTCGGTAAATCAATGATTACCTTAGCAATAATCATCAAGAATGAAAACCACAACTTGGCAAAAGAATAGTTATGCAGGGTAGTAGAAATATTCATCATTGTGGCACAACTGAGTAACAATCTAGTTACATAAATAAGGCAAATACTTTTTCTGCAATTCAATAAAAATTCAATGAATTCCGTGAGACCATATCAGCCATAAAAAAAAATAAAAAAAAATGTTTTACAAAATATTTATCACAACTGGTTTAAAGGATAACTGCCTTAGTTGCCCATAGAAACCAATCAGGTTTCTCTTTTCAATTTTCAGTGCTCCTTTGGCAAATGAAAGTCAGAATCAAAATTGGTTGCCATGCGCAAATAAGCCAGTTTTGTACACAAATGTCCCCTATTCTCTACTAAACTCTGTATCATAATTCCATTTGGAGAGATACTGAAAAAAAATCAGGCTGCAAAATTATTAAATAACCATGCAGAAATGTAACTTTTGTAAAGGTGTTTTCAGGCAGTACAATATTGATGACCTGTCTTTAGGAGAGGTCATCAATATCTGATCAGGGTCTAACTTTTGGTACCCCCATCGATCAACTTTTTGCAGAGGCTCCGGTGCTATGATGTCCCAGGCCTCAGAACAGGCTGCCCACTGATTTTATATTGGTGACTTATCCTGAAGGTAGAATATCGACATTGCACTCCCAGAAAACTCCTTTAAGTGCATCATGTGACTACTCTCAGCTGAAGGGGGCTCATACAGGGTTATGACATATGTGAAGAATGATGAAGACAACAGTAATGAGAACCCATGTATTCTGGATCACAAATAAAAAAAATATATTTAAGGAGTTTCTTTCAGCATCATTTCCCAGTCACTTCCATATGTTTGCCAAAGTAAACTGCGCCCAAGCACTATGATCTTCCTTCTCTTATATTTTTGTATTCTCGACTATGAACATATGTTCTTTCAGCATATTCCTATCCAATAGAGGGACACATCAAGCAAAGACCAAATGTAACACAAGAAAGAAGAGGTCATGTGATGAGCTTACTTATAACCGAGGTTAATTGTTTTAATATATTGCTGACAATGTGATTAGTGTTGAGTGAATCAAAGCATCCAAAGCGGAATTCAATGTCAAGTTTAGGAAAAATTTGATTTGCCGCACAGCTGAATTTCCTTATGCAAATAATTTTTCCTAAAATGGAGGATAGAGTTGTCCTAGAATAAATGGTAACAAAAATATTTGCCTTATTCACTTGCTCTTACAGAGACAGTCAGCTCCTTTCTTGAGTTGAAAAGACCTGCCGAAGGACCTTCACAGATCGTGATGACATCACCCCGCCCTCCCAGCATGATCCCATAGTCATGTAATTTTTTTTTTTAAAGGGAACCTGTCACCCCCCTAAACCATCCCAAGCCACCAGCAGTACCTGTGTGTAGCTAGCAGTGTGTTTCTGATGATGTCTTTCTTCCTGAAACAGATGCAGCAAAAGTACTGAAAACGTTGTTTTATCCGCGCTTCTCACACATGCTTGAAGTCAAGTAGGCAGCGGCCTCCTTGCTTCAAGTTACGGTAACCAAGGGGTCTGAGGATCTCATCTTGGTACCTAATGGCAGTCAGGCTACCTCTGGCGAGCACATAGAGGGCTGTGCGGCCCTCCAAAGAAATGCCACCCCACACCATTACTGACCCAATGCCAACCGGTCATGCTGGAGGATGTTGCAGGCAGCAGAATGTTCTCCACGGCGTCTCCAGACTCTGTCACGTCTGTCACATGTGCTCAGTGTGAACCTGCTTTCATCTGTGAAGAGCACAGGGCGCCAGTGGCGAATTTGCCAATCTTGGTGTTCTCTGCCAAATGCCAAACGTCCTGCACGGTGTTGGGCTGTAAGCACAACCCCACCTGTGGACGTCGGGCCCTCATATCACCCTCATGGAGTCTGTTTCTGACCGTTTGAGCGGACACATGCACATTTGTGGCCTGCTGGAGGTCATTTTGCAGGGCTCTGGCAGTGCTCCTCATGTTCCTCCTTGCACAAAGGCGGAGGTAGCGGTCCTGCTGCTGGGTTGTTGCCCTCCTACGGCCTCCTCCACGTCTCCTAAAGTACTGGCCTGTCCCCTGGTAGAGCCTCCATGCTCTGGACACTACGCTGACAGACACAGCAAACCTTCTTGCCACAGCTTGCATTGATGTGCCATCCTGGATAAGCTGCACTACCTGAGCCACTTGTGTGGGTTGTAAACTCCGTCTCATGCTACCACTAGAGTGAAAGCACCGCCAGCATTCAAAAGTGACCAAAACTTCAGCCAGGAAGCATAGGAACTAAGAAGTGGTCTGTGGTCACCACCTGCAGAACCACTCGTTTATTGGGGGTGTCTTGCTAATTGCCTATAATTTCCACCTGTTGTCTATCCCATTTGCACAACAGCATGTGAAATTGATTGTCACTCAGTGTTGCTTCCTAAGTGGACAGTTTGATTTCACAGAAGTGTGATTGACTTGGAGTTACATTGTGTTGTTTAAGTGTTCCCTTTATTTTTTTGAGCAGTGTATATCTGAAATATTGTACTATGTTATATTGGCCTTTACAATATAAAAAAAAAAATGAAATGTAAACAAATTATGTTGAAAATATAGAATTTTTTATGACTGGGAGAATACTCTTTATGTAAGCAAAGAACAAACATGCTGTATTTGAGGTTGTATAATTTTTTTTATAGTTATTTAATCCATCTGCTGGGGCCCCATTCCTGTGAACACTTTCCGGCTGCAAACTAAGAACATGCCGCTGTCTGTTCCTGCTGAGTTAAGCCAAGCTATATGTAGGCCTGATAAAACAATGTTAACTTACCATCTGCCTGCTGATCTTGTCCTGTTCCTTCAGAGTTATATGTAGTCCTTATACTCCACCGTTACCAATGACTGCTGCTATTATTCTGATCCTTCAGAGTTATCTGTAGGCATTATACTCCACCGTTGCTATCTACCTGCTGCTGATACTGATGCTGTCTGTCCTGATCATGCTGAGTTATCTTTGGGCCTTTTGTCACACCACATTACCTGCTGCTGCCTGTCCTGCGGAGTTTGGCGAAGATATGTTTAGGCCTTATACTCGACCGTTACTATCTAGCTTCTGCTGATACTGCTGCTGCTGTCTGTCGTGATCATGCTGAGTTAGGCCGAGCTATAGGTTTGACTTAAACTACACCGTAAACTTAAAATTCCCCTGCTGCTTTTGTCATTATGATCCTTTGTAGCTATGTGAAGGCCTCATGCTACACTGTTACCTTTACCTGCGGCTGCTGTGCTGATCAAGTTGATTTGTTATGTGTAGGCCTCATACTACACCATTACCTTTACCTGCTGCTGCTGTCCATATCAATCTGACTTGTAGGCCTCATAATACACCGTTAGCTTTACCTGCTGCTGCTGTCCTCAAAAAGCTTATTTATGTGTAGGACTTATACTACACTGTTAACATATACCTTCTGCTGCTGTCTGTCTGGACCCTGCTGACTTTGCCCTTGGGCTAAAGGGTCTTTACTGATAAGTAAAGGAAGCATTATAACTGCAAATAACTTTTTTATTAAAACAATCTTATAAATTAAGTTGCTCTATGGCAATTTTTTTTAGTTGTTCCTGCAACTCCAGCAATTGTTGCAGGTCATTTTGCTGCATTTTATCGAAATCCTGCAGCTTTTGAGTCACCTTCCTTAGCTGTGCACGCATGTCCTTCACGTTTTTTAAGTGATCCACCTTAATTTTTTTATATATTTTATTTATGAATGTTAGGATTTTTTTTTTTATCAATTAAGAATAAATGGCAATTATTGCATTTTGTGGACTATTTGCTTTAGTACTAAGAATTTACATCTCAATTTTTAAGTATAAGATATTTACTTTAATTATATAATTATATATTAGGTTATTTAGTGACAGTTTAGTAGAGTATAATGATATTTTTTGGGTTATTTAATATTAGTTTATGTAGATTATAGAGTTATTGTGCAGTGCTGTTGTTTTCTATTACTGTAGTTTGTGTTGTCCCCTCATTGGCCGGATTACTTACACCTGAGCATCGCAGCTACGGAGCTGAAGGGGGGGGCAGGAGGTGTCATGTGGAGGTGACCAATGCTAAACAAGACAGAAAGCCAGCACCTGTCTCCTCAGAGGTGAGGCAGGGGACACCAGTATCTTGTTCCCCTGCCAGCGCTGATATTGGCTGTAACAACTCTCCAGCCAATGGCAGTGCTATAGCTGCACAGGGAGAGGCTGACATATGGGGTGTATTCTGTATGCAAAGGGTAACTAAATGTGGGGTGCATTTTAGTCCTGTTACCACGTAAAAGTTAAAAATGTGGGTATAAATCAATTTTTTGATTATTTTTTTTTTTCCTGATTCTGTTAAGTGGCGGATTGATCAAAGTGCTTAGTATATTCCTTGAGGGGTGTAGTTTCCGTAATTGAGTCGCTTTTTGTGGTTTTCCACTCTAGGGGCACGTAAGGGTGTCTTCTCTTAGCATGCAACATAGCTCTCAATTACCATTAAGCTAAATCCTCTCGCCTAACGCCATATGGTGCTCCTTCCACTCTGAAGCCTGCTGTGCAACCAAAGATCAGTTTTTGTGCACACCAGTGTTGTTTTTGTAAACTCCATATTCTGGGTAATACGTTTATTATTTTTTGGGATCTTAACACTTGATGTTTTTCAGAAAAAAATGATTAAAATTTATAATTTGCTAAAATTATTTTGATTTTTTTATATTATTTTCATTTGATTCTCGTGGGGCATTTAAAGGGTTAACAGAGTTTGTAGAATCAATTTTGATTAGCTTGAGGGTGTGTAGTTTCTAAAATGGGGTGATTTATTTGTCATTTCTACTATGTAAGCCATAAAAAGTGACTTTGCAACTGAACTGTTATAGAAAAAAATTATTTTTTTGACACAGTTTTTAATTATTTAATTATTTGCATCTCAACTTCTAAGCCTTCTAACGTCACAATAAATTAATATTTCATTAAAAAAATTATCCAAACATGAAATAGGCATATGGGGAATGTAAAGTAATAAATATTTTTCTCTCTATCATTATCTATTATAAAAAATAAAAAAAAACCTCCCCCAAGAGGAAGCAGAGGCGAAACGCGTGTCGGCTTTGGTCATCTCCTAACAATCCTCTCACCTACTATCCAGTGCCATGTAAGTGTTACTTTTGGGCTTCAATTGCAGCTCCTGTGTTCCTTGCTGCTTTTTTAAGCGTGCATGGACGACTATATCTAGACTTATGTATGCTAGGAATTATGCTATTACAGTGTAGAGGTCATATTGTTATCATGCATCAAGCTTCCGTGCAAAACACTTGGAAGGGAGCTCGGATGACTCTAAAAATTGCATTAAATCTTTTCCTTCAGGATATTGGGGTTCGTGCAATAATACTATTGCCACTGAGCATAGATTTATAAAGATTTCACATCCACCAGTAGGAGTGATTTAGGGAGTTGACCTGTTTTGTTGTGGTAATACTACGTCCTGCAATTACTGCCATATATATGTCCACAACTATGTTTTTATAATTATTATTGTAATAATAAAGATTGAGATTATAATACATGTGTGTATGTTTTTGGTGATTTATTGTATGTGGACACACATATTAAACTACTGGTGTTTTTGCTAATATCGGTGTTTCTATCTATTATAAAACAAATAGAAATTAAAATTTTGAATATTTATTTTTATTCCTCTTTTTTTAAATTAGATTTTTTTTTTAAGAATAAGACATTAATAATTTGACTCAATTTTACCACTATCATGAAGTACAATGTTTGAAGATAAAATAGAACTATGCCCGTGATAAGTAAAAGTGTTTTAAAGTTATTAGTACATAAAGTGATACATTTCAGATTTACAAAAAAAAATATTTGAGCATGAAGGTAAAAACGGGCCTGGGGTAGAGAGGGTTAATGTTTCTAAATATGTAATGTATACAGAATTAGAATGATGAGTGCACATGTTTACACTCCTGGCGCGATGTGGTAATTAAATCCTCCTCCTCCTCTTCATCAGGAGCTCGGGTAGAGATATCCTCCTCAGCAGGAGCTGGGGGGAAGGTTTCCGGCCCTTTGGAGGGTCCTGCCTCTTCCTGTGCCACCTCAACATCATTGCCCACATCAGGTGGGTTAGTGGCAATAAGACTCTGGGAGGGGCCCGCCTGCTAATCATCCTCCTCCTCCTCCTCTGTGGAGACCTCCACCATGGCCAAATCAGCAGGGGACACACGGCAGCGCACGGTTGGAACTGGAAGCCCTGTAATAACACAACATTCAGAATTAGACCAATAGCTCTGAACTAATAACAAATGCTAATTAAGGCTAGCAATAGCGGCATTGACCTCCAGAACCGACTAAACAGCCTGTCGGATCCGTCCTGCCGCTAGTGTACGTGTGGCCCCGGACTACCGCCCTATCCTCATTGACTATAGTGGGAGCGGAGCGTCCGGAACGATAAACCATGCGGACAGAATAAAACTACAACATGTCTGCATCTTTTGCGGAGTTCCTGCCCTGGAACTCCGACACGATCCCTTGATAGTCAATGGGGCTGGAGCTGTAGTCCGGGGCACAACGTACACTAGCGGCAGGACGGATCCGACAGGCTGTTCACCTGCCGGAACAGCCTGGTGGACGTCCATGCCACTATTATGAAACTAGCCTAAGTGGGGGATGTATGTAATGTAATGATGGACGGGGCATTTTTCTGTAATACAGATTGATGATTGCTATTTATCTAGATATACACACACACACATATATTTATTATTATGTGTCTGTGCAAAGTACAAAAATCAGCCGGTTACATCATATATCCCTACCGCGCTATGTGGATAAATATATATATATATACAATCACAGTGAGGTAGAGATGCATGAGGTAAATGGATGATTTTCTACGTGTCACACCAGGTACTAAGTAATCATTTGTAATGGGTGAAAAAAAAAAAGTTCCTGGGCAGACTCTCTGACTGAGCTCCTTGACCCAGTCCGGGTGCCTCCTCTTCAGATCCGACCATTTTTTTAACTATTGCAATTTCTGTGTGACTCCGCCGAAACTTCTTCTCCAGAAGATTCTTCACCCCCGTCACTATGGCCTGCTTCTCGGCCTGCTTCCGGGTACAGTCATACCACTTCTTCAACATGCGCTGCAGGATAAAGATGCAAGCATATAATCCCAAATTTTTAAAGTACAAGGATTAATAATAAATATCCTCAACAACATGGCAAAAAGTATTTAATTGTTAGAAGGTGGAAATATTAGATTTAATGTTACCGTTATAAGATCAAATTGTATTCCAATTGTATGTGTATGGGGTCTAAGCAATCGTATATATTGCTGAGCTGAGATGTAACTGTCTAGTGAAGTGACGATACTGTATGGGGTGTACAGCTGGTTCACCTCCCCGTGCACTCTGGGTAACGCTAAATGAACCAGCAAATACTGGCGGTAAGACAAATAAATATTCTCCAGACCAACAAGACAAAAACTCTAATCTATAGACTATGTGTGTTTTCGTGTGGTATATAGTGTGTGGTATACAGTGTGAGGCAGGAAAATGGATATGCAATGTGCATGTGATTGATATTTCTTTGCTGTCCATACATACATACATACATACATACTTGCTACAGACAAAGTGCTGTGATGTCAAAACAATACTTATTACAACAATGATGAATATCTAATCTGACTTGATAAAAGATGAAGTTATATGCATTGCACAAATATAATCGCAACATTATTTATTATTTGCGCACTGGCGAATAATTAAAAACACTATTGCTTACTATACACACATTGTTCAAACATTAAACATTAAAATGTAATCAAATACAGTGTTGCACTTACAGTTAACAGGAGTTCGTCCTCTTCGTCGCAAAATTAGCTGGCAACCATTTTGCAGTCTGTAAACTATCGCTGAGTTTGAAAAATGTCGTCACGCACGCTAAGCTACGCCCACAACGTGCATGCACATGCGCATTACGCGAATATTATGGTTGTGATAGCGAATTCGCGAATATTTGATGAATATTAACCCTGCCGCTCATCACTAGTTAGAATATACCATCGGATCTGAGTTTTCACGATTGCAGGGAAAACTCAGATCCGATAGTATATTTTAACCCACAGGCGTTCCCATGGTGACGGGGACGCTTGTCGGGGAGGAGTATGCTAACAACTGTACAGATTGGGGGGGGGGGAAAGGTGAATATATTAAATAACGAATATATTCACTATATTGTTATATATTCATTTTTTAGAATATTCGTCATGTTCTAAAACAAGAATATATAGCAGTATAGCGAATATTTGCTAAATACAAATAAAGAGCAATTTAGATAATATAGTGCTATAATCTTTTTTTATAGTCTAATTTTTTTTCTCTTCTAAGCTTCAGATTTGGAAAGAATGTACACTATTAAAAAAAAATCTTAAAGCACTATATTAGCTTAGCTAAATTGCTCTGTTTGCATTTTCTCTAATATTCGCTATATTGCTATATATGACGAATATTCTTCAAACTAATATATAGCACTATATATTATTATTTTGCTATATATTATTTTGCTATATATTATTTTTTGATCAACTTCGCATTACACCATTTTTTTTACATTTTAGATTAATCGCTATTGCGAAAATAATCTCAAATACGATTATTCGCGAATATGAAACAAATATTCTAGCGAATATTCGCGAAATATCGCAAATTCGAATATGGGACCTGCCGCTCGTTACTAATCCTGGCTTTCTCCGTGACAACTCAAAATCAGAACCATGGTGACCGACGACGGGAAGAACATGGTGTCAGCGCTGTGTCAAGGGGGCTGAGCCATGCGAACTGCTTGGCACACGCGTTCAATCTGGTTGTCAAGCGGTTCCTGAAGTCTTCCACCCATTTTCAAGACATCCTAAAAATGGCCAGGAAATTTTGCATGCACTTCAGCGACTCACACACCGCAAAGCACACCCTCCTTGAGCTGCAACGGCAGAACGGCATTCCCCAACATAGGCTGATATGCAACGTTTCCACTCATTGGAATTCCAGCCTCCATATGTTGGACCGACTATACGAACAGACAAAGGCCATTAACAATTTCTTCATGATCCAACCGGACAGGAGTACTCCCTTGTAGAGATGGCCAGTTTGCAGTGTTCGCCCGCGAACACATAAGATCTGCCATCTTAACTGACAAGTCCGGCGAGGCACAGGTAAGTCCTTACCTGTGCCTGTGCACGAGCCCGTCTGAAATAAAATGCGGTCTCCGGGAGCAGGCCGTTCCGAGAACGGCCCCCGGACGCTATTCTCAGAACTGCCTGCTCCCGGAGACCGCATTTCATTTCAGACCGCCTCGCGCACAGGCACAGGTAAGGACTTACCTGTGCCTTGCCGGACTTGTCAGTTAAGATGGCAGATCGCATGTGTTCACGGGCGAACACTGCAAACTGGCCATCACTGCTCCCCTGTGTAACTTCGATGTTAGCCAGTGGCAGCTCATGCGTGACACCTGCCATTTGCTCAGGCATTTTGAGGAGGCAACGTTTTTTGTTAGTCGCCAGGACTACAGGATGAACAATGTCATTGCACTGCTTCATGTCCTGGAACAGATGATGGTAAATCTGGCTGGTCAGGGGACTGGAGATGTGGTGCCTAGATCTCATGGCCACATGAGCCCTGTGGGGTCTGAACTGAAAGAGAAGGAGAACATTGGGGAAAAAGCAATGTGTAGTGAAATGGGTCATTTTTTTCTACACAGGTGACAGGAGAGTAGAATCAGGAGCAGCCGAGGAGCTACAGGGCGATGAGGAAGATGAGGCAGAGGACCCAGACACACCGTTGCAGTATGGAATGGAGATGGATGCAGGGAGTCCCTCCGAGTCACTTGCGCAAATGGCCCACTGCATGCTCACTTGCTTGAGTTGTGACAGCCGAATTGTCACCATTAGGCAGAGGGATGACTTCTGGCTCTCCACCTTGTTGGACCCTCTGTGGTCTCCTGATACTGCTGCTACCTCCAGAATATGTCACCTTGCCACTCTGTGGTCTCCTGATGCTGCCGTCACCTCCACACTATGTCACCTTGCCACTCTGTGACTTCCTCATTCTGCTGCCACCACACTCTGTCATTGAGCCACTCTGTGGCCTCCTGATGCTGCCGACACTTTCAGACTCTGTCATTGGGCCACTCTGTGCTCTCCTCATGCTGCTTCCACCTCACCACTATGTCGTAGAGCCACTCTGTGGACTTCTCATGCTGTTCCCTCCCTCCCCACTTCATAACTGGGCCACTATTTAGCCTTTTTGGCTTGGCTGTCATCATTATTTATTTGACCCTTCTTCTGATCTGTCAGAAGGAAGGAAAAGTGAGATGCACAATGGATTCTCTCTGTGTAGCAGCTGTAAGGCCTGTATGGTCCATTTAGAATTGGCTTATGACTTGGTAGCCAAAAGCAGGAGTGGGTACAAAACACAGTATGCAAATATTCTGTTCAGGTGTCATCTCTGTTTTGGATCCACTCCTGTTTTTTTTGGCATTAGCAATACTGATTGATTACTGACCAAATACTGACCGAGTGAAGGCGGATGCTCCACAAACAGGATCCGTTTTTTGGGGGTTATTGTTCTGATGGATCAGAGGAAGGGCAAAATAATCAGTGCTGTCAACACAAGGTTACTGCTGACACGCTCTCCACTCTGTCGGGGGGCTCTATTTATAAGCGTTTAATAGAACAGGTTCTATAGGCATCTATGTGGAATCACCTGACGATGGTGTAAAAGGAGTGCGCTACTTCTTGGTGCTAACATCGACCTGTAAGGCTGAGTTCATACTTAGGGTTATTTGGTCAGTTTTGGCACCGTGACTGCCCAAATAAGTGAAGTGTGCAGTGATTCTAAGAGCGACGCCTGTCATCTGCATGTCATGCGGACTCACAGTATTATTTCACTACCAAAGCAGACTCCCTATGCGTGTTACTGCAAGTTACAGTGTTCTACACCACTATTTTAACTAAATTCTACACGAATATATTCGGATCGAATCAATTAAAAAAATAAAAATTTGGCGAATCAAATCAATTAAAAATTCGCTCATCTCTACTCATCTCTAAATGTGATGAAATGCTATTTTAGTTTGTAAATCATCATTAATAGGTATATTTAGTATTGGAACCCGGTTATTGTTTTGCATTAAGTCAATGTTGAACACAAGACAACTATATATGTGTGTGCTGCTAATAGAAGTACAATTTAATGCTGGAACATTTATTAGAATTAGAGATGAGCGAATTTTGAAATTCATTCATGCTTCGTTTGGTGGTAAAAGCACAATTGCTTTATGGATTCCGTTACCACGGACCATAAAGCAATTCTATTATGGAATGCATAGCGGGATGCGTTTAGAGGCATTCTGTTATTCATTCCGTCATAATAGAAGTCTATGGGCTGCAAAACGGATCCGTCCCCTTTCTGTTATGCAGGGGAGTCCTCTCCTGCATAACATAAATAATATGGATCCGTTGTGCAGCCCATAAACTTTGATTATGACAATTTTACTGAATGCCTCTAAACGCGTTATGGTTCGTGGTAACGGAATCCATAACGCAATTCTGCTTTTACCACCAAACGAAGCATGAACTCTAACTAGAAAACAAAATTGACAAATGGCATTTGTAAAGATTGATATACAGTACGTGTTTTTTTCTGAACAGATTAGGTGTAAAAATTACACATTAAACAGGTTATTAAGTTTTAGATTTCGAAAAATGGGCTATTTATTTTTGCTATAAAATATACATTTTGCATATGTAGCACAAATCATAAACTGATAAAAATATACTATAAACCTAACTGCTGTTATCTTACTGGCAGTGAAATTACTTTCAACTAAGAAATATTATATAACATATAAGATACAGACAAAATTGCAAGAACAATTATACCATCTACCAAAAAGGATCCAGTTAAAGGAGTTGTTCCATATAAATGTCTGATATATGCTATAAATGTCTGATAGATGTGGATTCCACCTCTGGGACCTGCTTCTATGTAAAGAAAAAAGTCCCACTGTGAGTGAAGAGCACTGCGGTACCCTCTCCATTAATTTCAATCTGAAAATAGCTCATCTAGTTTTGGAGATCCCATAGCAGTGAATAAAGACCAAGCTGCATGTGTGCAGCCACCCCTCCATTCACTGATGTGCGAGAGTACATAGCTGAGCCAGAAATCATCTAGTTTTGATAATCCCATAGCAATAAATGGAGGGCCGGTTCGCCGAATCTTTTAGAAAAATTTGCTTTGATCCAAATTTATTTGCGACGAATCCCGTTAAAACACGGCTGTTTACTGGCTGCAGGGAGCCTTCATAGTGGTGTAGAACAGTGTTTCCCAACCAGTGTGCCTCCAGCTGTTGCAAAACTACAACTCCCAGCATGCCCGCACAGCCAAAGGCTGTCCGGGCATGCTGGGAGTTGTAGTTTTGCAACAGCTGGAGGCACACTGGTTAGGAAACACTGGTGTAGAACACTGTGCCTTGCAGTAACACGCATAGGGAGTATGATGTGATAGTGAAATAATACTGTGAGTCAGTATGACATGCAGATGACAGGTGTCGCTCTCAGAATCACTGCACACTTCACTTATTTGGGCAGTCACAGGGCCAAAATTTACCAAATAACTCAAGTATGAACTCATACAAGTAGAGCCCCCGACAGAGTGGAGAGGGTGTCAGCAGTAAGTTTGTGTGGACGTCACTGATTATTTTGCCCTTCATCTTATCCGCAAGAACAATAACCCACAAAAAAACGGTTCCCGCCTTTACTTGGTCAGCATTTGGTCAGTAATCCATCAGTATTGCTAATGCCAAAAAAAAACATGAGTGGATTCAAAACATAGATGACATGTGAATGAAATATTTGCATGTCTTCTGTGTTTTGTACCCTTTCCTGCTTTCAGCTATCAATTCACAAGCCAATTCTAATGGTACCATTCAGGCCTTACAGCTGCTACACAGACAGGTTCCGTTGTGCGTCTCATTTTTCCTTCCTCCTGACAGATCAGAAGAAGGGTCAAATAAATGATGATGTCAGCCAGGCTGAAAGGCAAATAGTGGCCCAGTCATGAAGTGGGGAGGGTGGGAACAGCATGAGAAGTC
Source organism: Bufo bufo (assembly GCF_905171765.1). Taxonomy (NCBI): domain Eukaryota; kingdom Metazoa; phylum Chordata; class Amphibia; order Anura; family Bufonidae; genus Bufo; species Bufo bufo. Next base: position 307,425,600 of record NC_053389.1, read on the forward strand.
CACAGAGTGGCCCTGTGATATAGTGGTGAGGTGGAACAGCATGAGGAGGCCACAAAGTGGCACAATGACAGTGTGGAGGTGGCAGCAGCATCAGTAGGGGGCCACAGTGTGGCACAATGACAGTGTGGAGGTGGCGGCAGCATCAGGAGGCCAAAGAGTGGCAAGTTGACATAGTGTGGAGGGCTTGGCACACGCGTTCAATCTGGTTGTCAAGCGGTTCCTGAAGTCTTCCACCCATTTTCAAGACATCCTAAAAATGGCCAGGAAATTTTGCATGCACTTCAGCGACTCACACACCGCAAAGCACACCCTCCTTGAGCTGCAACGGCAGAACGGCATTCCCCAACATAGGCTGATATGCAACGTTTCCACTCATTGGAATTCCAGCCTCCATATGTTGGACCGACTATACGAACAGACAAAGGCCATTATGGCCATTAACAATTTCTTCATGATCCAACCGGACAGGAGTACTCCCTTGTAGAGATGGCCAGTTTGCAGTGTTCGCCCGCGAACACATAAGATCTGCCATCTTAACTGACAAGTCCGGCGAGGCACAGGTAAGTCCTTACCTGTGCCTGTGCACGAGCCCGTCTGAAATAAAATGCGGTCTCCGGGAGCAGGCCGTTCCGAGAACGGCCCCCGGACGCTATTCTCAGAACTGCCTGCTCCCGGAGACCGCATTTCATTTCAGACCGCCTCGCGCACAGGCACAGGTAAGGACTTACCTGTGCCTTGCCGGACTTGTCAGTTAAGATGGCAGATCGCATGTGTTCACGGGCGAACACTGCAAACTGGCCATCACTGCTCCCCTGTGTAACTTCGATGTTAGCCAGTGGCAGCTCATGCGTGACACCTGCCATTTGCTCAGGCATTTTGAGGAGGCCACGTTTTTTGTTAGTCGCCAGGACTACAGGATGAACAATGTCATTGCACTGCTTCATGTCCTGGAACAGATGATGGTAAATCTGGCTGGTCAGGGGACTGGAGATGTGGTGCCTAGATCTCATGGCCACATGAGCCCTGTGGGGTCTGAACTGAAAGAGAAGGAGAACATTGGGGAAAAAGCAATGTGTAGTGAAATGGGTCATTTTTTTCTACACAGGTGACAGGAGAGTAGAATCAGGAGCAGCCGAGGAGCTACAGGGCGATGAGGAAGATGAGGCAGAGGACCCAGACACACCGTTGCAGTATGCAATGGAGATGGATGCAGGGAGTCCCTCCGAGTCACTTGCGCAAATGGCCCACTGCATGCTCACTTGCTTGAGTTGTGACAGCCGAATTGTCACCATTAGGCAGAGGGATGACTTCTGGCTCTCCACCTTGTTGGACCCTCTGTGGTCTCCTGATACTGCTGCTACCTCCAGAATATGTCACCTTGCCACTCTGTGGTCTCCTGATGCTGCCGTCACCTCCACACTATGTCACCTTGCCACTCTGTGACTTCCTCATTCTGCTGCCACCACACTCTGTCATTGAGCCACTCTGTGGCCTCCTGATGCTGCCGACACTTTCAGACTCTGCCATTGGGCCACTCTGTGCTCTCCTCATGCTGCTTCCACCTCACCACTATGTCGTAGAGCCACTCTGTGGACTTCTCATGCTGTTCCCTCCCTCCCCACTTCATAACTGGGCCACTATTTAGCCTTTTTGGCTTGGCTGTCATCATTATTTATTTGACCCTTCTTCTGATCTGTCAGAAGGAAGGAAAAGTGAGATGCACAATGGATTCTCTCTGTGTAGCAGCTGTAAGGCCTGTATGGTCCATTTAGAATTGGCTTATGACTTGGTAGCCAAAAGCAGGAGTGGGTACAAAACACAGTATGCAAATATTCTGTTCAGGTGTCATCTCTGTTTTGGATCCACTCCTGTTTTTTTTGGCATTAGCAATACTGATTGATTACTGACCAAATACTGACCGAGTGAAGGCGGATGCTCCACAAACAGGATCCGTTTTTTGGGGGTTATTGTTCTGATGGATCAAAGGAAGGGCAAAATAATCAGTGCTGTCAACACAAGGTTACTGCTGACACGCTCTCCACTCTGTCGGGGGGCTCTATTTATAAGCGTTTAATAGAACAGGTTCTATAGGCATCTATGTGGAATCACCTGACGATGGTGTAAAAGGAGTGCGCTACTTCTTGGTGCTAACATCGACCTGTAAGGCTGAGTTCATACTTAGGGTTATTTGGTCAGTTTTGGCACCGTGACTGCCCAAATAAGTGAAGTGTGCAGTGATTCTAAGAGCGACGCCTGTCATCTGCATGTCATGCGGACTCACAGTATTATTTCACTACCAAAGCAGACTCCCTATGCGTGTTACTGCAAGTTACAGTGTTCTACACCACTATTTTAACTAAATTCTACACGAATATATTCGGATCGAATCAATTAAAAAAATAAAAATTTGGCGAATCAAATCAATTAAAAATTCGCTCATCTCTACTCATCTCTAAATGTGATGAAATGCTATTTTAGTTTGTAAATCATCATTAATAGGTATATTTAGTATTGGAACCCGGTTATTGTTTTGCATTAAGTCAATGTTGAACACAAGACAACTATATATGTGTGTGCTGCTAATAGAAGTACAATTTAATGCTGGAACATTTATTAGAATTAGAGATGAGCGAATTTTGAAATTCATTCATGCTTCGTTTGGTGGTAAAAGCACAATTGCTTTATGGATTCCGTTACCACGGACCATAAAGCAATTCTATTATGGAATGCATAGCGGGATGCGTTTAGAGGCATTCTGTTATTCATTCCGTCATAATAGAAGTCTATGGGCTGCAAAACGGATCCGTCCCCTTTCTGTTATGCAGGGGAGTCCTCTCCTGCATAACATAAATAATATGGATCCGTTGTGCAGCCCATAAACTTTGATTATGACAATTTTACTGAATGCCTCTAAACGCGTTATGGTTCGTGGTAACGGAATCCATAACGCAATTCTGCTTTTACCACCAAACGAAGCATGAACTCTAACTAGAAAACAAAATTGACAAATGGCATTTGTAAAGATTGATATACAGTACGTGTTTTTTTCTGAACAGATTAGGTGTAAAAATTACACATTAAACAGGTTATTAAGTTTTAGATTTCGAAAAATGGGCTATTTATTTTTGCTATAAAATATACATTTTGCATATGTAGCACAAATCATAAACTGATAAAATATACTATAAACCTAACTGCTGTTATCTTACTGGCAGTGAAATTACTTTCAACTAAGAAATATTATATAACATATAAGATACAGACAAAATTGCAAGAACAATTATACCATCTACCAAAAAGGATCCAGTTAAAGGAGTTGTTCCATATAAATGTCTGATATATGCTATAAATGTCTGATAGATGTGGATTCCACCTCTGGGACCTGCTTCTATGTAAAGAAAAAAGTCCCACTGTGAGTGAAGAGCACTGCGGTACCCTCTCCATTAATTTCAATCTGAAAATAGCTCATCTAGTTTTGGAGATCCCATAGCAGTGAATAAAGACCAAGCTGCATGTGTGCAGCCACCCCTCCATTCACTGATGTGCGAGAGTACATAGCTGAGCCAGAAATCATCTAGTTTTGATAATCCCATAGCAATAAATGGAGGGCCGGTTCGCCGAATCTTTTAGAAAAATTTGCTTTGATCCAAATTTATTTGCGACGAATCCCGTTAAAACACGGCTGTTTACTGGCTGCAGGGAGCCTTCATAGTGGTGTAGAACAGTGTTTCCTAACCAGTGTGCCTCCAGCTGTTGCAAAACTACAACTCCCAGCATGCCCGGACAGCCAAAGGCTGTGCGGGCATGCTGGGAGTTGTAGTTTTGCAACAGCTGGAGGCACACTGGTTAGGAAACACTGGTGTAGAACACTGTGCCTTGCAGTAACACGCATAGGGAGTATGATGTGATAGTGAAATAATACTGTGAGTCAGTATGACATGCAGATGACAGGTGTCGCTCTCAGAATCACTGCACACTTCACTTATTTGGGCAGTCACAGGGCCAAAATTTACCAAATAACTCAAGTATGAACTCATACAAGTAGAGCCCCCGACAGAGTGGAGAGGGTGTCAGCAGTAAGTTTGTGTGGACGTCACTGATTATTTTGCCCTTCATCTTATCCGCCAGAACAATAACCCACAAAAAAACGGTTCCCGCCTTTACTTGGTCAGCATTTGGTCAGTAATCCATCAGTATTGCTAATGCCAAAAAAAAACATGAGTGGATTCAAAACAGAGATGACATGTGAATGAAATATTTGCATGTCTTCTGTGTTTTGTACCCTTTCCTGCTTTCAGCTATCAATTCACAAGCCAATTATAATGGTACCATTCAGGCCTTACAGCTGCTACACAGACAGGTTCCGTTGTGCGTCTCATTTTTCCTTCCTCCTGACAGATCAGAAGAAGGGTCAAATAAATGATGATGTCAGCCAGGCTGAAAGGCAAATAGTGGCCCAGTCATGAAGTGGGGAGGGTGGGAACAGCATGAGAAGCCCACAGAGTGGCCCTGTGATATAGTGGTGAGGTGGAACAGCATGAGGAGGCCACAAAGTGGCACAATGACAGTGTGGAGGTGGCAGCAGCATCAGTAGGGGGCCACAGTGTGGCACAATGACAGTGTGGAGGTGGCGGCAGCATCAGGAGGCCAAAGAGTGGCAAGTTGACATAGTGTGGAGGTGGCAGCAGTATGAGGAGACCACAGAGTGGCAAGGTGGTGACATAGTGTGGAGGTGGCAGCAGCATGAGGTGACCACAGAGCGACCCGGTGACAGAGTGGGGAGGTGGGCGGCAATAACATTACCCACTGACGATGGTGGGTGTAAGAAAGAGCACCTGGCATCAGCTATGTGGCATCAGGTGGGTGGCAGCATCGGCAGGTAGCCAGAAGAAACCTGTTTCTTTTGTCAAAGTGTTGGTGCGGCACCATGGATGATCTAGTCTGAGACATCAAGGATTGGTGGGTGGAAATCCTGGCTGATCCATGCCTGATTATTCTTGACAAAGGTCAGTCTCTCCACATTTTGGGTGAACAGGAGAGTTCTTCTTGGGGTATCTATGGCCCCCGCCACACTAAACACCCGTTCTAAAGCCACACTACTGGCTGGGCAGGACAGCTTTTCCCGGGAAAACTCGGCCAGTTGCGGCCACAAATCCAGTTTGGCTGCCTAGTAGTCCAGTGGATCTTCAAAGTGGGTTGGCAGGGTGCTGTCCAAGTATGCCACCACCTGCTGGTTCAGGTTTCGCTTCAGGTCTAGATGATGCTGCTGGTGAGTAGTTTCTTCACTAGGCGGGTAAAGAAAGCTGCTCATCAGCGACTCTAGACTCAGGTTGCTGCTAATGGAACTGGTACTGTTCCTGCCATCCCACCCCTCCCCAGCAGCCATGGCAGTGGAACTTGAGGACAGAGGGCCCCCCCCCCCCCCCTCCGGTCAGACCTGCAAGAGGATGGACGATGGCGCAGATAGGCAGCGGCCAACTTGACTACATAGGATGTCTCTATAGTAGTTCAGTTTGTCCTCCCTCTCAGCGGGTGTAAAAAAGGCCCCTATTTTGGACCGGTAGTGAGGGTCCAACAAGGTGGAGAGCCAGAAGTCATCCTGTAACAGAAGCCCTCTGGTTGTCTGTTGAGATATTTTGTTTAATTATGTCGAATCCCTGAACGAGGTTTATGGACAAAATAAGGTTGTAAAAGTATTAAAAGACATTTCGACTCTCGAAAGGAGACCGACCGCACAGCCTGATTCTATGGAACTATTTTGGGCAGGAGACTCATGTCCGGTCAATCAGAAACAAGTCCTCCAAGAAATTCTTTAACCCCTTCTCTGATCTGGGTGATTTTTGGATATGTTGGTCACCCAGATCAGGGTTATCAGGGGATGTCACATTTGTGGGGATATCGTGGATTTTGGGGTACTTTTTATTGCTTTATAAAAAGTGTGGTTTTACTGCCTGGAGATGATTTGGTTACATACAGTATCTGACCTAATTATCTCCCAGGCAGAGGGGAGGCATTGTGTGGGAATGTCCCGGATTGTGTGGTTATTTCCATTGGTCTGTGTGTTTGTCACCCAGTTCTCCATAAGGTCCAGAGGGGATGTCCCCTTGCATGGGGACTTGTATATAAAGCTAAATGTGGCACCAATAAAGGCTGATCTTCTTACTCTCAACTCGCAGCCTCGTCTTGTGTTGGAGGAAACAGCTATATCACTGCTAGCTCTTGTAAGAGCTGCACAGCTACTGGAAGTCACAAATCGGATTAGAAGTCTCTTGAGCAACTCTACAGTGTCATTCTGACTAGGGAGAAGGATGTCGCCAACGATTGATACCGTTACACATCCCTAAGCCAATGGTGACAATTCGGGTGTCACTACCCAAGCAAGTGAGCATGCATCGGGCCATTTCTGCAAGTGACTCGGAGTGACTCCCTTCTTGCATCTCCACTGCATACTGCCATGGTGTGTCTGGGTCCTATGCCTCCTCTTCATCTTCGCCCTGTAGCTCCTCTGGCTGCTCCTGCTCCTTCTCTCCTGTCACCTACGTATAAAAACCACCCATTTCGCTACACATTGCTTGTGCTCCAATTTACTCCTACTCTTCTCCAGTTTAGCCCTCACAGGGCTCATGTGGCCATGAGATCTAGGCGCCACGTCTCCAGTCCCCTGACCAGCCAGATTTACCAGCATCTGTTCCAGGACATAAAGCAGTGGAATGACATCATTCATCCCGTAGTACTGGTGACAAATAACTTGGCTGTCACAATGGCGAGTGGGGGAAAACTCCCCACTGTATAATGTGGATAAATGGGGAAGCAGCTAGGCTTTGGCACCAGGAAAAGGGGAGCAGATCATCTCCTAGAGCTTACCTAATCCTCGCCCTGACTCCTAACCGTATGAGCGGACCCAGATAGTAGGACTGCTCATACCCAGGAACCTCAGACACTGAGATGCCCTGATAATCCCTTGAATAGGAGCAGGTGTGAGATGACCTGGTCTAGATGCAAGGAAGGAAAAGGCAGCGAACAGCCACTGGATTGGCAGATAAGAGCCCAGAAACAAGTACTTACCTGCCACAGAAATAACAACGACTGGACCCCATGCAACAGTTCTGGAACCCATTCTCCCAACAGGACACAGCACAAAACAACAAATACATAATCCAGCAAACCAGAAACTGCCTGGACCCCAATGAGGACAGGATAAATGGTGGCCCCAGGCAGACCTGCTCACTGAAAAGTGGTTCCACCTCCGGGGAACCCTGGGGCCCTCTCATCGAAGGCACAGATAGACAGGGGAATGTCTAGCAAACATGCTGGACAACAAACACCACCAGACATGAAACACCAAACTAGACATACAGCACACCCAGAACATATCCCACACCAAACATATACAAGGGAAGGTAGGGAATGAAGGGTAAGAGACATTGATGTTCCACAAGGTGGTCCTCAACCACTGGGCAGGTGGAATAAGCCGGTCAGGAGCAAAGCTCCAGCAATAACAATGGCTGGAGGACAACTGACTCCAGCCTACAAGCCACAGGCAGTATAAACCAAGTGGCCACACCCAGCCAGGTAGTTAACCCCTCCAGCACCAGACAGGGTAGGAACCTGGATATAAGGGGCAGAGCACACACATGCTACATAAACAGCACATTGAAACTGGCAACCAGCAAGCACGGCAAACATGTCACGGCGCATAGCAACAAGACCATGACACAGCCGTGACAGTGGCCTCCTCAAAGGGCCAGTGCAAACGGCAGTTGTTACGCATAAGCTGCCACTGGCTGACATTGAAGTTACACAGGGGAGTACCCCTGGCCACTTGGATCATCAAGAAATAGTTTATGGCCTTTCTCTCTTCGGTCCAACATATGAAAGGTAGTATTCTAACGGGTGGAAACGTCGCATATCAGCCTGTGTTGGGGGATGCCGTTCTGGCACTGTGGCTCAAGGGGGGTATGCTTTGCGGTGTACGAGTGGCTAAAGTGCATTCAAAGTTTCCTGGCCATTTTTAGGATGTCAAGGCTCAAGGACTGGCCCACCTTCTGTTCTACATGTGTGTGCAGGGCTAGTACTGCCTTTTTGGCAAAGAAATGACGGCTTGGGACTCTCCACCTCGGCTCGGCACAAGCCATCAGTTCTCTGAAAGGTGCAGAGTCCACCACTTGGAAAGGGATGGACTGCAGCACCAGCAACTTGGACAGGAGCACATTCAGCTTCTGCGCCGCTGGATGCGTGCACTCATACTGTTGTCTCTTGGCAATCGCTTTGGTAATCGATTGCTGATGGAATGACGAGGAGTAGGAGGGTGAGGAGCAGGAGCATCTTCACCCGGCTCCCAAGTGCGATCAGCTACATCATCATCATCGAGTACTGTCTGCACGTCACTGATGTCCTCCCCAACTGTCTCTGAGCCAGGAACCTGACCGCTAGCAACACCAGCTCCCATGCCACTCTCCTCATCACTACTTGCCCGCCTATCAGAGAAAGCAGCGGATTTCTCCTCCAGAGCTTGGCTGGGCAGTAGCTGCTGACAGTCCTCTAGTAGCTCGTCCTCGCTGTATAGAGGGGATGAGCCCACAGCATATAATACTTCTCTGGCTGAGGGAACAGAAAAGGCAGATTGAGGACAGGTGAAGGAACACGGCCTTCTCCCGGGCCATACCAACTAAGGGTTGTGTCTGAAGAACCCACTGACTCTTGGCTGGGGGTGTCTGATGTCACTTGCGACAAAATCTTTTTTCCTACTAATACAAGCCAAAAATCTGCACAAGGGCAAATAAGATTTACAAATATTTCCTTGTAATAAACCCTGTTAATGGCTGTAACATCCCAATAACAAGAACAGTTTGCTAGAATTAGAGAGCTGTATAATGGCAATTTGGGTCCCCAGTCAGTGCAGCAAGGTGTAATGTTATTTTTTTATGAATTTTTTTCTCCTCCCATCTTCCCCCTCCCCAAGCTCTGGAACTCAATGACAGTAATAGTAAATGATGTCTGAGTAACTCTGAGAAACATAACTATGGGTAAGCACTAGCAATGAATGCAAATTTTTCTCGCACTTTGTGGTAACGAATCACATTTTTCCTAAAATGGCTGCTGCACATGTGAGAACATGGAGAAAGGAAGTCTGGAAAGGTGGGATCACCCAGACTGACATGCATGTAGCCAATCAGCAGCCAGCAAGCCCTGTGATGTCACAGCACTATAAATACGGCGGCCAAATTAGATTCAAACATTTTCCAGCATTCTGAGTGCAGGGACAGATGTGAGGAAGTGCTAAGGACAGCAATAGGAAAAATCTCATTGTGAAAAAAAACTGAAAAACGTGCAGAGAAAGGATAGGTAGCAATCATTTCACAGCATTTTAGTGCAGGGAGAGACGTCAGTAGGCGCTAGGGACAGTACTAGAAAGGCAATTTACAAGTGCAGGAAAAGATTATTTGGGGATCCAAATAGCCATTATACAGCTCTGTCATTCCAGCAATTTGTTCTTGTTATTAGGGTGCAAGTGCCATGTTGAAAAGCATTTAGTGGCCTATTTTAGTACAAAAAAATATATATACGCACTTTACTGTTGCAGTTATTTGTGGTGAAAGCGTTTAGTGGCCTATTTCAATACAGAAAGAAAAATATAAACACATTTCACTTCTGCAGTTATATGTGGTGAAAGCATTTAGTGGCCTATTTCAGTACAGAAAGAAAAATATATGCACGTTTCACTTCTGCAATTATATCTGGTGAAAGCGTTTAGTTGCCTATTTCAGCACAGAAAGAAAAATATATTCTCACTTACTTCTGCAGTTATATGTGTTGAAAACGTTGAGTGGCCGATTTCAGTACAGAAAGAAAAATATATACGCACTTTACTGTTGCAGTTATTTGTGGCAAAAGTGTTTAGTGGCCAATTTCAGTACAAAAAGAAAAATATATACGCATTTCACTGTTGCAGTTATTTGTGGTGAAAGCGATTATTGGCCTATTTCAGGACAAAAAGAAAATTATATATGCACTTCACTGTTGCAGATATTTGTGGTGAAAGAATTTAGTGGCCTATTTAAGTACAAAAAAATATTTTCTCAGTTCACTTCACTCAGTTCACTTCTTTCAGTACAAAAAGAAAAACATATACACATTTTACTTCTGCAGTTATACAGTATGTGCTAAAAGCATTTAGTGGCCTATTTCAGTAAAGAAAGAAAAATATATGCACATTTCACTTCTGCAGTTATATGTGGTGAAAGCGTTTAGTTGCCTATTTCAACACAGAAAGAAAAATACATTCTCACTTACTTCTGCAGTTATATGTGTTGAAAGCGTTTAGTGGCCTATTTCAGCACAGAAATAAATATATATACGCAATTCACTGTTGCAGTTATTTGTGGTGAATGTGTTTAGTGGCCTACTGCAATAGCAGTCTGCGCTGTACTCTTGAAGTCATCTTTACAGGACGGCCACTCTTAGGGAGTGATGAACAGCAAGAAATAAAAATATATGTGTACTTCATTGTTGCAGTTATTTGTGGCGAAAGTGTTTAGTGGCCTATTTCAGTACAAAAAGAAAATATATACACATTTCACTGTTGCATTTATTTGTGGTGAAAGTGATTTGTGGTCTATTTCAGGACAAAAAGAAAAATATATACACATTTCACTGTTGCATTTATTTGTGGTGAAAGTAATTAGTGGCCTATTTCAAGACAAAAAGAAAAAATATATTCTCAGTTCACTTCTGCAGTTATATTTGTTAAAAGCGTTTAGTGACCTATTTCAAGACAAAAAGAAAAATGTATACACATTTAACTGTTGCAGTTATATGTGTTGAAAGTATTTAGTGACCTATTTCAGTACATAAAGAAAAATACACTGAACAAAAATATAAACGCAACACTTTCGGTTTTGCTCCCATTTTGCATGAACAGAACTCAAAGATCTGAAACATTTTCTACATACAGAAAGACCCATTACTCTCAAATATTGTTCACAAATCTGGCTAAATCTGTGTTAATGAGCACTTCTCCTTTGCCGAGATAATCCATCCCACCTCACAGGTATGGCATATCAAGGTGCTGATTAGACAGCATGAATATTGCACAATTGTGCCTTAGACTGCCCACAATAAAAGTCCACTCGGAAATGTGCACAGTTTTGACTATAGGGGGGGGGGGGGGGAGTCAGAAAGCCAGTCAGTATCTGGTGTGGCTACCATTTGACTCACGCAGTGCAACATATCTCCGTCGCATAATCTCCGTCGCATAGAATTGATGAGGTTGTTGATTGTGGCCTGTGGAATGTTGGTCCAATCCTCTTCAATAGCTGTGCGAAGTTGCAGAATATTGGCAGGAACTGGAACATGCTGTTGTAAACGCCGATCCAAAGCATCCCAAACATGCTCAATGGTTGACATGTCCGGGATGTTTTCAGCTTCCAGGAATTGTGTACAGATCCTTGCAATATGGTGCCGTGCATTATCATGCTGCAACATGAGGTGCTGGTCGTGGATGGATGGCACTGCAATGGGCCGCAGGATCTCGTCACGGTATCTCTGTGACTTCAAAATTCCATCAATAAAATGCACCTGTGTTCGTTGTCCATAACATATGCCTGCCCATACCATAACCCCTTTGCCACCATGGGCCACTCGATCCACAACGTTGATGTCAGAAAACCGCTCACCCACACGACGCCACACACGCTGTCTACCATCTTCCCTGAACAGTGAAAACCGGAACTCATCCGTGAACAAAACTCCTCTCCAATGTGCCAGATGCCATCAAAATGTGAGCATATGCCCACTGAAGTCGGTTACTACAATGAACTGCAGTCGGATCCAGACCCAGATTAGGACGACAAGCATGCAGATGAGCTTTCCTGAGACAGTTTCTGACAGTTTGTGCAAAAATTCTTTGGTTTTGCAAACCGATTGTTGCTGCAGCTGTCTGGGTGGCTGGTCTGAGACGATCATGGAGGTGAAAATGCTGAATGTTGAGGTCCTGGGCTGGTGTGGTTACACGTGGTCTGCGGTTGTGAGGCTGGTTGGATGTACTGCCAAATTCTCTAAAAACGCCTTTGGAGATGGCTTATGGTAGAGAAATGAACATTCATTGCACGTGCAGCAGCTCTGGTAGACATTCCTGCAGTCAGCATGCCAATTGCACGCTCCCTCAAACGTTGAGACATCTGTGGCATTGTGCTATGTGATCAAACTGCACATTTCAGAGTGGCCATTTATAGTGGGCAGTCTAAGGCACACCTGTGCAATATTCATGCTCTCTAATCAGCACCTTGATATGCCATACCTATGAGGTGGGATGGATTATCTTGGCAAATGAAAGTGCTCACTAACACAGATTTAGACAGATTTGTGAACGATATCTGAGAGTAATGGGACTTTTGTGTATGTGGAAAATGTTTCAGATCTTTCAGATCAGCTCATGCAAAATGGGAACAAAACCGAAAGTGTTGCGTTTATATGTTTGTTCAGTGTATATGCACACTTCACTGTTGCAGTTTTTTGTGGCGAAAACGTTTAGTGAACTATTTCAGTAAAGAAATAAAAATATATACGCACATCACTGTTGCAGTTATTTGTGGCAAAAGCGTTTAGTGGCCTATTTCAGTACAAAATGAAAAATATATACACATTTCACTGTTGCAGCTATTTGTGGTGAAAGTGTTTAGTGGCCTATTTCAGTACTGAAAGAAAAATATATATGCACTTCACTGTTGCAGTTGTTTGTGGCGCATAAGTTTAGTGGCCTATTTCAGTACAGAAAGAAAAATGCACTGCTCAAAAAAATAAAGGGAACACAAAAATAACACATCCTAGATCTGAGTTAATTAAATATTCTTCTGAAATACTTTGTTCTTTACATAGTTGAATGTGCTGACAACAAAATCACACAAAAATAAAAAAATGGAAATCAAATTTTTCAACCTATGGAGGTCTGGATTTGGAGTCACACTCAAAATTAAAGTGGAAAAACACACTACAGGCTGATCCAACTTTGATGTAATGTCCTTAAAACAAGTCAAAATGAGGCTCAATAGTGTGTGTGGCCTCCACGTGCCTGTATGACCTCCCTACAACGCCTGTGCATGCTCCTGATGAGGTGGCGGACGGTCTCCTGAGGGATCTCCTCCCAGACCTGGACTAAAGCATCTGCCAACTCCTGGACAGTCTGTGGTGCAACGTGACGTTGGGGGATAGAGCGAGACATGATGTCCCAGATGTGCTCAATTGGATTCAGTTCTGGGGAACGGGTGGGCAAGTCCATAGCATCAATGCCTTCGTCTTGCAGGAACTGCTGACACACTCCAGCCACATGAGGTCTAGCATTGTCTTGCATTAGGAGGAACCCAGGGCCAACCGCACCAGCATATGGTCTCTCATCTCAGTACCTAATGGCAGTCAGGCTACCTCTGGTGAGCACATGGAGGGCTGTGCGGCCCTCCAAAGAAATGCCACCCCACACCATTACTGACCCAATGCCAAACCGGTCATACTGGAGGATGTTGCAGGCAGCAGAACGTTCTCCACGGCGTCTCCAGACTCTGTCACGTCTGTCACATGTGCTCAGTGTGAACCTGCTTTCATCTGTGAAGAGCACAGGGCGCCAGTGGCGAATTTGCCAATCTTGGTGTTCTCTGGCAAATGCCAAACGTCCTGCACGGTGTTGGGCTGTAAGCACAACCCCCACCTGTGGATGTCGGGCCCTCATATCACCCTCATGGAGTCTGTTTCTGACCGTTTGAGCAGACACATGCACATTTGTGGCCTGCTGGAGGTCATTTTGCAGGGCTCTGCCAGTGCTCCTCCTGTTCCTCCTTGCACAAAGGCGGAGGTAGCGGTCCTGCTGCTGGGTTGTTGCCCTACTACGGCCTCCTCCACGTCTCCTGATGTACTGGCCTTTCTCCTGGTAGCGCCTGCATGCTCTGGACACTACGCTGACAGACACAGCAAACCTTTTTGCCACAGCTCGCATTGATGTGCCATCCTGGATAAGCTGCACTACCTGAGCCATTTGTGTGGGTTGTAGACTCCGTCTCATGCTACCACTAGAGTGAAAGCACCACCAGCATTCAAAAGTGACCAAAACATCAGCCATGAAGCATAGGAACTGAGAAGTGGTCTGTGGTGACCACCTGCAGAACCACTCCTTTATTGGGGGTGTCTTGCTAATTGCCTATAATTTCCACCTGTTGTCTATCCGATTTGCACAACAGCATGTGAAATTGATTGTCACTCAGTGTTGCTTCCTAAGTGGACAGTTTGATTTCACAGAAGTGTGATTGACTTGGAGTTACATTGTGTTGTTTAAGTGTTCCCTTTATTTTTTTGAGCAGTGTATATTCTGAGTTTACTTCTACAGCTATATGTGTTGAAAGCATTTAGTGGTTTATTTCAGGACAAAAAGAAATAAATATATGCACTACACTGTTGCAGTTATTTGTGGTGAATGCGTTTAGTGGCCTATTTCAGTAGAGAAATAAAAATATAAACACATTTCAATGTTGCAGTTAATTGTGGTGAAAGCGTTTAGTGGCCTAAATCAGTACAAAAATGAGAAATATATATGGATTTCCCTTCTATAGTTATGTGTAGTGAAAGCATTTAGTGGCCTATTTCGGTACAGAAAAAAATATATATACGCATTTCACTGTTGTAGTTATTTGTGGTGAAAGCATTTAGAGGCCTAATTCAGTACAGAAAGAAAATATATATATGCACTTCACTGTTGCAGTTAATTGTGGTGAAAGCGTTTAGTGGCCTATTTCAGTACAAAAAGAAACATATATATGGATTTCACTTCTATACTTATGTGTAGTGAAAGAATTTAGTGGCCAATTTCAGTAAAGAAAGAAAAATATATACGCATTTCACTGTTGCAGTTATTTGTGGGGAAAGCATTTAGTAGCCTATTTCAGTACAGAAAGAAAAATATATTCTCAGTTCACTTATGCAGTTATATGTGTTGAAAGCGTTTAGTGGCCTATTTCAGAACAGAAATTTATAAATATACATAGAAACATAGAAACATAGAATGTGTCGGCAGATAAGAACCATTTGCCCCATCTAATCTGCCCAATATACTGAGTACTATGGATAGCCCCTGGCCCTATCTTATATGAAGGGTGGCCTTATGCCTATCCCATGCATGCTTAAACTCCTTCACTGTATTTGCAGCTACCACTTCTGCAGGTAGGCTATTCCATGCATCCACTACTCTCTCAGTAAGTAATACTTCCTGATATTACTTTTAAACCTTTGCCCCTCTAATTTAAAACTATGACCTCTTGTAGCAGTTATTCTTCTTTTAAATATTCTCTCCTATTTTACCTTGTTGATTCCCTTTATGTATTTAAAAGTTTCTATCATATCCCCTCTGTCTCGTCTTTCTTCCAAGCTATACATGTTAAGGTCCTTTAGTCTTTCCTGGTAAGTTTTATCCTGCAATCCATGTACCAGTTTAGTAGCTCTTCTCTGAACTCTCTCCAAAGTATCAATATACTTCTGGAGATATGGTCTCCAGTACTGCGCACAATACTCCAAATCCAAGTCTCACTAGTGCTCTGTAGAGCGGCATGAGCACCTCCCTCTTTCTACTGGTAATTCCTCTCCCTATACACCCACGCATTCAACTAGCATTTCCTGTTGCTCTATGACATTGTCTGCCTAACTTTAAGTCTTCTGAAATAATGACCCCTAAATCCCTTTCCTCAGATACTGAGGTTAGGACTGTATCACTGATTTTATATTCTGCTCTTGGGTTTTTAGGCCCCAGGTGCATTATCTTGCACTTATCAACATTAAGTTTTAGTTGCCAGATTTTTGACCATTCCGCTAGTTTTCCTAAATCCTTTTCCATTTGGTGTATCCCTCCAGGAACATCAACCCTGTTACAAATCTTTGTGTCATCAGCAAAAAGACAAACCTTACCAGCGAGGCTTCTGCAATGTCGCTGATAAAGATATTAAACAATATGGGTCCCAGAACAGATCCCTGAGGTACCCCACTGGTAACAAGACCTTGGTCTGATATACTCCATTGACTACAACCCTCTGTTGCCTGTCCCTCAGCACTGCCTAATCCATTCAACAATATGGGAGTCCAAGCCCAATGACTGCACTTTATTGATAAGCCTTCTATGTGGGACAGTATCAAAAGCCTTACTAAAGTCTAGATAAGCGATGTCTACTGCACCTCCTCCATCTATTATTTTAGTCACCCAATCAAAAAAATCAATAAGATTAGTTTGACATGATCTCCCTGAAGTAAACCCATGCTGTTTTTCATCTTTCAATCCATGGGATTTTAGATGGTCCACAATCCTCTCCTTAAGTATGGTCCTCCATTAATTTCCCCACTATTGATGTCAGGCTTACTGGCCTATAGTTGCCCGATTCCTCCCTCTACCTTTCTTGTGAATGGGCCAACATTTGCTAATTTCCAATCTTCTGGGACGACTCCTCTTGCCAGTGATTGGTTAAATAACTCTGTTAATGGTTTTGCTAGTTCACGCTGAGCTCTTTTAATAGCTTTAGGTGTATCCATCAGGTCCCTGTGACTTATTTGTATTGATTTTAGACAGCTTGACTTAGAACCTCTTCCTCTGTAAAGACATATGCATCAAAAGATTCATTAGTCTTCTTTCCTAACTGAGGTCCTTTTCCTTCATTTTCCTTTGTAAAGGACTGAACAGACGTATCATTGAGGCAGTCAGCTAGTTATTATATCTTCTTCCATATACCTTCCTCTTTTGTTTTTAATTTTGTATTCCTTGTTTTAGTTTCCTTTTTTCATTTATGTATCTGAAGAATGCCTTATCGCCTTTTTCCCTGACTGAGCTAATTTCTCTTCTGCCTGTGCTTTAGAAGCTCTTATAACTTGTTTGGCCTCTCTCTGCCTAATCTTATAAATTTGACTGTCATCCTCGTTTTTTTTTTTTTATAAATTCCTAAATGCTATCTTTTTGTTTTTAATGATTTTGGCCACTTCTGCTGAGTACACAGTGGTCTCTTCTTTTTTTTCTTTTACTGACAAGCCTAATGCAATTTTCTGTTGCCTTCAATAGTGCCTCTTTTAAGTAGTCCCATTTCTCCTGGACTCCAATGAAAACTGTTCCAATCTGATAGGGACTCGTATACCACTAATCTAATTTAGAAAAGTCAGTTTTTCTAAAATCTAAAACTTTTGTTTTTGTGTGGTGTGACTCAGTCACTGTACTTATAGTAAACAACACTGACTGGTGATCACTAGTTCCCAAGCTTTCCCCTACAGTAATATCATATACCAAATTCCCATTTGTGAATACTAAATCTAAAATGGCCTCCTTCCGGGTGGCTCCTCAACTACTTGTCTGTAAGATAATCCCAGTAGGGAATTTAGAATATCTGTACTCCTGGCAGAACTAGCTATTTTGGTTTTCCACGGCACTGTTGCAGTTATTTGTGGGTGAAAGCATTTAGTGGCCTATTTCAGGACAAAAATAAATATATATACGACATTTCACTGTTGCAGTTATTGTGGTGAAAGAGTTTAGTGGCCTATTTCAGTACAGAAAGAAATATACAGTACAGACCAAAAGTTTAGACACACCTTCTCATTCAAAGAGTTTTCTTTATTTTCATGACTATGAAAATTGTAGATTCACACTGAAGGCATCAAAACTATGAATTAACACATGTGGAATTATATGCATAACAAACAAGTGTGAAACAACTGAAAATAGTCATAATTCTAGGTTCTTCAAAGTAGCCACCTTTTGCTTTTATTACTGCTTTGCACACTCTTGGCATTCTCTTGATGAGCTTCAAGAGGTAGTCCCCTGAAATGGTTTTCACTTCACAGGTGTGCCCTGTCAGGTTTTAATAAGTGGGATTTCTAGCCTTATAAATGGGGTTGGGACCATCAGTTGCGTTGAGGAGAAGTCAGGTGGATACACCAGCTGATAGTCCTACTGAATAGACTGTTAGAATTTGTATTATGGCAAGAAAAAGCAGCTAAGTAAAGAAAAACCGAGTGGCCATCATACTTTAAGAAATGAATGTCAGTCAGCCGAAAAATTGGGAAAACTTTGAAAGTAAGGGCTATTTGACAATGAAGGAGAGTGATGGGGTGCTGCACCAGATGACCTGGCCTCCACAGTCACCGGACCTGAACCCAATCGAGATGGTTTGGGGTGAGCTGGACCGCAGAGTGAAGGCAAAGGGCCAACAAGTGCTAAGCATCTCTGGGAACTCCTTCAAGACTGTTGGAAGACCATTTCAGGGGACTACCTCTTGAAGCTCATCAAGAGAATGCCAAGAGTGTGCAAAGCAGTAATCAAAGCAAAAGGTGGCTACTTTGAAGAACCTAGAATATGACATATTTTCATGTTGTTTCATACCCTTGTTTGTTATGTATATAATTCCACATGTGTTAATTCATAGTTTTGATGCCTTCAATAGTCATGAAAAAAAGAAAACTCTTTAAATGAGAAGGTGTGTCCAAACTTTTGGTCTGTACTGTATATAAGCATTTCACTTCTGCAGTTATATGTGGTGAAAGCGTTTAGTGGCCTATTTCAGTACTGAAAAGAAAAATATATACGGATTTCACTTCTGCAGTTATTTTGTGGTGAAAGCGTTTAGTAGCCTAATTCAGTACTAAAATAAAAATATATACGCACTTCACTGTTGCAGGTATTTGTGGTGAAAGCGTTTAGTGGCCTCTTTTAGTACAGAAAGAAAAACTCTATTCACATATTACTTCTCGCAGTTATCTGTGGTAAAAGTGTTTAGTGGCCTATTTTAGTACAGAAAGAAAAAATATATACGCACTTAACATTTGCATTTATTTTGGCGAAAGCGTTTAGTGGCCTATTTCAGTAGAAAAGAAAAATATCTACCGCACTTCACTGTTGTAGATTATTTATGGTGAAGAGTTAGTGGCCTATTTCAGTACAAAAATAAAAATATATTCTCAGTTCACTTCTGCAGTTATATGTGTTGAAAGCATTTAGTGGCTTATTTCAGTACAGAAAGAAAAATACACTGAACAAAAATATAAACGCAACACTTTCGGTTTTGCTCCCATTTTGCATGAGCTGAACTCAAAGATCTTAAACATTTTCTACATAAACAAAAGACCCATTACTCTCAAATATTGTTCACAAATCTGTCTAATTCTGTGTTAGTGAGCACTTCTCCTTTGCCGAGATAATCCATGATACCTCAAAGGTGTGGCATATCAAGGTGCTGATTAGACAGCATGAATATTGCACAGGTGTGGCTTAGACTTCTCACAATAAAAGTCCACTCAGAAATGTGCACAGTTTTGACTTAATGGGGTGGGGGGTCTGAAAGCCAGTCAGTATCTGGTGTAGCCACCATTTGCCTCACGTATTTGTTTGTTCAGTGTATATGCAAACTTCACTGTTGCAGTTATTTGAGACGAAAACTTTTAGTGCCTATTTCAGTGCAAAAGCAAAATATATACGCACCATCACTGTTGCAGTTATTTGTGGGGAAAGCGTTTAGTGGCCTATTCAGTACAGAAAATAAATATATTACGCATTTCACTGTTGCAGTATTGTGGCAACGCGCTTAGTGGTCTATTTCAGTACAAAAAGAAAAAATATATACGCATTTTTACTGTTGCACTTATTTGTGGTGAATGTGTTTGGTTGCCTATTTCAGTACAGAAAGAAAAATATATATGCACCTCACTGTTGTAGTTGTATGTGGCAAAAGCAATTATTGGCCTATTTCAGTACAGAAAAGAGAAATATATTCTTCAGTTCACTTAAGCAGTTATATGTGTTGAAAGCGTTTAGTGGCCCTATTTCAGTACAGAAAGAAAAATATATACAGATTTCCACTTTTGGCAGTTATATTTAGTGAAAGCGTCTAGTGGCCTTATTCAGTACAAAAAAGAAAAATACATGCACACTTTACTGTTGCAGGTATTTGTGGTGAAACCATTAGTGGCCTATTTCAGTACCAGAAAGAAAAATATATTTGCATATTACTTCTGCAGTCATCTGTTGTGAAAGTGTTTAGCGGCCTATTTAAGTACAGAAAGGAAAATATACTACGCACTTAATTGTTGCAGTTATTGTGGCGAAGAGTTTAGCGGCCTATTTCAGTACAAAAAAATGTAATATATTCTCAGTTCACTTCTGCAGTTATATGTGTTAAAGAATTTAGTGGCCCTATTTCAGTACAAGAAAAGAAATATACACTGAACAAAAAATATAAACACAACACTTTCGGTTTTGTTCCCATTTTGCATGAGCTGATCTGAAAGATCTGAAACATTTTCCACATACACAAAAGTCCCCATTACTCTCAGATATCGTTCACAAATCTGTCTAAATCTGTGTTAGTGAGCACTTTCATTTTGCCAAGATAATCCATCCCACCTCATAGGTATGGCATATCAAGGTGCTGATTAGAGAGCATGAATATTGCACAGGTGTGCCTTAGATGACTACAATAAAAGGCCACTGTGAAATGTGCAGTTTGTTCACACAGCACAATGCCACAGATGTTGCAACGTTTGAGGGAGCATGCAATTGGCATGCTGACTGCAGGAATGTCTACCAGAGCTGTTGGCCGTGCAATGAATGTTCTTTTCTCTACCACAAGCCGTCTATCAAGGCGTTTCAGAGAAGTGCGCTAACTCTTTCTTCTTTTTATTGGTGAAAGCCTTTAGTGGCCTATTTCAGTACAAAAAGAATAAAATATATACGAAATTCACTGTTGCAGTTATTTGTGGCTAAAAGCGTTTAGTGGCCTATTTCAGTACAGAAAATAAAATATATATGTATATTCACTGTTGCATTTATATGTGTGAAAGCGTTTAGTGGCTGATTTCAGTACAAAAAAATAAATATATTTCTCAGTTTACTTCTGCTGTTTTATGTGTTATAAGCGTTTAGTGGCTATTTCAGTACAAAAATAAAAATATATACGCATTTCACTGTTGCAGATTTTGTGGTGAAAGCGCTTAGTGGCCTATTCAGAACAGAAAGGAAAATATATAGCATTTCACTTCTGCAGTTATATGTGGTGAAGTGTTCAGTGGCCTTTTTTAGTACAGAAAAAAATATATACATTCACTTCACTGTTGCAGTTATTTGTGGGGAAAGAGTTTAGTGGCTTATTTCAGTACAGAAAGAAAAATATGTTTGCATTTCACTGTTGCAGTTATATGTGGTGAAAGCATTTAGTGGCCTATTTCAGTACAATAGAAAAATATATATATGCTCTTTACTGTTGCAGTTATCAGTATACAGAAAGAAAAAATATCCACATTTCACTGAAATTCCAAACTACCTTCCACAATGACAGGAGCAGGTGGCAAGGAAGACGGCTCCAAAGGTTCAACATATCTCTTCAACAAAGATTTGTGAAATACATTATGAATTTTCAGGGCCTGTGGAAGTTCAAGAAGAAAAGCTACTGTATTAATGATGGCAGTGATCTTATTTGTACCAATAAATCTTGGACCCATCTTCCAAGAAGGTTCCTTCAACTGAATGTTTCTTGTGGACAGCCACACATAATCACACACACTTAGGTCTAGATCATTCATACATTTCCTGTCAGCCACACGTTTATACTTGTTGCCCATATTTTTCAAATTATTTTGAATTTTTCGCCATATCGATGACAATAATGACAAAAAACTGTTTTTCCTCAGGGATACCAGAAGTAACAGAACCAGAAAATGTGCCAAACTGCAGGTGAAACCCATATGTCCCAAAAAACTTCAACTCACCAGTGGACTCCTAAATACGATTGTTTATGGCAAACTCTGCCAAAGACAAAAAGGGAAAACCACTCCTACTGGTTCTCAGATACAAAACAACTCAAGTGAGTCTCCAGACTCTGATTAGTGTGCTCCATCTGTCCGTTTGACTAGGGGCGTACCGTGGGGGGGGGGCCAGGGGGGCCGTTGCCCCGGGCACCAAATTGTAGGGGGCGCCAGGCAGAAGGCAGTAAAATGAGGGTGGTGGAAGTATATAGCTCCCATCCCTTCCGTTCCGCCTGGCCTGAAGCTTTAAGAAGCAGCAGAGTGGCGCAGGAGTCCAGGAGATCGCGATTATATCACCGAGACCTGCTGCGCTGGGTCTCGCGAGTTGACACAATGACGTGATGACGCAGCGCAGGATGGCAGGGTGATGTGTTCCTGACCGCCTGCGCCGGGACTCCCAAGCAAAGATGAAGCGAGGTGAGTATTATTATTTTTTTTTTTCATGTAAGTACTGGGGGCACTATGGAGGTGGGCAGAAGAGATACAAAGCAGCGGAGGCCAGTATATTTAGAAAGAATGGATACCGTTTATATATTTTACAGAGGGGCCATGATATATTATACAAGGGGCCATTATATATTATAGTTATACAGTGGGGCCATAATATATCATAATTATACAAGGGGGCCATTATATATTATACATAGGGGCCATTATATATTATAATTATACAGAGAGGCTATTAATAATGGGCTCTGTATAATTCTAATATATAATGGCCCCTCTGTATAATTATTATATATTATTGCCCCACTGTATAACTATAAATTATAGTTATACAGTGGGGCCATAATATATAATAATTATACAGAGGGGCCATTATATATAATAAGTATACAGGGGGGCCTGTAACGGACCGTTTCAGCAGACAAGGGGTTAAATCTGTTTAGGCGATAGGCCCCTTTCTGAGAGACAGGCACAGCTACTTCAGGACACCAACCTCCCGAACTGGATACAAAGTAGCACTCCAAACTGGAACCTCACGAATAGTTGCTATCAGACGAACAGGAATCAGCTTACACTCCTGGCAATCAGTCTCTAACAGCATACAGCGGATCCCCCCAATAACGAGACAAGGCTCCGTGTTGAGGGTCAAGCAGCGGTCTGAGGTGCTGGCACACCCAGCCTGGTTTTTATTACAGTTGTTGCAAATACATGTCCGCCCACAGGGAGGTATAAACAACCAAGCCCATCTGGTGTACACGCCCCTAGGGGACCAGAATTAAGACTGTGACATAGGACAGATATGCAGCACTGTAGGATACACAGAGACAATACATCCCCACAATGCATCATGGTTTCCTCCTCTCTGCCCTAGAGACATCCGAGGCATAATCCAATTATCTCTCAAGACAAAGAGAAGTCATTAATACACATGTGGATATAACAGGACAGACATCACCATTTAAACACACAATGGGACAATGGCACAATAGAAACACACCCAGCATATTCCTCCCAAGCTGACAAGTTACACTTATTATAAATTGTTACAACTTTGTGAGTTTACATTGGCCATACATATAACTTACATCAATTTAAAACAGTATAACTTGGGGACAAACCTATCCAAAATTCACTTGAATAGGTTCCAGGGGTTTAAAAGTTAGTATGGGCCATATTCCTGAGGCAAGAGGCTGATAAACAGGCCTCTCCAAAACCCAGTGGCGAGGTTGGTTTTGCCACAGGGCCATTATATATTAGAATTATACAGAGGGCCCATTATTAATAGTCTCTCTGTATAATTATTATTTATTATGGCCCCTCTGTATAACTATAATATATAATGGCCCCCTGTATAATATATAATAGCCCCCTTGTATAATGATTATAGATAATGGCCCCTCTGTATAACTATAATATATAATGGCCTCTCTGTATAATATATAATGGCCCCCCTTGTATAATTATTATATATTTATGGCCCTCTGTATAACTATAATATATTATGCCCCCCCCCTGTATATTATATATAGTGACCCTCTGTAATATTAGGATATATAATGGCCCCCTCTGTATTATTATTATTATATATATAATGGCCCCTCTGTATAATTATTATATAATGGCCCCCTCTGTAATATTAGGATATATAATGGACCCTTTGTATAATTACTATATATAATGACCCCCCTGTATTATTATAATATATAATGGCCCCCTCTGTATTATTAGGATATATAATGGCCCATTATATATCCTAATATTACAGAGGGGCCATTATATATTATACAGAGGGGCCATTATATATAATAATAACTAATAATAATAAAACTCTGCATAGATGAGATGCGGCTGAAAGAAGGTGTGATGGCGGTCTTATCTCCGAATGAAGACGTTGAGGAAAGTCTACATCACAGGAGATGTCACTGTCTGGATGAGGTATGTGGTGCTAAATTCTCCTGGATACACGGTAGGGTTGGTGGGTGGATTGAGAATTTGGCCCACCCTGCCGCATCCTGACCCCAGACTTCAGGTCACACTGTGTGTGTTCTGAATTCTGGGGCCTTATAACCATCTACTACATCATCTGTACTTAGAGAGTTGTCACCATGTTATCTGTGGTGTTACATAGGACTGCTACATTATCTGTAAAAGGGGCGTGTCCACTAGTTGGGAGGGGGGGTGGCGCGCAATACATGGCTCGCCCCGGGTGCTGGCAACCCACGCTATGCCACTGCGTTTGTCTGAGGGTGAAAGCCGAAGAAAAGGACAGTTGTATCCCCAGTCGAGTACATAACGCTTTCCACAATCTGTAAACAAACTGAGTCCCACGATCTGTGACCACGTCAGAGGGAATGTCATGAAGTTTCACAATGTTGTCAACAATACTTGTGCAAGTGTTTTAGCATTAGGTACGCCCAGGTAAAGCAATAAAGTGCACCATTTTACTAAAGCGATAAACTACGACCAGAATAACTGTCGTTCCTGAAGAGTTAGGTAGATCAATGATAAAATCCATAGATACACGAGTCCATGGTCTGGACGGGATAGGCACGGAAGGCCGAGTATGTGTCACCTTTAGTGATGAGCGGCAGGGCAATATTAAATTTGCAATATTTCGCTAATATTTGTAGAATATTCGTCATATATTTGTGAATTCGCGAATTCAAGATTATATTCTTGATTGCGAAATCAACAATGTATTATTCGCGTAATGCGCAAAAAATATCGGCTGTGGATAGCCAACTTTTCTGTTGGTTGCTAGGGTTGTTGCTAAGCTGTGACAAAGCCTTCTCATTGGCCCACAAGCTAGAAGAAGGGAGGGATGATCACCTGAAATGTCCTGAGTAAAAAAAATATATATATTAGTCATTACAAATATATAGCACTATACTCTAAATATTTAAGTGCCAATATTCACGAAACAAATTAGCTTTTTGAATATTCGCGCTCAACACTAGTCACCTTAGCACTTGCACAGGTGGTGCAGGCTGACACATAGTCCTTAACACACTTATGCCACCCCCAGCCACCAAAATCTATGAGATATGAGGTCGGCAGTGGATCTGCTTCCAGGGTGTCCCGTAAGAACCATAAACTGATGTTCCTCCCACACCTTGTGACGCAATTCCGGTGGCACCAATATTTTCCCAGAGGGACAGGAATCTGGTGCGTCTCCCTGAGGCCTATAATACCTTCACCTCGAGGTCAGGGTATAGAGCGGATATCATCACTAGTGATGAACGAATATCGGCCAGGACGGTTCGCAAATGCGATCGCACAAACGCAATCAAATGTTTGCAAACCGCAAGTTGAGGCGGGCCCCATTCACTTTAATGGCAGGCGAACCTGAAAAACCTTCGGATCAAATTTGCAGCCACCAAATACTTAGTAGAAGTGCACAAATAGTAACAACAAGGACCAATGACATACTAGAGGGGGATCACTGACAAAATTTCAACAAAAAATAGGTATCTTAATCAGGGGACATTTTTATGCGTCCTAAAGGGAAATTCTCTGAAATGTGCCCTGTTGGAGCCTCGAATTTTTTATTTTAGACCACGGGAGTATGGACTTAAAAATGAGGCATTAACCTGACATAAAAGAAATTATTATTATGTGGCTCAAGCTACATTATGCGGTCAATGAATACAAATCTTTTCTGTAGGCCACTGGACAGCGTACAGAAAAGAACAAGTATGTGGCTGGAGGTAGATTACACGGTCATTGAATTTCAATTTTACAGCAGGCCAGTGAACTACAGGACCCATAAATTATGCATTCAGCGTATAGAAAAGAACAAGTAAGTATGTGGTTAAAAGTAGATAACACGGTTATTGGATATGAATTTTACAGGAGGCCAGTGTACTGCCAGACTCAAAAATTGTGCATTCAGCGTACAGAAAAGAACAAGTAATTAAGTGGCTGGCTGGAGGTAGATTACAAGCCCATTGGATATCAAATTTACAGCAGGCCCCTGGACTACAGCCCCCAAAAATTATGCATTCAGTGTGCAGAAAGAAAAAGTAAGTATGTGGCTGGAGGTAGATTAAACGGTAATTGGATATAAATTTTACAGCAGACCAATGGACTACAGGTCCCAAAAATGATGCATTCAGCGTACAGAAAAGAACAAGTAAGTATGTGGCTGGAGGTAGATTAGACAGTTATTGGATATGAATTTTACAGAAGGTCAGTGTACTAAAAGCCCAAAAATTGTGCATTCAGCATACAGAAAAGAACAAGTAAGTATGTGGCTGGAGATAGATTACACGGTCATTGAATTTCAATTTTACAGCAGGCCAGACTGAACTACAGGAGCATAAATTATGCATTCAGCGTATAGAAAAGAACAAGTAAGTATGTGGGTAAAAGTAGATTACACGGTTATTGGATATGAATTTCACAGGAGGCCAGTGTACTGCCAGATCCAAAAATGGTTGCATTCAGCGTACAGAAAAGAACAAGTAAGTGGCTGGCTGGAGGAGATTACAAGCCCATTGGATATCAAATTTACAGCAGGCCACTGGACTACAGGCCCCAAAAATTATGCATTCAGTGTGCAGAAAAGAACAAGTAAGTATGTGGCTGGGGGTAGATTACACGTCATTGGATATCAATTTTACAGCAGGTTAGTGAGCTACAGGCCCCAAAATTATGCATTCAGCTGACAGAAAAGAACAAGTAAGTGTGTGGCTGGAGGTAGATTACACGGTCATTGCATATCAATTTTACAGCAGGCCAGTGGAATACAGGCCTCAAAAATTATGCATTCAGTGTACAGAAAAGAATAGGTAAGTATGTGGCAAGAGATAGATTACCCGGTCATTGGAAATCAATTTAACAGCAGGTCAGTGGATTCAGGCCCCAAAAATGATGGCATTCAGCAAACAGAAAAGAACAATTAAGTATGTGGTTGGAGGTAGATTACACGGTTATTGGATATCAATTTTATAGCAGGCCAGGATACTATAGGCCCTAAAAATGATGCATTCAGCGTACAGAAAAGAACAAGTAAGTGGAACTAAAGGAGAGGATTGTGGAACATGAATTTGGTATATGATATTACTGTAGGGGAAAGCTTGGGATCTAGTGATCACCAGTCAGTGTGGTTTACTATAAGTACAGTGACTGCGTCACACCACACCAAAAACAAACGTTTTAGATTTGAGAAAACAGACTTTTCTAAAATTAGATTAGTGGTATACGAGTCCCTATCAGATTGGAACAGTTTCATTGGAGTCCAGAAGAAATGGGCTACTTAAAAGTGGCACTATTGAAGGCAACAGAAAATTGCAATAGGCTTGTCAGTAAAAGCAAAAAAGAAAGAGACCACTGTGGTACTCAGCAGAAGTGGCCAAAATCATTAAAAAACAAAAAGATAGCATTTAGGAATTATAAAAAAAAACAAAAAAACTGAGGATGACAGGCAAATTTATAAGATTAGGCAGAGAGAGGCCAAACAAGTTATAAGAGCTTCTAAAGCACAGGCAGAAGAGAAATTAGCTCAGTCAGGGAAAAAAGGCGATAAGGCATTCTTCAGATACATAAATGAAAAAAGGAAACTAAAACAAGGAATTACCCAAATTAAAAACAAAGAAGGAAGGTATATGGAAGAAGATAAAGAACTTGCTGACTGCCTCAGTGATTACTTCTGTTCAGTTTTTACAAAGGAAAATGAAGGAAAAGGACCTCAGTTAGGAAAGAAGACTAATGAATCTTTTGATGCATGTGTCTATACAGAGGAAGAGGTTCTAAGTCAGCTGTCTAAAATCAATACAAATAAGTCACAGGGGCCTGATGGGATACACCCAAAGCTATTAAAAGAGCTCAGCGGTGAACTAGCCAAAACCATTAACAGATTTATTTAACCAATCACTGGCAACAGGAGTCGTCCCAGAAGATTGGAAATTAGCAAATGTTGAGCCCATCATAAGAAAGGTAGTAGGGAGGAATTTGGCAACTATAGGCAGTAAGCCTGACATCAATAGTGGGGAAATTAATGGAAACCATACTAAAGGAGAGGAATTGTGGAACATCTAAAATCCCATGGATTGAAGATGAAAAACAGCATGGCGTTTACTTCAGGGAGGTGCAGTAGACACGCTTATCTAGACTTTAGTAAGGCTTTTGATACTGTCCCACATAGAAGGCTTATCAATAAATTGCAGTCTTTGGGCTTGGACTCCCATATTGTTGAATGGATTAGGCAGTAGCTGAGGGACAGGCAACAGAGGGTTGTAGTCAATGGAGTATATTCAGACCAAGGTCTTGTTACCAGTGGGGTACCTCAGGGATCTGTTCTGGACCCATATTGTTTAATATCTTTATCAGCGAAATTGCAGAAGGCCTCGATGGTAAGGTGTGTCTTTTTGCTGATGACACAAAGATTTGTAACAGGTTGGTGTTCCTGGAGGGATACACCAAATGGAAAGGATTTAGGAAAACTAGAGGAATGGTCAAAAATCTGGCAACTAAATTTAATGTTGATAAGTGCAAGATAATGCACCTGGGGCGTAAAAACCCAAGAGCAGAATATAAAATCAGTGATACAGTCCTAATCTCAGTATCTGAGGAAAGGGATTTAGGGGTCACTATTTCAGAAGACTTAAAGGTAGGCAGACAATGTCATAGAGCAACAGGAAATGCTAGCCAGAATGCTTGGGTGTATAGGGAGAGGAATTACCAGTAGAAAGAGGGAGGTGCTCATGCCGCTCTGCAGAGCACTAGTGAGACCTGATTTGGAGTATTGTGCTCAGTACTGGAGACCATATCTCCAGAAGAATATTGATACTTTGGAGAGAGTTCAGAGAAGAAGCTACTAAACTGGTACATGGATTGCAGGATAAAACTTACCAGGAAAGATTAAAGGACCTTAACATGTATAGCTTGGAAGAAAGACGAGACAGAGGGGATATGATAGAAACTTTTAAATACATAAAGGGCATCAACAAGGTAAAAGAGGAGAGAATATTTAAAAGAAGAAAAACTGCTACAAGAGGACATAGTTTTAAATTAGAGGGGCAAAGGTTTAAAAGTAATATCAGGAAGTATTACTTTGCTGAGAGAGTAGTGAATGCATGGAATAGCCTTCCTGCAGAAATGGTAGCTGCAAATACAGTGAAGGAGTTTAAGCATGCATGGATAGGCATAAGGTCATCCTTCATATAAGATAGGGCCAGGGGCCTATCCATAGTATTCAGTATATTGGGCAGACTAGATGGGCCAAAGGTTCTTATCTGCCGACACATTCTATGTTTTCTATGTTTCTATGTGACTGGCTAGAGGTAGATTACCGGTCATTGGATATAATTTTTATAGCAGGCCAGAAGATTACGGCCCTAAAAATTATGCATTCAGCGTAGAGAAAGAAATAAGTAAGTATGTGGCTGGAGGTAGATGACACAGTCATTGCATATTAATTTTACAGCAGGCCAAAGGAAGAGAGGCACCAAAAATTATGTATTCAGCATACAAAAAAGACAAGTAAGTATTTGACTGGAGGTCGATTTCATGTACATTGAATATTAATTTAACAGCAGGCCAGTGGACTATAGGCCCCAAAAATTATGCATTCAGCATACAGAAAAGAACAAGTAAGTATGTGGCTGGAGGTAGATTAACTGGTCTTTGGAATGTAACAGTCGCGTACACACACAGGGGGGAGGGAAGTGACCACTGCGCTCCACCCTTACCCCTGGGCCTGCCTACTTGCCTCGCGACGTCCTAATGACTGGGGACAACTGGACGGCAATCCCCTAACTTGAATAAGTGCAGGGATGACAGACAGACAAACAACAGGGCGTGAACGGACAGAGTCAATACCAGGAAAGCTACAAAGTACAAATGGAGCAAGCAGAGAATTATCAGGAGAAGCCAGGGTCATAAATACAGGAGAGATGTGAAGTACCAAGGAGTCAGCAGAGGATCGTCAGGAGGAGGCCGGGGTCAGAATACCAGGAGAGCAGCAAAGTACACAAGGAGCAGGCAGAGGATCGTCAGGAATTCAGAGGAGGTAAGTACGCCAGGAAAGACCAAATCACAGGTGGAACCTAAATTAACAGGCAACCTGTGGCCAGCAGGCTGCCTGTATTTATAGTGGGGAGTGAGGGTCATGTGACGTGGCCAGCGTCACATGACCGAAAGACCAACCAGTCGAGCACCGAGTGATCAGCTCGGTGCTCAGGCAGAACTTAGGAGCAGGGAGCCACCCAGCTAGTAAAGCCGCCCTGGGAACGAGGTAAAACTCAGATCCACATTCCCGAAGCTAAGCAGCAGGTCTGCGGCTTATGGGGGACCGAGTGTACCTTCGGAACCCCGTTACAGTACCCCCTTTTACGAGGGGCCACCGGACCCCAAAACTTCAGGTGATGGCCTTTCAGGGTGTTCTAATGAAATTTTCTAACAAGTCTAGGAGCATGAACCTCCCTGGCAGGTACCAATGTTCTCTCTTCAGGTCCATACCCCTTCCAGTGAATCAGGTACTGCAAGGAATTACGCATCTTCCTGACATCCACTATTTTAGACACCACATACTCGACAGCATCATTAACAAGAACGGCGGAGGCGAGGCTTTCGATGGTACTACCGGTTCAAAATATTTTTTAAAGTAGAGATTTATGGAACAATTATGAATGTGGAATGACTCGGGCAGCTCCAACCTAAATGATACCGGGTTTATCACCTCTGTGATCTTATATGGTCCAATAAAACGAGGAGCAAACTTTTAGAATCTACCTTAAGAGAGAGATTCTTGGAGGACAAACATACCTTATCCCCAACTGAAAATTCACCCCCTTGAACGTCTCCTATCGGCCTTGAGTTTCTGAGAACTTTGAGCCTTTTCTAAGTTCGATTGAACCCGGGCCCAAACTGTGCACAGTTCAGAGGAGAACCTATAAAAGAAAGGTGAAACCCCAGCAGAAGAATTGACACGGATATTCAAAGCAAATTCAGCCAATGGAAGAAATTTCACCCATAATTGCTGGTCATCGCAACATACAAACCTCAATAATTGTTCCACAGACTGATTAAGGCGTTCAGTTGCCCATTACTCTCAGGGTGGTAGGCAGAGGAAAAAGACAATGAAATTTTACATTTTTGACAGAAGGCCCTCCCAGGAATTTGGACACAAACTGTACACCCCTGTCAGAAACAATATTTTCCGGGTTACCATGCAATCAAACAATTTCTTTCACAAAAATAGACGCCAGGGTTTTGGCAATTCAGGAGTTTAGACAGGGGAAATGAAATGGACCATCTTGCTAAACCTATCGACCACTACCCAAACTAAGTCTTACCCCTCCGCCGGCGGTAGGTCAGTTATAAAGTCCATCGATATATGGGACCAGGGTCTCCTGGGAATGGGTAGCGGTCGTAGGTTACCAGCAGAGCGAGTCCTAGGTGTCTTGGACCTGGCACAAACCTCACAGGTGACCGTAGGGACTTGACATCTTCGTTAGAGTGGGCCCACCAATACGATCTAGAAACCAGATCCTTAGTGCCCTCAACCACCACAGATGACCATAAAAGGCAGAATCGTGACACTCACCCAACAGCTGGAGACAAAATTGTACCGGAACAAACAACTTATCTGTTGAGGTGGATACTGGTGCCAGAAGTTGCTCAGACCTAATGCGAGCCGAGATATCCCGGGTAAGCGTGCTGTTATATGCGGTAAATCTTTATTGAAGTATTTTGGTCGGAAAAAAATTATTCAGCGGTCAGCGCTGCAGTTATATGCAGTAAAATCTTTTTAGTGATGTATCTTGATAAACTTTGCAACTCTTCCAGGCTCAAAGCTATCTTGCCGTTTTGTCTTCTCATTGTCTGTAGATACTAGAGGCCTGTTCATGCCAGGTAGGTTTCCCCAGAAGTATTTTGGTCGATCGACACTCTGTCATCGTGCGACTCTGTGGCCTACTCATGCTGCTGCCACCCTCCAGACTGTCATTGTGCCACTCTGTGGCCTAATCATGCTTCTGCCACTCCAGGACTCCTGTCATTGTGCACTCGGTGGCCTCCTCATACTGCTTCCACCTCCCAGACCCTGTCATTGGGCCACTTTTTGGTCTCCTCATGCTACTTTCAACCTCACCACTATGTCATAGGTCCTCTCTGTGGACTTCTTATGCTGTTCCCACCCTCCCCACTTCATGACTGGTCCACTATTTTGGCTTTTCGGCCCTGGCTGACATAATCATTAATTTGACCTTTCTTCTGATCTGTCAGAAGGAAGGAAAAATAAGACGCACAGCGGATCCTTTCTGTGTAGCAGCTGTAAGGCTTGTATGGTCCCATCAGAATTGGTTTTGATTGGTAGCCAAAAGCAGGTGTGGGTAGAAAACTCAGAAGACATACAAATATTCCATTCACGTGTCATCTCTATTTTAGATCCACTCCTGTTTTTTAGGCATTAGCAATACTGATGGATTATTTGAGCAAATGCCTGGACCGAGTGAAGGCGGATGCTCCACAGACAGGGTCCATTTTTGTGGGTTATTGTTCTGACGGATCAGAGAATGGGGAAAATTAATCAGTGACGTCAACACACACTTACTGCTGACACCCTCTCCACTCTTTCAGGGGGCTCTACTTGTATAGCATTTAATAGAACAGGTTCTGTTGACATCTATGTGGAATCAGCTGACGAGGGTGTAAAAGTTTGTGCGCTTCTTCTTGATGCTAACATCGACCATGTAAGGCTGAGTTGATACTTCAGCTATTTGGTCAGTTTTGGCCCTGTGACTGCCCAAATAAGTGAAGTATGCAGTGATTCTAAGAGTGACCCCTGCCATCTGCATGTCATACTGACTGCCAGTATTGTTTCACTACCACAGCAGACTCTCTATGCGTGTTACTGCAAGGCACAGTGTTCTACACCCCTCTATAGGCTCTCTGCAGGCGAAAACAGCAATTTTTTTAACGCGATTCGCCGCAAATAAATTCGGATCAAAGCTAAATTATTCGGAAAATTCAGCGAACCGGCCCAAATCGAATTTTTGAAAATTCGGCTCCTTCTCTAGTTATCATCATGCAGCAGGCAATAAACCCAACCAAGAAGAGCTCAGTATCCCAGCCCTATAACAGCTGCATTGTCGACCTCGATGGTATCGATGTGCTTGATATAATGGTAGCCTATGTATTGTAACATCAAATTAGCATAGTGCCACTGAGTTATGGTTCACATGCATAACCTATGATTGTTCTCTGTAGTAATGTAACAGTTTCACAGATGCACATAAATATGTTTTTTTATTACAAAAATGAGTTTTTACCTAACAAAGGACATGAATGTTTGTTTTTGCATTGCCTTTGTGGTAAAACGGTCAACTTATTCTGTTACCTTAATACGCTGCAGCATTAATTATATGCTATTTGCTAAGTGTTTATAAGCAACAAGTGTAATTTAATTCTAAAAAGTCTAATATCTCCATAGTAACTAATAGCTCTTGTAGTGTGTTTTAATATAAATATTTAGCTACGGAACCAGCGAATGCTTTCAAGCTTTCCATTCCAAAGACAGATAAACAGTTAAAGAAAACTGTAAATAAACAGTATATATATTTACTTTACTTTCAACTAATTTTTTACATTAAATTGATGAAAACCATAAAAATGTTTAGTTCTGTACACGTGGCATATTGTTGTTTGCATATACAATTATACAACCAACTGGACGGTTACTGTAAACTCTTGGCTGTGATAATTTATAACCCTAGGCTGTGAAAATTAAATTTTTTTTTTCTACAAGAAAATGGTGCTTTAGGCCCAAACTTTCTTTTTCACAAAAGATAACAGGAGAATATCACCCCACAATTTGCTACACATTTACTCCAGAATACAGTAACACCCCAATTGTGGTCATAAACTGTTATTTTGGAGATAGGCCAGGGCTCAGAAGGGATGGTTTTTAAGGAGAGATAACTTTTAATTTTTTTTGTTGACTGAGCTGCATGAGGGCTTATTTTTTTCTAGGACAAGCTGTAGTTTTTAATGGCACCATTTTGGGGGTTACATTTGGCTTTTTAGTACCTTCTTTATCTCATTTCTTTGGAGGTGAACTCACAAAAAAGCTGTTTGGTGTCCCTTTTTCAATTTTCTTTTGGGGTAGATCATGTGATATTTTTGTTGATCCGGTTGTTATGAATGCAACAATACCAAATATCTCTAGTTTTTTATTTTTTATTTTTACCTTTTTACACAATAAGAACATTTGTAGAAAAAAAAATCATGTTTTTGTGTTGCAATTTCTTGAGTCATTTTTTTCTTTTTTCCTGGCTATGGTCTTGCATGGGGGCTCATTTTTTGCAGGATGAGGTGATGCTTTTATTGCTACCATTTTGGGGTGCATACGACGTTTTGATTTGATATTATGTTTTTCTTGGGTTGAGGTAACTAAAGAGCTGTTTTGGCTAATGTTCAGCTGATGTGATATTTTTATAGAGCCGAAAATACCAAATATGTCTATTTAAATTTTTTTTTCTATTTTATTTATTTTTTAACTTTTTTGACTGTGACAAGGGGACATCTTCTGCGTCTGGAGGAAAGAAGGGTTGTACACGAACATAGAAGAGGGTTCTTTAAGGTAAGAGCAGTGAGACTATGTAACTCTCTGCCTGAGGAGGTGGTGATGATGAGTTCACTAAAAGAGTTCAAGAGGGGTCTGGATGTATTTCTGGAGTGTAATAATATTACAGGCTATGCTACTAGAGATGGGTTGTTGATCCAGGGAGTTATTCTGATTGCCCTGATTGGAATTTTTTTCCCCCCTTAAGTGAGGAAAATTGGCTTCTACCTCACAGTTTTTTTTTTGCCTTCCTCTGGATCAACTTGCAGGATAATAGGCCCGAACTGGATGGACTGATATCTTTTTTCGGCGGCATATGTTAATTGGAGATTTTTTTTTTTACAAGTTAACCTTTTTTTTTATAAATATATATATATTTATTTTAATTTTTTTTATTTTACACTTTATGTCCCCCATTAGGTCATACAAGACCTCTTGGGGGACATTTAACTTAACTTTTTATTTTTTTATTTTTTACTATTGATTTCTCCTGTAACTGGGCTGACATAGTAGCCCCAGTTACAATTCAAATACACCCCCCCAGAGAGTGCAGGGCTGATCCGAGGTCTGTGGAAGACCCGGCATCTCCTGCACTTCCCCCCCCGGTCAACATGACCACCGGGGCCAGGACAGGAAGCAGCACATTGCTTCCTGATCTGTATACACAGCACTCGTTCAGCGCTGTGTAACAGTGATCTAGAAGGCAGGAAACTCCAGGAACGGTCCCCTGCCTTCTCTGTGGGGTGCCCTGATGTCACTGACAGCGGGCTTCCTGCTCCAGTAGCAGCACAGTTACCGTGCAGCTGCGTTCTCTGAAAAGACATTCTAAAATGTCGATCAGAGATAAACCGGACTGCCAGGACGTTTATAGTCAATAGGCGGTCGGCAAGTGGTTTAAAGGGTTTGCCTGAATAAAGCAACTCCATAACGGGAATGTGTCATCAGAAATGACCTATAGTTTAATCAAGTTTTTATGTTTAGCATATTATAGAATTTTCCATGTCAATTAATATATTAACACAAAGCCATAATTCCTTGCGTTTTTGCACTGGTCACTAACCCTAATAACAGTCACCACTTTTTGGTTGGTACAAATTGCTTTACTGCAGTTACCTGCTTATCTGCCCATTCTAATCCTGCCTGTAATTATATCAACTCTGTGTATAGATAAGACAGGATCCACTATTCACAATAGTTGATTGTCAAATCCTATCTATTATTTACTTGTACAATGACCTCTGATCAGGTCACAGAGCATGCCTAGAAAATTCTCCCATAGAGGTCAATCGGACCCCCTCCTGACCATTGTGTCTATGGCCTAGGTGGCTGCTGTAAATCGATTTACATAATGCTTTCTAAATTCTGTTAAGAACAGCTCAGGCAAGATGGCGCCCCATAGTCATGTTCAGGATATAGAATAAATCTGCAACCAGAATAACATTTTTGGTGACACACTCCTTTAATCTATATATATATATATATATATATAATTACATGGAGAGCAGAGTAGCCAGGGAGAATATTCTCACACAAGCATGTTTTGTATCCTAAAATTAAAATCCATTTAATGTATTTTAGAGAAGATTCTTGGAGCCCTCACAGACAGGAGAAAAAAATGTGCGCCTGTCGCCTTTCTCTTTCTTGTCAGTTTGCAGACAGGTAATTGGAAACCTTTTAGCTTTTGTCACAATGCATCTCATAATCACACCATTTTGTTGCTATGAAGTTTGGGGTGCACTTTCTTAAGCAATCTAAATACCATGATTAACTATGATAGTACTTTGTACAATTACCCTTTTTACATTCCTTTAAAGCCTTATTTGAATTTCTTTCTGCTGTTATTTCTGAAGGTATAAGCATAATAAAAACACAACAACATAGACCCTGTGTTCCTTATTAAAATGCACATGGGCATGTGCCCTGCAATCATAAGAAAAGGATTCAGACTAAATAAATGATGCTAATACAATAAGTGACAGAAAAACAAAGCACAGGACACAATAACACTTGATTTAGGGGTTCGTTCTTGAGGAAGCCCATACCGCAAATATTAGATCCAAGTACTATGCATTTCTGGCCCTGCTTGAATGCATATGTACAGTGTTTTCAATTTGGGAACAAATTGCTTACTAGACATCGGTATATTTTGCAGCTCTTGTGCCCCATACAAAATATAATGCATTTTCTATAGCAACCCTATTCTATTATATGGTAAAGAGGTTATGACATTCATCGGAATTCATTTTTCTGCTAATTAGACTGGTACTCTGGGAGAGTAAAAAGGAACTTCTTTGTCTTAGGCAAGATGGTTGTCCCTATAATCACATATACAAAATGGAATAAAAAAAAAACTAAGAATTTGAAATGTAATTGTGAAAGCTCATAGTAAAACTTGAGGACAAGTACTGAAGACTTTTGGCTAAGAATGCTGGCACTAAGTGCTGGCTGTGGCTGAGACTGCTGGTAGTGACTGGTGGCTGTGGCTGAGACTGGTTTCTGTGGCTGAGACTGCTGGCACTGACTGGTGGCTGTGGCGGAGACTGCTGGCTGCAGCTCGTGACTGAGACTGCTGGCACTGAGTGCAGGCTGTAGCTGAGACTGCTGGCACTGACTGGTGGCTGAGACTGGCGGTGTAACGGTCGCGTACACACACCACACAGGGGAGAAGGGAAAGTGACCACTGCGCTCCACCCTTACCCCTGGCCCTGCCCTACTTGCCTCGCGAGTCCTAATGACAGGGGACAACTGGACGGCAATCCCTAACTTGGAATAAGTGCAGGGATGACAGACAGACAAACAACAGACGTGAACGGACCGAGTCAATACAGGAAAGCTACAAAGTACAAAGGATTAAGCAAAGAATGGTCAGGAGAAGCGGGGTCAAATACCAGGAGAGCAGAGAAGTACAAGAGGAGTCCTAAGAGAGTAGTCAGGTGGGAGCCGAGGTCACAATACCAGGACGGAATGCGCAGTACAGGAGGATCAGGCAAAAGGATGGTCAAGGAACAGGATCAGGTAAGTATTCAGCAGTCCAACAAATAGCCAGGAACCTAGAAATTAACAGGCAACCTGTAGCCAGCAGGCTGCCTGTATTTATAGTGGGGAGCGAGGGTCATGTGACATGGCCAGCGTCACATGACCGACAGACCAACCAGTCGAGCACAGAGTGATCAGCTCGGCTCTCAAGGCAGACTAGGAGCAAGGAGCCACCCAGCTAGTAAAGCGCCTTGGAATGAGGTCAAACACAGGAACCTCATTCCAAAAGCTAAGCAACAGTTCTGCGGGCAATGGGGGACCGAGTGCACCTTCGGAACCCCGTGACAGTACCCCCCCTTTTACGAGGGGCCACCGGACCCAAGACTTCAGGCGATGGCTTTTCACGGTGTTCTAAATGAAATTTACGAACAAGTCTAGGAGCATGAACCTCCCTGCAGGTACCCAAGTCTCTCTTCAGGTCCATACCCTTCCAGTGAATCAGGTACTGCAAGGAATTACGCACCTTCCTGACATCCACTATTTTAGACACCACATACTCGACAGCATCATTAACAAGAACGGCGGAGGCGAGGCTTTTGATGGTACTACCGGTTCAAAATATTTTTTAAGCAGAGATTTATGGAACACATCTATGAATGTGGAATGACTCAGGCAGCTCCAACCTAAAAGATACCGGGTTAATCACTTCCGTGATCTTATATGGTCCAATAAAACGAGGAGCAAATTTTTTAGAAGTTACCTTGAGAGACAGATTCTTGGAGGACAACCATACTTTATCCCAACCTGAAAGTTTACCCCCTTGAACGTCTTCTATCGGCCTTGAGTTTTTGAGAACATTGAGCCTTTTCTAGGTTCGATTGAACCCGGGCCCAAACTGTGCACAGTTCGGAAGGAGAGTTTATCCGCTTTAGGGTTAGAGGAGGAGACGGACGACCCAGAATGAAAACGGGGAAGAAAACCATGGTTACAAAAGAAAGGGGAGACCCCAGCAGAAGAATTGACATGGTTATTCAAAGCAAATTCAGCCAACGGAAGGAATTTGACCCATAATTGCTGGTCATCAGCAACATACAACCTCAAGAATTGTTCCACAGACTGATTAAGGCGTTCAGTCTGCCCATTACTCTCAGGATGGTAGGCGGAGAAAAAGACAATGAAATTTTACATCTTTGACAGAAGGCCCTCCAGAATTTGGACACAAACTGCACACCCCTGTCAGAAACAATATTTTCCGGGATGCCATGTAAACAAACAATCTCTCTCACAAAAATAGACGCCAGGGTTTTAGCATTCGGAAGTTTAGACAGGGGAATGAAATGAACCATCTGCTAAACCTATCGACCACTACCCAAACCACAGTCTTACCCCTCGCAGCGGTAGGTCCAGTTATAAAGTCCATCGAGATATGGGACCAGGGTCTACTGGGTAGGGGTCGTAGGTTACCAGCAGGGCGAGTCCTAGGTGTCTTGGACCTGGCACAAACCTCACAGGCTGACACGTAGGACTTGACATCCCTATTTAGAGTGGGCCACCAATAAGATCTAGAAACCAGATCCTTAGTGCCCTCAACACCCGGATGTCCACAAAAGGCAGAATCGTGACACTCACCCAACAGCTGGAGACGAAATTGTACGGAACAAACAACTTATCTGTTGGGGTGGATACCGGTGCCAGATGTTGTTCAGACCTAATGCGAGCCGAGATATCCTGGGTAAGAGCTGCTAAGAAGATTTTTGCTGGTAGGATGGATTCAGGTGGTACCTCAGTAGGTTGAAAAGCCTGGAAGCTCCGAGATAATGCGTCCGCCTTCACATTTTTACTTCCCGGCCTGAACGTGATGGAAAAATCAAAATGAGTAAAAAACAGAGCCCATCTGGCTTGACGGGGATTCAACCTCTTAGCAGACTCGAGAAACATAAGGTTTTTATGGTCAGTGACAACAGGTTACACAATGTCTTGCCCCCTCCAGGAAATGCCTCCACTCCTCAAATGCCCATTTAATGGCCAGCAGCTCCCTATTCCCTATGTCGTAGTTTCTCTCCGTGGGAGATAATTTCCTGGAGAAGAAGGCACATGGTCTCAGGATTAGTGAGGCTAGCAGGACCTTGTGAAAGGACTGCTCCTACGCCGTCCTCGGACGCATCCACCTCCACAATAAAAGGTTTCTCCTGATCAGGCTGGATCAGAATGGGAGCGCTACTGAATGCCTTTTTTAATTTTTCAAATAAAGAAATGGCCTCAGTAGACCAATTCTCTAAATCTGCCCCCTTTCTTAGTAAGGTCGGTCAACGGTTTAGCAATTACGGAAAAAATTCATAATAAATTTACGATAGTAATTGGCGAAACCTAAGAACGTTGTAAGGCCTTTAAGGATGAAGGTCTTACCCATTCCTTAATTGCTAGTACCTTACCAGGATCCATCTGAAGGCGTGAGGAGTCAGAACATGCCCTAGAAACAGAATATCCTGTACACCAAGACACATTTCTCTTGTTTAGCGGATAGCTGATTCTCCCTCACTCCTCTAATACTTGTTTAACATGAGACACATGGGATTCGAAGTCAGGAGAGATATCAAAATGTCGTCAAGATAGACAATAACAAATTTACCTAAGTACTCCCTAAGAATGTCATTCATGAAGTTTTGGAACACAGCTGGGGCATTGCTGAGTCCAAAAGGCAATCACTTGATATTCAAACTGTCCTACCGGAGTATTGAACGCCGTCTTCCAGTCGTCTCCCTCCTTGATTCGGATTAGATTGTATGCCCCTTTCAGGTCAATTTTGGAAAACCAGGTTGCCCCCAGAACCTGGTTAAATAAATCCGGAATCAATGGGAGGGAGTATCTATTCTGGACAGTGATTTTATTTAATCTCCGGTAATCGATACATGGCCTAAGACCACCATCTTTTTTCTTAACAAAGAAAAACCCAGACCCCCATAGGAGAGACAGAAGGTCTAATATGCCCTTTACCAAGGCTCTCCTTAATATAATCTTCCATGGCCTTGCGTTCGGGCATAGAAAGATTATAAAATTCGTCCTTTAGGAAACTTGGCCCCCCTCTACTAGCTCTATGGTACAATCATAAGGTCTATGGGGGGGTAGAACCTCCGGGGTTGGTGATGAGAATACATCAGAATATTCTCTAACAACAGAGGGTAAAGTATCAGACTTTACTGAGACCCCAGCCTGTACCACGGACAAGCACGAGTCACACTTAGGCCCCCATCTCACCAACTCCCCATTGGACCAATCTATAGTGGGGTTATGTAGTCGGAGCCAAGGCAACCCTAGTACCACCTCAGCAGGTAGGTTCTCCAGGACTAGAAGCGAACATCTCTCTGAGTGGCACACACCCACGGTTAGAGAAATCTCCGAGGTACATAAGCTCACCGTACACCAATAAGAGGAGTAGCATCAATAGCCATGACATGGATAGGAGTTGGTAAGGCAAACATAGGAATACCCAATCTTACAGCATACTCAGAGTCAATAAAGCTAGCCGCTGAGCCAGAATCAATAAAGGCCTTACCCGGCCATTTATCTACTCCCAGAGAAATCGTAAATGGGTACCCAAAGCTTACATTTAGAAAATTCAGGGTGTACCTGGTCTTTAGGTTGCCTTGTCTTAGGAGACTTGACAGAGAGGACCTTCTTAGGACATGGTTGATCCAATGGTCAGGATCTCCCATAGTAAAAGCATTCTCCACGTCTGCGGCGAAGATTCCCTCGGGGTCATGCCAACCTGCATGGGTTTCTCGGTGGAGACTCAGCATTGTCTCTGGGATAGACCTCTGGCTGGACCACCATCTGGGAAGAGAACTGTTGTTCCTGTCGTCTCTCTCTAACCCGTCGGTCAAGTCGGACAACAAGGGTCATCATCTCCTCTAAGGTCTCTGGAAGTTGATAACTGACCAGAAGATCCTTTAATTTATCAGACAGACCTGACCTGAACTGACTCCTCAGGGCTGGTTCGTTCCATCCTGAGGGGACACACCACCTTCTGAATTGGGTGCAATAATCCTCCGCTGGTAAAATTGCCCTGAACCAGTGCTTTTAGAGCCGTCTCGGCTACTAGAGCCCTGTCTGGTTCATCATAATGGGTACCTAAGGCCTGAAAGAACCCCCTCCACAGAATACAAACAACTGTGCCAGCAGGTAAAGAAGAACGCCCAGTCTGGGGATCACCCTGTAATCGGGAAATGATAATGCCACGCGTTGACTCTCGGGGCCAGAGGACACGGGGCGCAAACGGAAGTAAGTTTGCAACTCTCCTTAAAAGAGAGAACTTCCTCCGGTCTCCAGAAAGGGTTCTGGGAGCTTAATCTGGGGCTCAAATGCGGACTGGAGGCCTGAGGAGTGGAAGAACCTTGCCCTAACTCAAAAGAACTGAGTTTTTCCCCTAACTCCTGCATCCTCTGCGTCAGATTAGAGACATGGTCAGTCAGGGTCACAGAGGATTCATAATACAGTGGTTATTGGGCCTGTTAATCTGTAACGGTCGCGTACACACACACACAGGGAGAAGGGAAGTGACCACTGCGCTCCACCCTTACCCCTGGCCCTGCCTACTTGCATCGCGAGTCCTAATGACAGGGGACAACTGGACGGCAATCCCTAACTTGGAATAAGTGCAGGGATGACAGACAGACAAACAACAGGACGTGAACGGACCGAGTCAATACCAGGAAAGCTACAAAGTACAAAGGATTAAGCAAAGAATGGTCAGGAGAAGCCGGGGTCAAATACCAGGAGAGCAGAGAAGTACAAGAGGAGTCCTAAGAGAGTAGTCAGGTGGGAGCCGAGGTCACAATACCAGGACGGATGCGCAGTACAGGAGGATCAGGCAAAAGGATGGTCAAGGAACAGGATCAGGTAAGTATTCAGCAGTCCAACAAATAGCCAGGAACCTAGAAATTAACAGGCAACCTGTAGCCAGCAGGCTGCCTGTATTTATAGTGGGGAGTGAGGGTCATGTGACGTGGCCAGCGTCACATGACCGACAGACCAACCAGTCGAGCACAGAGTGATCAGCTCGGCGCTCAAGGCAGACTACGAGCAGGGAGCCACCCAGCTAGTAAAGCCGCCTTGGGAATGTGGTCAAACACAGAACCTCATTCCAAAAGCTAAGCAACAGTTCTGCGGGCAATGGGGGACCGAGTGCACCTTTGGAACCCCGTGACAGGCGGCTTTGGCTGAGACTGCAGGCGCTGACTGGTAGCTGTGGCTGAGAATGCTGGCACTGACTGGTTGCTGTGGCTGAGACTGCTGGCACTGACTGGTTGCTGTGGCTGAGACTGCTGGCACTGACTGGTAGCTGTGGCTGAGAATGCTGGCACTGACTGGTTGCTGTGGCTGAGACTGCTGGCACTGACTGGCGGCTTTGGCTGAGACTGCTGGCACTGACTGGTAGCTGTGGCTGAGACTGCTGGCACTGACTGTTTGCTGTGGCTGAGACTGCTGGCACTGAGTGTTGGCTGTGGCTGAAACTGCTGAAACCATGTGCTGGCTGTAGCTGAGACTGCTGGCACTGACTATTGACTGGTGGCTGTGGCTGGTGGCACTGACTGATGGTTGAGATGGCTGGCACTGGTGGCTGACACTGCTGGCACTGTGACTGGTGGCTGTGGCTGTACGACTGGCACTGATTGCTTGTGCTGAGACTGCTGGTAGTGAATGGTAGGTCAGACTGGTGACAGGGGCTCCTCTCTATATAGCTGATAGTGATGTGACTGACAAAATGATGGCTGGGACTGACAAACAGAAATGGCGGCTGGGACTGACAAACATAAATGGTGGCACTCCGACCTGCTTGCCGTCACGCAGGTGTGGGCAGTGCAGGCGGCATGTGGAGCGCTGTGTCCTGATTGATCGGCGCACTGGTGTGAGAGGTGCGGAGAGCATGTTAATATTAGGCTTATTCCTGCAGTATAGTATTATTTTGCTAGAGGTAGTTGTGCATTGTGTGTGTGTGTGTGTATATATATATTACTCTTTTTATGAGGCAAGGTTACAAAATAATTGCTGTTCTGGCATAGATTTTATTATTTGTCTTTTTACAACGTTCACCTGACAGTGAATAATAGATAATGTGATATTTTTATAGAGCAGGTCATAATGATGCGGCAATACCTCATAAGTCTATTTTTTTTTAAATTTATTTTGGATTTGCACAATAAAATTTATATTATAAATCATGTTTTTGTGTTTCCATTTTCTGGTAGAGGTAGAGCCAGGGCAGGCAGAGCAGTGGCCCGATGGTTAGCCCTTTCCAGACAGCAGTCTCTAAGGATCACGGCATGGAAGGGCTTAAACAGTTATGGAGCGCTGTGTGTTTGTGTATGTGTAGCACTGTGTCCTGATTGGACACCCCACTGCGCATGCCCAGTACAAAACTGGTGAAACACACAAGGACACAGCGCACTCACAAAGGGATTTTATTATGTAGGATTTCATTTTCGGTCTTTTTAGTAATAAAACTGATTAAATATTTTCATTTACATCTGCTGCTTTTGTGAATGTTTTAGTACAGAAGGTCTTGAATAATAATAGATATGTCTGTTTTTGCTTATGCAACAATATAGTATTTACCTAGATATAAAAGCATTCATAAAAGATTTGGCCAGAAAAATAATAAAATGAGGTTTCTGGGCTAGCGTCTGTATGCAAAATATAATTACTCAATATA
This sequence comes from Bufo bufo, assembly GCF_905171765.1. NCBI lineage: Eukaryota > Metazoa > Chordata > Amphibia > Anura > Bufonidae > Bufo > Bufo bufo. The sequence goes on from NC_053389.1 coordinate 307,470,098, forward strand.
TTGAACAACATTTGAATACTCAGCTAAGTGAGCCAGAAAAAATTGTGACAAATTATGTTGTATCACAGATAACTGATAAATACAAGGAAATGAGAGCTATTCAATGCAAACCTGTTTTTTGGCATGAAAATACCCATTTTCATATAAGAATCAAAATATTCCTACCTAAATGATCGAGTCATTTAAATTGTTCATAAAGTACCATTTCTAGGTCAGACTCAGCTATGAGAAAATAAAAATATTTATTGAAAAGACGAACACAGTGTGTCTCAAAATCGGAAGGAATCGTATGTTTTTGATTAATACAGTCCTGATCAAAAGTTTAAGACTAGGGATGACCGAACTGTATAGTTCGGGTTCGTACCGAATTATGGGGTGTTCGTGACACGGACCCGAACCCGAACATTTACGTAAAAGTCCGGGTTCGGTGTTCGGCGCTTTCTTGGCGCTTTTTGAAAGGCTGCAAAGCAGCCAATCAACAAACGTCATACTACTTGCCCCAAGAGGCCATCACAGCCATGCCTACTATTGGCATGGCTGTGATTGGCCAGTGCAGCATGTGACCCAGCCTCTATTTAAGCTGGAGTCACGTAGCGCCGCACGTCACTCTGCTCTGATCAGTGTAGGGATAGGATGCAGCTGCTGCTGTTAGGGCCAGATTAGGCAGGGATTTACTCATCAAAAACACTTACTGAAGTAATCGATCTACAGCTGTGTATCATTCAACTTCTGCTAGTTAATTGCTCACTGTTTTTAGGCTGCCCAGAGCGTTTTTCTGTCACTTTTTTCTGGGGTGATCGGCGGCCATTTTGTGTCTTGCGGTGCGCCAGCACAAGCTGCCACCAAGTCCATTTAACCATCAATAGTGTTTTTTGTTTTTTTTGCTATATCCTACATCAGGGGCTTGGCTGTGCTTGCTATTTTATTGAGGGGTGAAATACAATTGCTAAAATAGCAGTACCCTAAATCTGGTGTTTCAGCTGTGGCTAGCCAATTGTAATACTGTCTGCTGTCTGGCAAAGGATATATTTTTTTTCTGGGTTGAAATACAATTCCCAACTTAGCAATTCCCTAAATCAGTGGTTTCTGCTGTAGCAGGCCAAGTTTAAATCTATCCATAAAAGGGAATATTACATTGAAGGTGCTGATAGGGTCATTCTCAATAACTTCACACGCTACCGTGCATCTCCAAGTGTAATTCTGTCCGTAAAGGGATACCTGTCATCCATCCAGGGCCTAAATACTAGGCTTACAATTTATATTCAGCTGAATCTTTGGTTACTGCTGTGGCTGGTCTAGCTATTTAGTGTCCGTCAAAGCACAGTTTTTGTTCTGGGTTGAAATACAATTCCCAACTTAGCAATTCCCTAAATCAGTGGTTTCTGCTGTATCAGACCAAGTTTAAATCTATCCATAAAAGGGTATATTAGATTGAAGGTGCTGATAGGGTCATTCTCAATAACTTCACACGTTACCGTGCATCTCCAAGTGTAATTCTGTCCGTAAAGGGATACCTGTCATCCATCCAGGGCCTAAAACAGTGGTTTCTGCTGTGCCTGTATTAGTGTAATACTTTACCTATATAAATAGCCAGATAGTGTTAGGTGCCTGTAAAAAAAGGCCTGAATTTGAATTCAATACATTGGGCCAAATAATTTTTTTCTTATTGTGGTGAACGGTAACAATGAGGAAAACATCTAGTAAGGGACGCGGACATGGTCGTGGTGGTGTTAGTGGACCCTCTGGTGCTGGGAGAGGACGTTGCCGTTCTGCCACAGCCACACGTCCTAGTGTACCAACTACCTCAGGTCCCAGTAGATGCCAGAATTTACAGCGATATTTGGTGGGGCCCAATACCGTGCTAAGGATGGTAAGGCCTGAGCAGGTACAGGCATTAGTCAATTGGGTGGCCGACAGTGGATCCAGCACATTCACATTATCTCCCACCCAGGCTTCTGCAGAAAGCGCACAGATGGCGCCTGAAAACCAAGCCCATCAGTCTGTCACATCACCCCGTGCATATCAGGGAAACTGTCTGAGCCTCAACTTATGCAGCAGTCTCTTATGCTGTTTGAAGACTCTGCTGGCAGGGTTTCTCAAGGGCATCCACCTAGCCCTTCCCCAGCGGTGGAAGACATAGAATGCACTGACGCACAACCACTTATGTTTCCTGATGATGAGGACATGGGAATACTACCTCAGCACGTCTCTGATGATGATGAAACACAGGTGCCAACTGCTGCATCTTTCTGCAGTGTGCAGACCGAACAGGAGGTCAGGGAGGAACACTGGGTGGAAGACGATGCAGGGGACGATGAGGTCCTAGACCCCACATGGAATGAAGGTCGTGCCACTGACTTTCAGAGTTCGGAGGAAGAGGCAGTGGTGAGACCAAGCCAACAGCGTAGCAAAAGAGGGAGCAGTGGGCAAAAGCAGAACACCCGCAGCCAAGAGAGTTTGCCTGCTACAGGCCACCGCCACCTGAGACCGAGCACCCCAAAGGCAGCTTCAAGGAGTTCCCTGGCATGGCAGTTCTTCAAACAATGTGCTGACGACAAGACCCGAGTGGTTTGCACACTGTGCCATCAGAGCCTGAAGCGAGGCATTAACGTTCTGAACCTTAGCACAACCTGCATGACCAGGCATCTGCATGCAAAGCATGAACTGCAGTGGAGTAAACACCTTAAAAACAAGGAACTCACTCAGGCTCCCCCTGCTACCTCTTCTGCTGCTGCCTCGGCCTCTTCCTCCGCCTCTGCAGGAACGTTGGCACCTGCCGCCCAGCAAACAGAGGATGTACCACCAACACCACCACCTCCGTCACCAAGCATCTCCACCATGTCACACGGCAGCGTTCAGCTCTCCATCTCACAAAAATTTGAGAGAAAGCGTAAATTCCCACCTAGCCACCCTCGATCCCTGGCCCTGAATGCCAGCATTTCTAAACTACTGGCCTATGAAATGCTGTCATTCAGGCTGGTGGACACAGACAGCTTTAAACAGCTCATGTCGCTTGCTGTCCCACAGTATGTTGTTCCCAGCCGCCACTACTTCTCCAAGAGAGCCGTGCCTTCCCTGCACAACCAAGTATCCAATAAAATCAAGTGTGCACTGCGCAACACCATCTGTGGCAAGGTCCATCTAACCACAGATACGTGGACCAGTAAGCACTGCCAGGGACGCTATATCTCCCTAACTGCACACTGGATAAATGTAGTGGCGGCTAGGCCCCAGGCGGAGAGGTATTTGGCGCACGTCCTTCCGCCGCCAAGGATCGCAGGGCAACATTCTTTGCCTCCTGTAGCCTCCTCCTCCTACTCCGCTTCCTCCTCCTCTTCTTCCACCTGCTCATCCAGTCAGCCACACACCTTCACCACCAACTTCAGCACAGCCCGGGGTAAACGTCAGCAGGCCATTCTGAAACTCATATGTTTGGGGGACAGGCCCCACACCGCGCAGGAGTTGAGGCGGGGTATTGAACAACAGACCGACGAGTGGTTGCTGCCGGTGAGCCTCAAGCTCGGCCTGGTGGTGTGCGATAATGGGCGAAATCTCGTTGCAGCTCTGGGACTAGCCGGTTTGACGCACATCCCTTGCCTGGCGCATGTGCTGAATTTGGTGGTGCAGAAGTTCATTCACAACTACTCCGACATGTCAGAGCTGCTGCATAAAGTGCGGGCCGTCTGTGCGCGCTTCCAGCGTTCACATCCTGCCGCTGCTCGCCTGTCTGCGCTACATCGTAACTTCGGCCTTCCTGCTCACTGCCTCATATGCAACGTGCCCACCAGGTGGAACTCCACCTTGCACATGCTGGACAGACTGTGCGAGCAGCAGCAGGCCATAGTGGAGTTTCAGCTACAGCACGCAAGGGTCAGTCGCACTGCGGAACAGCACCACTTCACCACCAATGACTGGGCCTCCATGCGAGACCTGTGTGCCCTGTTGCGCTGTTTCGAGTACTCCACCAACATGGCCAGTGCTGATAACGCCATTCTCAGCGTTACTATCCCACTTCTATGCCTCTTTGAAAAAAACGCTCCTGGCGATGATGGAAGAGGATGTGGTACAGGAGGAGGAGGAGGAAGAGGAATCATTTTGTAGGGTTCCGGCCAGTCATTCCCAAGTGGCTCCGAGGGTAGTTTCCTGCACCCACAAACCCAAGGAACACAATTGTCCAGCCAGGGCACAGTTCTGGAGGATGAGGAGGTGGAGGATGAGGAGGAGGAGATGCAGGAGGAGTAACCATGTTCACAGCAGGGTGGCACCCAGAACAGCTCATGGCCATCACTGGTGCGTGGATGGGGGATACAGAGGACACAGACGATACACCTCCCACAGAGGACAGCTTTTTGTTGCCTCTGGGCAGCCTGGCACACATGAGCGATTACATGCCACGCTGCTGGATCCCCGTTACAAGGACAACGTACCGTCCTTATTTCCGTCACTGGAGCGTGATCGTAAGATGCACGAGTACAAGCGCACGCTGGCCTGTTCCAGTGGTGGGTGACATGAAGCCTGATTCTCTGCAATGGGACCTCTCTCCTCTGTCTGGGTGCCGGGGCCTAAATATCTGACAGTGGCCTTTTCCAGTGGTGGGTGACATGAAGCCTGATTCTCTGCAATGGGACCTCTCTCCTCTGTCTGGGTGCCGGGGCCTAAATATCTGCCAATGGCCTGTTCCAGTGGTGGGTGACGTGAAGCCTGCTTCTCTGCTATGACATGAAGCCTGATTCTCTGCTATGGGAACTCTTTTTTATTATAAAATTACAAAACGCTACATAAATAATTACAAGTACAGACATACAAAACTTAAACATAGACAGCATTCCAGCTGCCCCAGCCACATTCACACACACATTCATACCTACACATAAAACTACAAACCTACAATCTACAATAAATAACCTACAATAAATAACCTAAAATAAATAAAACTTACCCAGCCGGTTCGGCCGAAATAACCTAACCCAAAGAAATTGAAATAAAACACAGAATAAAATCAAACTCAAACGAAAATATGGCTACTTCGCCGTAACTCAACTCCAGGCAACTTGCCCCTAAGCAAAAAAAAATATATATTTTTTTTAATTTTAATTTTTTTTTTTTTTTTTTATATATTTATAAACAACACTACAAACTACAAACTTACCCTAACCTAACCTGTCCCTAGCCATTCCCTATCCTAAACGAAAACTAAAACCCCCAGGACTGACCTCCGCCTCATGTCCTCTGCATGTCCGCATAGTCCGAGGCCAGCCCTACCTCCACCACCCACATCCAGCCCTCGCCCCATGTCCTCCCATGTCCGCGTAGTCCAGGACTGGATGTAGGCCTCCCCACACTTTGTAAGTGTCCCCCCCCTCACCCTAACCCACCCAACCTAACTAACTAACCCCCGCTTACCCTATCCTTCAACATAATATACACAATATATACAATATACCATACAATAAACATTACTATAACCACACATAACCACTCCCGAAGGACCAAGTTCAGCCTTTGCAAGCCTTTTAAAAACCATACACTTTATCCAAAACAAAAATCTAGGGTGAGAGTATCAGCCCACCACCAGGAAGAGTACTACTAGGCTATGGTACGCTAAAAGCAAAACCTCTCCAGAGGAGAGAGGCCCTGCTGGTACCCAGTCTTTCGTACTCGAGAGAACGTACCTTCACCAGGTCTCCCAGAATGTTCCTACACACCTCATCCACTGGGAGGACTTTCTGCCTTGTTGAAACTAAACACCGTGCGTTCCACGTGTAGTACCTAACCACTATGCTAACTAAAAAAACATGTGCACAGGTCCCTTCTGCCCAGGTCTCTGAGCACTCCATAGGCCCACTCCGCATAGGAGAGGCTGGCTAGCCTAGGCCAGCCAATGGAAGCTCCCACCCGTTTGTACACCTCTGTATTAAAGGGACACTGGAGCAGGAAGTGCTCCATACTTTCCAGTATGGAGCCGCACTCCTCCCGGGGACAACCCCTTTCATCAGAGTTCCTGTACTTCAGATTGTCCCTTACATACAGCCTCCCGTGAAAGCAGCGCCAAGCCAAGTCCCAAAACTTCAAGGGGATCCTTGCAGAATTTAGCAACTGTAACCCCTTGTCTAGATCCCGGCTTGGGCAATCCTTGAGGGCCAGGGGCTTCTGGAAGTGGGACAAGACCCCCTCGTCAAGGGACCTCCTTGACAGAGTCCTGATTTCCCCTACCTCCAAACCCCACCGGCGGATTACCTTCAGAATCGGGGTGACATAAGCCGGAAGATATCCGTGAGGCGTACGCAAGTCCTTCACTTGCCCTCCTGTCTCCCATTCCTGGAAGAAAGGCCGAAACCACCCCCGGCAGGAGACTACCCACGGAGAAGCCCTCTCCATCCAGAGGTTCGCCAGATTTACTTTAACAAATGTGTTTACAAGAAACACCATGGGGTTGACCATAGATAACCCCCCTAATCTCCTCGTGCGGTAAGTCACCTCCCTCTTGATCAGGTTCAGTCTATTCCCCCATAAGAGCTGGAAGAACAGACTGTAAACCCGAGTCCAGAGAGGCTCTGGCAAGATACACACACTGCCCAAATAGATAAGCAGAGGGAGCAGGAAAGCCTTGATCAGGTGCACCCTTTCCCTGAGGGTCAAAGACCAGCCCTTCCACTGGTCGACCTTCTGAGCGGCGATCTTAAGCCTGTCGTCCCAATTTTGAGTGGGATAATCCCCATGACCGAAATGGATGCCTAGGACTTTGGCTGACGACTGGGGCCCTGGGAGGGTGTCCGGGAGATCAAAAGCTGGATCACCCCCTCCCAGCCAGAGACTCTCACACTTATCCCGGTTGATCATGGACCCGGATGCTTCCGAGTAGCGATCCACCTCAGACATCACATATTCCGCCTCCCCTTTCGAGGACACGAAAATGGTGACATCGTCGGCGTACGCTACTGACCTCAGAGTGGCTTCCGGCGCCGCCGGATCCATCCCGACTCCCGCCAACGGTCCACGATTGACCCTCTTAAGAAAGGGATCAATCGCGAACACGTATAAAAGCGGGCTCAAAGGACAACCCTGGCGAACGCCGGACCCAACCTCAAAAGGGCAGCCAGACCAACCGGTCACAAGCGGAAAACTCTCCGCCCCCGCATACAAGATCTTTAACCAATCGACAAACCCCCCCGGCAGGCCATATTTCAGAAGGACCGACCAGAGGTACTCATGGTTCACCCGATCAAATGCCTTTGCTTGATCTAAGGACAGCATGTACCCCCTCCAGTGGCCTGCTCTACTCTGTTCCACTGCCTCTCGGACACCGAGCACAGCACTAAAAGTGCTGCGGCCTGGAACCGAGCAATGCTGAGCCACCGAAAGGAGTTGAGGCGCAAATTTCACCAGCCTGTTAAACAGTATCTTGGCCAGAATCTTTCTGTCCGTATTGAGAAGGGCTATGGGACGCCAGTTCTCAATACGGCTCGGATCTTTACCTTTTGATAGGAGGATCAGGGCTGACCTCCTCATTGACTGAGGCAGAGTGCCCGAGGATAGACACTCATTGAATACCTCAGTCAAGAGGGGACATAAAGAGTCCTTAAAGGTCTTATAAAACTCGGATGTTAAGCCATCCGGGCCTGGCGACTTCTTCAGAGCTAACCCTTCCACCGCCAGGATAACTTCCTCCTTCCTGATCTCTTCTACCAAACCGTCAAAAGAGAGGTGAGCTTCTGACTCAGGGGTGATTTCAGCCAGGAAATCCGACATCTTGTCCCGATCCAGATCCCTCTTTCCCAAGAGGCACGAGTAAAAGGATCTGACGACTTCCAGGATCCCTGATCTGGACCTGTTCAGGGAACCCGTACTGTCAACCAGTCCTGTCACTAACTTACTCTTTACTGACATCTTACAGTTTCTGTAGGGGTCGGGCGAGCGGTACCTCCCGAAGTCCCTCTCAAAAACTAAAGATGTGTGCCTATCATACTGGCACCTCTTGATCAAAGATTTCACCCTGGAGATATCCTCGCGGCTACCTCCAGTCGAGACCAGATCTTCGAGTTTCCTCCTCAGACCCTGATACAGGCGGTACCTGTCCAGGGACCTGAGGCTCGAGAGCTGGCGGAAGAATTTTGCGGCCCGGTCTTTGAATATCTCCCACCACTCTGACTTAGTGTCACAGAGATCCAGCAAAGCTACCTGACTCTGAAGAAAGTCCTCAAAGGATTGTCTTACCTCTGCTTCCTCCAAGACTCCCGCATTCAGCTTCCAGTAACCTCTTCCCATTTGGGGGGATTCTGAAATATTCAGAGAGAACATAATCAGACAGTGGTCGGAGAATTCTACCTCCACAACCCTCAAGGGCGAGAAAGTAGCCTCCTCCTTCAAAAAAAACCTGTCTATTCTAGACCTAATCCTATCTCCTCTATAGAAAGTGAAACCCCTGTGGTCTGGGGTGTGCCTAATGTGGACATCCACCAGACAAGCCTGACTAGCTATGCTATTTAAAGCTATACTATCATAAGCCAGCGGGTTTCTGGTGCCTCCCCTATCTTGGGACCTTATGATGGTGTTAAAGTCCCCACCAAAGACCACTTGCCGGCTTGTAAAAAGGAAAGGCTTGATCCTCATAAAGAGACATTTCCTGTCCCACCTGGACTGGGGCCCATAGATATTGATCAGGCGCAGTTCCTGTCCCTTCATGAGGATATCCAAGATCAAACACCTCCCCATTTCCAGCTCAACCACCCGTCGGCATTCTACCGGTACGGTGAAAAGAACCGCCACTCCGCTATACGACTCAGCCGCAAGAGACCAGAAGGAGGGCTCAGATCTCCACTCCCTCTTCGCCTTGTGGACTTCTGCCAAGTTTGACAGTCTGGTCTCCTGCAAAAATAAAACATCAGCTTCAACTCGGCTGAAAAAATCAAAGGCTGTGTAGCGAGCCGCATCAGATTTAACGCTGGCGACATTAATGGTCGCCAGTGTCAGCTGAGTGGGTACCGCCATACTTGGTGTTTAAGCTGAATGTCCTCCTTCCTTCCCGACCCTCTTACCCCTCCCGGGGCTATCCTCTAAGGCGGCGCGTCCTCTTTTGAGAGAGACGGTGGTGTCCATTCCATCTGTCACCACCGCTCCCTCTTGCGTACCGCCCCTGTCTTTCTCAGTTCCAGGAATCAGATTTGCCTCCTCTTCTGGGGACCTTACATCCACACCAGAGAGGGGCACGGGGCCTCCTGGAAGCCCTCCCACCTTCGCCCCTGGTACCCCACTTCTTACCTCCTCCCCGCATGAAGAGGAGGCAGAGGTCTCATCCAAAGTGAGATACCGGTTGGAGAGCTCAAGAGGGGAGCCAGTTACGCCTTCCCTGGCTACTTTGGTCAGGCTCATTTTTTTTGAGAACCGTTTCCGTCTATTGATATTAGACCCAGTCTCACTACCCTCTGCACTTTCGTAGTTTGAAGACTGGGTCTCATCGGCCCGGTCTAGTCTCCTGATCTCCACACTTAGCTCCCTGTCCCCTAGGGTCTCCGAACTACGGGAGCCCGCCACTTGGGGAGGGGCAGACATCACCCCATTTTGGTGGGGTTCCTTCTGTTCCCTCTCCGTCTGGCGCCTCTCCCTCCGCCTCTGCCGGGACGGACCGCTCTTGGTCTTCACTGACCCCTTAACTCGACTGTCTCCGCCAGCACCCGCCTCAGCCGAAGAGACCTCCCGGCCCACTCCTGCGTGAGCTCGGGCCGCATTGACCTATGAGAGGGGACAGCGACTAAATGGGTGTCCGAGCACACCACACAAGTTGCACCTAATTTCCACACAAGATGCGGCAAGGTGACCTGTCCCTCCACACAACGCGCACTTCTGCACTTGGCAGCTGGCGCTGAAGTGTGAAGGGCTGCCACACTTGTGACAGAGCTTAGGCTGCCCCCTGTAGAAAATGAGAATCCTATCCCGGCCGATGAAGGCAGAGGATGGAATGTGGGAAACCGTGCTTCCTAGACATTTCAACTTCACATTGAAAGTCCAGGCTCCCGACCAAATGCCAAATTCGTCCAGGTTTTTCGATGGTACACCCTGGACGTCCCCATACCTACTTAGCCACGTCAGAATATCAACGCAAGAAAGCGATTAATTACGGGTCAAAACGGTCACTTTCTTGACGTTGTTCTGCCGGGTTATTGCCTGAGCGAAAAAACCCTTCCAATCCGGTAAGTTCTTTACCAGCTCATACCCGGACCAGAAAAGCTCTAGGCCCTCCGGCCGGGCAAAGCTGATGTCAAACTCCCTGGAACCATAGGGATGTAAACGGGGGCGAAGATGTCAGCCACCCTGAAACCCATCTCAAGCAGGAGCTCCACCACCCTCTTTCTCGTAGGGCAGGCATCATTGCTTCTCCACTTGAGACAGACTACATTCCGTCTGGTCCCAGGGCCGGTTGTGGGCAGGGACCAGGTGGTCTCGCCCCCCCTTTCCTCTCGGAAAGCTCGCAGGCCGTGCCTGTCTATCCATAAGGATAGGTCCACCTTCTCACCATCTACTGTCATTGAACTCTCCCCCTTTTTCAGGGCCTCCAGGAGCCGCCGCTGCAAGTCACCAACCGCGACTCCTGGGAATGAGGAAGCCAACGAGGATAGCCCCTCCCCCCCCACGGCCGCAGCCACACTGGCATAACTTCTGCCAGGTGTTACGGCCGCAGGAGGGGCAACCGAACCGGCCCCCCCCCACTACACTAGCACCAGACACCACACCGGACCCCTCCGGAGGGCGGACACCAGGAGCCGCAGCCATCGCTTTCTCAGCGACGGTCCACTGACTCCCAGCATCCATCCCACCTTTGGGACCAGATGCAACACCTCCACCAACACCCCTACCACTACCCTGCTCACATGCACCCTTTCTCTCTGCTGGGACAGATGGTGCAGCAGGTGCAGCAGGTGTCATTTTACCTTTATTTTTTTTATTATTATTTGCCTTATTTTTTCCTCTACTATGCTCCTTGCCACCCTCATTGCCACTGGTCAAGCCCCCCCCTGCTGCCCTTGAGACCTGGGCAGTGATCATCACACTCCTCCCCTCCCCAGCACTTAATTCAGCGCTGGAGGAGGAGGCCGAGACAGAGGGGGCGTGTGCAGTGGCAATGTACATGGCCACCTGTTCTGGTGCAACACAACCTTTCTTAGTGGACCGGAGCACCGTAGTCATATCCTCCCCGGCAGCTCCGGCCCCCGACTCTAAAATACGCAGGCGCTTACTGCCTGCACCTGTACTCCCAGCTTCGGGAGCGCGTCCAGACACACCCCTGGCCACGCCTCCTTCTTCATTCACCGCCGCTGCCTCCCTTGATCCCCGCCGCACGTTGGCAGCTGCAGGCGGGGACCCAGAACTATCACCGCCGTGGGTAGGAGGGACGGTGACCTCATCGTCACACCGCTCCAGCACCACCCCACATACCTGAACGGCAGGCAGGGCGGTAGCCAGAGCAGTGGACGGAGCGGCTGGCAGAGTGGTGGGCGGGGCCTCCTGATGTTTTTGCCCGCCCCCTCCACTTTTAACAGATGACTGCCGGATCCCGCTTTCTGCCGGCACCTCCTCCCTGCCTCCGCATGCAGGGACGGCGTCCTGCGCCATTTTGGGCTGCACAATCTCCCCGCTCCTCCGCTCAGGCACCACCTCAGATGCCGAGCCAGGGAGTTTAGCGGGATACACGCCTGGTGAAGACTTTTCAGCCTCCACCAAGCGTGTATAGACATAACGTGTCTGGATGTTTTTTTTTTCCTTCTTGCTCTTCCTCTTTTTCTTGCCACTGCTCTCGTCCTCATCCAGCAGGTCTTCTCCAAACGCAAAACCCTGAAAGTCTACCACAGGTGACTCCAACATTTTGATCTCTCTCAGTAGACCACCATCTTCATCGCTTCCCTCCATAGCTGACTCCGCATCCGAAGATGGCAACGCTGGTAACTGCACATGCTCCTGTTCGGGCGGAATGCCACTATATGCCTCCATTACTGGGGTTACCGGGAGGGCTGGTTCAGACTGCGAGGTTTGGGGCCCTGCCTGGGATGCCAGAGATTCGGAGTCTTCCAACTCCTCCACCTCGCTCTCCGCACCCCCGCACGGCTCCCCTCTCCTCGCAGCCTCCATCTCCTTAAATCGCTCCCCATTTAGCAACTTTTCTCTGAAGGGCCCACTGCCCTCCAGCAACTGGTCTTGCCGCTTCAGGGAGGCCTCCAGGTCCTCTTTAAGTACCCCAATTTTCTCCCTGAAGGGGGGCCTCTTTGACCTGGAGGAGATAGTGGACCTGGCCCTCGTCTCCTTTAGATCCTTTCTTACGGCTTTGAGGTGCCGTCCCAGCTCATCGTATTCTCGCAGGTGGGCAGCTATACGAGAGCTGTAGGTGAGGGTACTCTCTCCCTCCCACCGAGACCCCCAACCTACCTGGGACGACACCTCTCGGCTTCCTGCTGGTAGTCTTTTTCCTCCTGATGTCCTCGGGTCCTCAGGGGGGACTTGGCTACCACCGCGTCCAGATGTTTTCACCCCCTCGCCGCCATCGCTCAGAGTCGGTCGCCGCCCGTCCATACTCCCCTCCGACCCACGCCGGGGAGCAGGGGCACCCTTCCGGGAGCTCATGGCCACAGGACCCCACCAGCTCCCTAGGGAGAGGCAGGGCCTGGGCTGGGGGAAAAGGTGTCACACTCCCCCGCAAGCCTGGAACTCCTCCTGGGGAGCAGATGGTAGGAAACTCCCCGGAGAGGCCTGTGCTGTGGAGGTTCAGGAGCTGCAGCAGACACACCCTTTCACCTCAGCTGCAGACACCAGACACACCCAAGCCTGATTCTCTGCTATGGGACCTCTCTCCTCTGTCTGGGTGCCGGGGCCTAAATATCTGCCAGTGGCCTGTTCCAGTGGTGGGTGACATGCAGCCTGATTCTCTGCAATGGGACCTCTCTCCTCTGTCTGGGTGCCGGGGCCTAAATATCTGACAGTGGCCTGTTCTAGTAGTGGGTGACATGAAGCCTGATTCTCTGCAATGGGAACTCTTTTTTATTATAAAATTACAAAACGCTACATAAATAATTACAAGTACAGACATACAAAACTTAAACATAGACAGCATTCCAGCTGCCCCAGCCACATTCACACACACATTCATACCTACACATAAAACTACAAACCTACAATCTACAATAAATAACCTACAATAAATAACCTAAAATAAATAAAACTTACCCAGCCGGTTCGGCCGAAATAACCTAACCCAAAGAAATTGAAATAAAACACAGAATAAAATCAAACGAAAATATGGCTACTTCGCCGTAACTCAACTCCAGGCAACTTGCCCCTAAGCAAAAAAAAATATATATTTTTTTTTTTTTTTAATTTTAATTTTTTTTTTTTTTTTTTTATATATATATATAAACAACACTACAAACTACAAACTTACCCTAACCTAACCTGTCCCTAGCCATTCCCTATCCTAAACTAAAACTAAAACCCCCAGGACTGACCTCCGCCTCATGTCCTCTGCATGTCCGCATAGTCCGAGGCCAGCCCTACCTCCACCACCCACATCCAGCCCTCGCCCCATGTCCTCCCATGTCCGCGTAGTCCAGGACTGGATGTAGGCCTCCCCACACTTTGTAAGTGTCCCCCCCCTCACCCTAACCCACCCAACCTAACTAACTAACCCCCGCTTACCCTATCCTTCAACATAATATACACAATATATACAATATACCATACAATAAACATTACTATAACCACACATAACCACTCCCGAAGGACCAAGTTCAGCCTTTGCAAGCCTTTTAAAAACCATACACTTTATCCAAAACAAAAATCTAGGGTGAGAGTATCAGCCCACCACCAGGAAGAGTACTACTAGGCTATGGTACGCTAAAAGCAAAACCTCTCCAGAGGAGAGAGGCCCTGCTGGTACCCAGTCTTTCGTACTCGAGAGAACGTACCTTCACCAGGTCTCCCAGAATGTTCCTACACACCTCATCCACTGGGAGGACTTTCTGCCTTGTTGAAACTAAACACCGTGCGTTCCACGTGTAGTACCTAACCACTATGCTAACTAAAAAACATGTGCACAGGTCCCTTCTGCCCAGGTCTCTGAGCACTCCATAGGCCCACTCCGCATAGGAGAGGCTGGCTAGCCTAGGCCAGCCAATGGAAGCTCCCACCCGTTTGTACACCTCTGTATTAAAGGGACACTGGAGCAGGAAGTGCTCCATACTTTCCAGTATGGAGCCGCACTCCTCCCGGGGACAACCCCTTTCATCAGAGTTCCTGTACTTCAGATTGTCCCTTACATACAGCCTCCCGTGAAAGCAGCGCCAAGCCAAGTCCCAAAACTTCAAGGGGATCCTTGCAGAATTTAGCAACTGTAACCCCTTGTCTAGATCCCGGCTTGGGCAATCCTTGAGGGCCAGGGGCTTCTGGAAGTGGGACAACAAGACCCTCTCGTCAAGGGACCTCCTTGACAGAGTCCTGATTTCCCCTACCTCCAAACCCCACCGGCGGATTACCTTCAGAATCGGGGTGACGTAAGCCGGAAGATATCCGTGAGGCGTACGCAAGTCCTTCACTTGCCCTCCTGTCTCCCATTCCTGGAAGAAAGGCCGAAACCACCCCCGGCAGGAGACTACCCACGGAGAAGCCCTCTCCATCCAGAGGTTCGCCAGATTTACTTTAACAAATGTGTTTACAAGAAACACCACGGGGTTGACCATAGATAACCCCCCTAATCTCCTCGTGCGGTAAGTCACCTCCCTCTTGATCAGGTTCAGTCTATTCCCCCATAAGAGCTGGAAGAACAGACTGTAAACCCGAGTCCAGAGAGGCTCTGGCAAGATACACACACTGCCCAAATAGATAAGCAGAGGGAGCAGGAAAGCCTTGATCAGGTGCACCCTTTCCCTGAGGGTCAAAGACCAGCCCTTCCACTGGTCGACCTTCTGAGCGGCGATCTTAAGCCTGTCGTCCCAATTTTGAGTGGGATAATCCCCATGACCGAAATGGATGCCTAGGACTTTGGCTGACGACTGGGGCCCTGGGAGGGTGTCCGGGAGATCAAAAGCTGGATCACCCCCTCCCAGCCAGAGACTCTCACACTTATCCCGGTTGATCATGGACCCGGATGCTTCCGAGTAGCGATCCACCTCAGACATCACATATTCCGCCTCCCCTTTCGAGGACACGAAAATGGTGACATCGTCGGCGTACGCTACTGACCTCAGAGTGGCTTCCGGCGCCGCCGGATCCATCCCGACTCCCGCCAACGGTCCACGATTGACCCTCTTAAGAAAGGGATCAATCGCGAACACGTATAAAAGCGGGCTCAAAGGACAACCCTGGCGAACGCCGGACCCAACCTCAAAAGGGCAGCCAGACCAACCGTTCACAAGCGGGAAACTCTCCGCCCCCGCATACAAGATCTTTAACCAATCGACAAACCCCCCCGGCAGGCCATACTTCAGAAGGACCGACCAGAGGTACTCATGGTTCACCCGATCAAATGCCTTTGCTTGATCTAAGGACAGCATGTACCCCCTCCAGTGGCCTGCTCTACTCTGTTCCACTGCCTCTCGGACACCGAGCACAGCACTAAAAGTGCTGCGGCCTGGAACCGAGCAATGCTGAGCCACCGAAAGGAGTTGAGGCGCAAATTTCACCAGCCTGTTAAACAGTATCTTGGCCAGAATCTTTCTGTCCGTATTGAGAAGTGCTATGGGACGCC
This sequence comes from Bufo bufo, assembly GCF_905171765.1. NCBI lineage: Eukaryota > Metazoa > Chordata > Amphibia > Anura > Bufonidae > Bufo > Bufo bufo. The sequence continues at coordinate 307,485,822 of NC_053389.1, forward strand.
AGTTCTCAATACGGCTCGGATCTTTACCTTTTGATAGGAGGATCAGGGCTGACCTCCTCATTGACTGAGGCAGAGTGCCCGAGGATAGACACTCATTGAATACCTCAGTCAAGAGGGGACATAAAGAGTCCTTAAAGGTCTTATAAAACTCGGATGTTAAGCCATCCGGGCCTGGCGACTTCTTCAGAGCTAACCCTTCCACCGCCAGGATAACTTCCTCCTTCCTGATCTCTTCTACCAAACCGTCAAAAGAGAGGTGAGCTTCTGACTCAGGGGTGATTTCAGCCAGGAAATCCGACATCTTGTCCCGATCCAGATCCCTCTTTCCCAAGAGGCACGAGTAAAAGGATCTGACGACTTCCAGGATCCCTGATCTGGACCTGTTCAGGGAACCCGTACTGTCAACCAGTCCTGTCACTAACTTACTCTTCACTGACATCTTACAGTTTCTGTAGGGGTCGGGCGAGCGGTACCTCCCGAAGTCCCTCTCAAAAACTAAAGATGTGTGCCTATCATACTGGCACCTCTTGAGCAAAGATTTCACCCTGGAGATATCCTCGCGGCTACCTCCAGTCGAGACCAGATCTTCGAGTTTCCTCCTCAGACCCTGATACAGGCGGTACCTGTCCAGGGACCTGAGGCTCGAGAGCTGGCGGAAGAATTTTGCGGCCCGGTCTTTGAATATCTCCCACCACTCTGACTTAGTGCCACAGAGATCCAGCAAAGCTACCTGACTCTGAAGAAAGTCCTCAAAGGATTGTCTTACCTCTGCTTCCTCCAGGACTCCCGCATTCAGCTTCCAGTAACCTCTTCCCATTTGGGGGGATTCTGAAATATTCAGAGAGAACATAATCAGACAGTGGTCGGAGAATTCTACCTCCACAACCCTCAAGGGCGAGAAAGTAGCCTCCTCCTTCAAAAACAACCTGTCTATTCTAGACCTAATCCTATCTCCTCTATAGAAAGTGAAACCCCCGTGGTCTGGGGTGTGCCTAATGTGGACATCCACCAGACAAGCCTCACTAGCTATGCTATTTAAAGCTATACTATCATAAGCCAGCGGGTTTCTGGTGCCTCCCCTATCTTGGGACCTTATGATGGTGTTAAAGTCCCCACCAAAGACCACTTGCCGGCTTGTAAAAAGGAAAGGCTTGATCCTCATAAAGAGACATTTCCTGTCCCACCTGGACTGGGGCCCATAGATATTGATCAGGCGCAGTTCCTGTCCCTTCATGAGGATATCCAAGATCAAACACCTCCCCATTTCCAGCTCAACCACCCGTCGGCATTCTACCGGTACGGTGAAAAGAACCGCCACTCCGCTATACGACTCAGCCGCAAGAGACCAGAAGGAGGGCCCAGATCTCCACTCCCTCTTCGCCTTGTGGACTTCTGCCAAGTTTGACAGTCTGGTCTCCTGCAAAAATAAAACATCAGCTTCAACTCGGCTGAAAAAATCAAAGGCTGTGTAGCGAGCCGCATCAGATTTAACGCTGGCGACATTAATGGTCGCCAGTGTCAGCTGAGTGGGTACCGCCATACTTGGTGTTTAAGCTGAATGTCCTCCTTCCTTCCCGACCCTCTTACCCCTCCCGGGGCTATCCTCTAAGGCGGCGCGTCCTCTTTTGAGAGAGACGGTGGTGTCCATTCCATCTGTCACCACCGCTCCCTCTTGCGTACCGCCCCTGTCTTTCTCAGTTCCAGGAATCAGATTTGCCTCCTCTTCTGGGGACCTTACATCCACACCAGAGAGGGGCACGGGGCCTCCTGGAAGCCCTCCCACCTTCGCCCCCGGTACCCCACTTCTTACCTCCTCCCCGCATGAAGAGGAGGCAGAGGTCTCATCCAAAGTGAGATACCGGTTGGAGAGCTCAAGAGGGGAGCCAGTTACGCCTTCCCTGGCTACTTTGGTCGGGCTCTTTTTTTTTGAGAACCGTTTCCGTCTATTGATATTAGACCCAGTCTCACTACCCTCTGCACTTTCGTAGTTTGAAGACTGGGTCTCATCGGCCCGGTCTAGTCTCCTGATCTCCACACTTAGCTCCCTGTCCCCTAGGGTCTCCGAACTACGGGAGCCCGCCACTTGGGGAGGGGCAGACATCACCCCATTTTGGTGGGGTTCCTTCTGTTCCCTCTCCGCCTGGCGCCTCTCCCTCCGCCTCTGCCGGGACGGACCGCTCTTGGTCTTCACTGACCCCTTAACTCGACTGTCTCCGCCAGCACCCGCCTCAGCCGAAGAGACCTCCCGGCCCACTCCTGCGTGAGCTCGGGCCGCATTGACCTCTGAGAGGGGACAGCGACTAAATGGGTGTCCGAGCACACCACACAAGTTGCACCTAATTTCCACACAAGATGCGGCAAGGTGACCTGTCCCTCCACACAACGCGCACTTCTGCACTTGGCAGCTGGCGCTGAAGTGTGAAGGGCTGCCACACTTGTGACAGAGCTTAGGCTGCCCCCTGTAGAAAACGAGAATCCTATCCCGGCCGATGAAGGCAGAGGATGGAATGTGGGAAACCGTGCTTCCTAGACATTTCAACTTCACATTGAAAGTCCAGGCTCCCGACCAAATGCCAAATTCGTCCAGGTTTTTCGATGGTACACCCTGGACGTCCCCATACCTACTTAGCCACGTCAGAATATCAACGCAAGAAAGCGATTCATTACGGGTCAAAACGGTCACTTTCTTGACGTTGTTCTGCCGGGTTATCGCCTGAGCGAAAAAACCCTTCCAATCCGGTAAGTTCTTTACCAGCTCATACCCGGACCAGAAAAGCTCTAGGCCCTCCGGCCGGGCAAAGCTGATGTCAAACTCCCTGGAACCATAGGGATGTATCAGGGCGAAGATGTCAGCCACCCTGAAACCCATCTCAAGCAGGAGCTCCACCACCCTCTTTCTCGTAGGGCAGGCATCATTGCTTCTCCACTTGAGACAGACTACATTCCGTCTGGTCCCAGGGCCGGTTGTGGGCAGGGACCAGGTGGTCTCGCCCCCCCTTTCCTCTCGGAAAGCTCGCAGGCCGTGCCTGTCTATCCATAAGGATAGGTCCACCTTCTCACCCTCTACTGTCATTGAACTCTCCCCCTTTTTCAGGGCCTCCAGGAGCCGCCGCTGCAAGTCACCAACCGCGACTCCTGGGAATGAGGAAGCCAACGAGGATAGCCCCTCCCCCCCCACGGCCGCAGCCACACTGGCATAACTTCTGCCAGGTGTTACGGCCGCAGGAGGGGCAACCGAACCGGCCCCCCCCCACTACACTAGCACCAGACACCACACCGGACCCCTCCGGAGGGCGGACACCAGGAGCCGCAGCCATCGCTTTCTCAGCGACGGTCCGCTGACTCCCAGCATCCATCCCACCTTTGGGACCAGATGCAACACCTCCACCAACACCCCTACTACTACCCTGCTCACATGCACCCTTTCTCTCTGCTGGGACAGATGGTGCAGCAGGTGCAGCAGGTGTCATTTTACCTTTATTTTTTTTATTATTATTTGCCTTATTTTTTCCTCTACTATGCTCCTTGCCACCCTCATTGCCACTGGTCAAGCCCCCCCCTGCTGCCCTTGAGACCTGGGCAGTGATCATCACACTCCTCCCCTCCCCAGCACTTAATTCAGCGCTGGAGGAGGAGGCCGAGACAGAGGGGGCGTGTCCAGTGGCAATGTACATGGCCACCTGTTCTGGTGCAACACAACCTTTCTTAGTGGACCGGAGCACCGTAGTCATATCCTCCCCGGCAGCTCCGGCCCCCGACTCTTCAATACGCAGGCGCTTACTGCCTGCACCTGTACTCCCAGCTTCGGGTGCGCGTCCAGACACACCCCTGGCCACGCCTCCTTCTTCATTCACCGCCGCCGCCTCCCTTGATCCCCGCCGCACGTTGGCAGCTGCAGGCGGGGACCCAGAACTATCACCGCCGTGGGTAGGAGGGACGGTGACCTCATCGTCACACCGCTCCAGCACCACCCCACATACCTGAACGGCAGGCAGGGCGGTAGCCAGAGCAGTGGACGGAGCGGCTGGCAGAGTGGTGGGCGGGGCCTCCTGATGTTTTTGCCCGCCCCCTCCACTTTCAACAGATGACTGCCGGATCCCGCTTTCTGCCGGCACCTCCTCCCTGCCTCCGCATGCAGGGACGGCGTCCTGCGCCATTTTGGGCTGCACAATCTCCCCGCTCCTCCGCTCAGGCACCACCTCAGATGCCGAGCCAGGGAGTTTAGTGGGATACACGCCTGGTGAGGACTTTTCAGCCCCCACCAAGCGTGTATAGACATAACGTGTCTGGATGTTTTCTTCACTCTTTTTCTTGTTCTTCTTGTTCTTTTTCTTCTTGCCGCAGCTCTCGTCCTCGTCCAGCAGGTCTTCTCCGAATGCAAAACCCCGAAAGTCCACCGCGGGCGACTCCAACATCCGGATCTCTCTTAGCAGACCACCATCCTCATCGCTGCCCTCCATAGCTGATGCCTCATCCGAAGATGGCAATGCTGGTAAGCGCAATTGTTCTTGCTCTGGCGGAATGCCACTGTATGCCTCCGTTACTGGGGTTACCGGGAGGGCCGGTTCAGACTGCGAGGTTTGGGGACCTGCCTGGGATGCCAGAGATTTGGAGTTTTCCAACTCCTCCACCTCGCTCTCCACACCCCCGCACGGCTCCCCTCTCCTCGCAGCCTCCATCTCCCTAAATCGATCCCCGTTTAATAACTTTTCTCTGAAGGGCCCACTGCCCTCAAGCAACTGGTCCTGCCGCTTCAGGGAGGCCTCCAGGTCCTCTTTCAGGACCCTAATTTTTTCTCTGAGTGGGGGCCTCTTCGAATTAGAGGAGATAGTGGACCTGGCCCTCGTCTCCTTCAGATCCTTCCTTACGGCTTTGAGGTGCCGTCCCAGCTCATCGTATTCTCGCAGGTGGGCAGCTATACGAGAGCTGTAGGTGAGGGTACTCTCTCCCTCCCACCGAGACCCCCAACCTACCTGGGACGACACCTCTCGGCTTCCTGCTGGTAGCCTTTTTCCTTTTGATGTCTTCGGGTCCTCAGGGGGGACTTGGCTACCACCGCGTCCAGATGTTTTCACCCCCTCGCCGCCATCGCTCAGAGTCGGTCGCCGCCCGTCCATGCTCCCCTCCGACCCAAGCCGGGGAGCAGGGGCACCCTTCCGGGAGCTCATGGCCACAGGACCCCACCAGCTCCCTAGGGAGAGGCAGGGCCTGGGCTGGGGGAAAAGGTGTCACACTCCCCCGCAAGCCTGGAACTCCTCCTGGGTAGAAGATGGTAGGAAACTCCCCGGAGAGGCCTGTGCTGTGGAGGTTCAGGAGCTGCAGCAGACACACCCTTTCACCTCAGCTGCAGACACCAGACACACCCAAGCCTGAATCTCTGCTATGGGACCTCTCTCCTCTGTCTGGGTGCCGGGGCCTAAATATCTGACAATGGCCTGTTCCAGTGGTGGGTGACATGAAGCCTGATTCTCTGCTATGGGACCTCTCTCCAACTGTTATTGGTTAATTTTTATTTATTTTATTTTTATTTTTATTAATTTCTCTATCCACATTTGTTTGCAGAGGATTTACCTACATTTTGCCTCCTTTTGCAGCCCTCTAGCCCTTCCCTGGGCTGTTTTACAGCCTTTTTAGTGCCGAAAAGTTCGGGTCCCCATTGACTTCAATGGGGTTCGGGGCGAATTTCGGGTTGAGTTCGGATCCCGAACCCGAACATTTCCGGGAAGGTCGCCGAACTTCTCGAACCCGAACATCCAGGTGTTCGCACAACTCTATTTAAGACCACTTGAAAAATGGCAAAAAATCATATTTAGCATGGCTGGATCTTAACAAGGTTCCAAGTAGAGCTTTAACGTGCAACAAGAAGAAATGGGAGTGAGACAAAACATTTTTTGAGCATTCAATTTAATGAAAACAACGAATCCAAACAGGCTGTTTTTCAGCTTATCAAAAGTTTAGGACCACACCTCCAAAAAAAAACTAAATCCCCCCAAAACAGAAATCCAACTTCCAAACATGAACTCAGTAATGAGTAGCTCCGCCGTTATTGTTTATCACTTCAAAAATTTGTTTCGGCATGCTTGATGCAAGCGTTTCCATGAGGTGAGTGGGAACATTTCTCCAAGTGGTGAAGACGGCCGCATGAAGGCCATCTACTGTCTGGAACTGTTGTCCATTTTTGTAAACTTCCCTTGCCATCCATCCCCAAAGGTTCTCAATTGGATTTAGATCAGGGGAACATGCAGGATGGGCCAAAAGAGTGATGTTATTCTCGTGGAAGAAGTCCCTTGTCCTGTGGGCATTGTATACTGTAGTGTTGTCCTGTTGAAAAACCCAGTCGTTACCACACAGACGAGGGCGCTCATTCATGAGGAATGCTCTCTGCAACATCTGGACATAGCCAGCGGCCGTTTGACGCCCCTGCACTTCCGGAAGCTCCATTGTTCCACTGAAGGAAAAAGCACCCCAGACCATTATGGCGCCCCCTCCACTGTGGCGCGTAGAAAACATCTCAGGTGGGATCTGCTTGTCATGCCAGTAACGTTGGAAACCATCAGGACCATCAAGGTTACATTTTTTCTCATCAGAGAGTAAAACTTTCTTCCACCTTTGAATGTCCCATGTTTGGTGCTCTCTTGCAAAGTCCAAACGAGCAGTTCTGTGGCGTTCAAGAAGACAAGATCTTTGAAGACGTTTTTTGTTTTTGAAGCCCTTCAGTCTCAGATGCCGTCTGATGGTTATGGGGCTGCAGTCAGCACCAGTAAGGGCCTTAATTTGGGTCGAGGATCGTCCAGTGTCTTGACGGACAGCCAATTGGATCCTCCGGCTCAGTGCTGATGAAATTTATTTGGGTCTTCCACTTGACTTTCTTGTTCCATAACCCTCAGGATCATTTAAGAAATTCCAAATGACTGTCTTACTGCGTCCCACCTCAGCAGCGATGGCGCGCTGTGAGAGACCCTGCTTATGCAGTTCAACAACCTGACCACGTTAAAAAATAGAGAGTTTTTACGCCTTTGCCATCACAACGTGTGACTACCTGACAGAAAATGACAATGAAACGGGGGGGGGGGGGGGGGGCGGAGCCTACGCTGAGAGTGGATGGCTGTGTGAAGCATTGCTCCGCTACTTGACTATCCTTCACAGCCTTTTATTATTAGCTAACCAGGCCGAAAATGGTAAAAATCGGAGGACAAAAGAACACTGATCACTCCGGTCCTGCTAAAGCGGCAATTCAGCCCGGAGAAATGGATAAATTCATTAAGAAGGCCGCCGCTGCATGCGTGTCAAGAGAAACTAAAATGGCGCCCGGAACTCCGAAGGCCGCCGGCTACAAACAACAAGCTCCTGCGGGCGCTGAAGGAGGCAGGGAAGCTTCCCTTAGCCCAGACGCCTTACCGATATCCAGGAGTTTCCTTAAGGACTCACTCGCTGAAGCTCTGGAACTCCTCAGCTCTGAACTAGCCGCCATCTGGGGTGATATTCGCCACATAGGATCCAGAGTGGAGACCCTGGAGGAAAATCAGCACAAGATCGCTGCGCACCAGAAAGAGGTGTCTTCTAACATGGCTGAATATCAAGCGCACATTAACCTTCTGTACACAGTGTTAGAGGATCAGGAGAATAGGGGAAGAAGGAATAATCTTCGGTTTAGGGGTATTCCTGAATCTATTAACCCCAGTGATGTCCCTGAAGCAGTAATGCAAATCTGTCTACAACTGTTGGGGCCCTGACACAGCGCACAAAATCACTATTGAAAGGGCTCATAGGGCATTAAGACCCAAACCACTACCGAACGAGCCCCCACGGGACGTTATCTTTAAGTTTCTCTATTTCCCGGTTAAAGAGGCGATTCTTTCCAGTGCTAGAAACAACCCGTCGCTGCTGTGGGAAGGCAAAGAAATTGCAATTTTTCAGGACTTAGCACAGTCTACTCTTCAGAAGCGCAGAGCGCTGAAGCCACTCACAGATTGGCTGCGCTCTCAGAAGATTTTATATCGATGGTCCTTTCCATTTGGCCTTTCATTCTCCCATGATGGCCGTCGCCTCTTCGTTTCTTCTCCCAAAGACCTGGAGAAAATCTATGCTCACCTTTAGATCCAGCCGTTGCCGATCGATAATGTCACGACTGTGACTGATCCAGACAGGTCTGGGAGGAGAAGGTCGCAGCGACTTGCTACTCGCGATAGCTTGTGAGTTAGCTCCGTGGTTCAGGGTATGTCATCTGGGTTTTGCCTTGTGAACCTTTTTGTCCTGACTGGGAGTTTGTAGGCATCCTTCTCAGGTGAGTCCTGTCTGCCACTCCCAGCTACTATATTAGTTTCACTTTCACTTGCAGTCATTGCCAGATATAGTCCTTACTTCCAGTTCTATTCTGACCTTTGAAGGAGATCGTTTGATGGTGTTGCTGTGGAGCTCTTGTCCGGCGTGGACTGTCGTGATTGGGATCGCCTTCTCTGCTCGTGACTGGATAAGTCTATCTCTGATATAGTTTGTTTGTTGCTGTCTTCCCCTGCTGTTCTCCTAGACGTGAGTGATGGTGACTAGTGCTCCCATCGGCCTTTCCCCACTCTAGGCTTTAGGGTGACTGAGGGTTTAGGCATCCTGCTCGCCGCACGGGTTCACACCCCGTCTAGGGTATCAGGGCAGACAGGTGCCAGCTTAGGGTTAGTCAGGGGTGGCCATACTATTCCCATCCGTAGATAAGGGTCCCCCTTCCCCTCCGTCTGGTGCGACACGACTGCTTCTGGGGTAGCGGTCGTGACAGATAACTGGGATGTGCTCCAGAACACGGCTACCCTGCCCGATCTGCCATCCTTCGTACCTTGGGAACCTCCTCGTACCCCCAAACCGCAAAGAGGAAGAAGATTGAACACTTCCACCCGAGGAGACTTCCACTTATTGACGAATGAAGATCGGTATTGTCGATAAGTATATAGTCGCATGACTTTCTATCGTCAGTATATCAGTGGCCATTTTGAATATTGGGTGATTTCACCCAAATATATATTCCCGTTTAGATAGCTGATTTGCTATATTATATCCCTGTAGATGTAAATTTATTGGCAAATTCCAGGTTAAAGGGAAATGCTTCAATTGATATACATTGCGATTATTTGATACTGCTTCTCCCAGTGGCGTAATTACTGGGGAAGCAGCTGCTTCGGGGCCCGGGCTGCCAAGGGGGCCCGGCGCCCCGGCAGTGTGTGTGACAGTTTATTTTCAAGTTAGTTAAATATCGATGTCTTAATGTTCAGGGCCCCTTCACAGCAGTGGCTGACCAGGCCCCCTCGCTAATGTGATCTAATCTTACGGTCTCCTAAAGTCTCCCGATGTGTCTGGGATTCGAACCTACAACCTCCAATGTATCAGTGTTATCCACACAACCATAAAGGCTGCATTGAGACTGATTGAAAAAATATGAGACTTCTACTGTTATAGCTGGCTAAGTGTACATCTATACACATGACAGCTGCCCCAACACACCCAGCACTGCTATATCTCTATATGACAGCTGTCCCAGCACACTCAGCTCTGCTATATCTCTATATATGAGCAGCTGTCATGTGTATAGATGTACACTTAGCCAGCTATAACAGTAGAAGTCTCATATTTTTTCAGTCAGCAGCAAGGCAGCTCTTATGGTCTTGTGGTTAGATGCTTTGCCTCTGATACAGAAGGTCGTGGGTTCGAATCCCAGCAGAAACTTTTCTGAAATACAAGCACTGACTCCATATATGGACATACAGGGCGGGACACAGGAAGAGGCTGCATCGCTGACATGGAGGTAAGTAGAAGTGTTTATTATAATTTTTTTAATACCCGACTGTTACTGCCATGGGGGGAGCGGGAGGCACTTGATACTGGCACATGGGGGGAGGGGGGTTGGCACCTGATACTGGCACCTGGGGGGGAGAGGGGGTTGGCACCTGATACTGGCACATGGGGGGGTGGGAAGGAGAGAGGCACCTGATACTAGCACATGGGGGGGAGGGGTTGGCACCTGATACTGGCACCTGGGGGAGGGGGGTTTGGCACCTGATACTGGCACATGGGGGGGAGAGAGGCACCTGATACTGGCACATGGGGGGGAGGGAGAGAGGCACTTGATACTGGCACTTTTTTTGTGGGGGGGGAGATGGCACTATGATACTGGGACATGGGGGGGAGGGGGGGTTGGCACCTGATACTGGCACATGGGGGGAGGGAGAGGCACCTGATACTGGCACCTGGGGGGGAGGGGCATTGGCACCTGATACTGGCACATGGGGGGGAGAGGCACCTGATACTGGCACATGGGGGGAAGAGGGGTTGGCACCTGATACTGGCACATTCGGGGGGAGATGGCACTATGATACTGGGACATGTGGGGGGGAGGAGAGAGGCACTTGATACTGGCACATGATGGGGGGGCATCTATGGGGACACTTACTGGCACATTATTGGGGGGAATTATGGGGGACACTAGGCCGGCAGCCTATCAGAGGCCGGACACTGAGGGGCATCTACTGGTGCACTATATATGGGGCATTTTATACTGGTACATTATGGGGGGCACTAGCAGGAAGGGGGGAGAGGAGCACTATGGGGGAATTTACTGGGGGCACTATATAGGGGTATTTTATACTGGGACATTATGGGGGCACTATGGGGACATTAGCTCAACTGGGGGCATTACAAGGGGGTATTTTTGCACTGTCACATTATAAGGAGAATTATTACTACTGGGGGGGCATTATAGTGGGCTTTATTACTCCCCCATGGTATGACCCCCTAGTAGCAGCACCAGCCTCCCCCTGCTCTGCTATCCCTCTGCCCCTTCTCCAAATCCTTATTATGAAATCTTTCTCATTAGGATAAAGCACAACATCAGCTCCGCCGAGCCCCCGGCCAAAGTGTTGAAGTGGTGTCCGAGATCTCCAAGGGTCAAGTAACTGTAAGTTTTCATATGAAATATGTTTATGTTATACACATATAGCATCCACTGTGCCACACAATATACAGTATACCGCTACACTGTGCCAAAGGAGTGGGGTTTACACAGGAGGAGGGAGGTGCGAAGTGCGCTGGGGGGGCCCTTACAAATATTTGCTGTGGGGCCCAGTCACTTCTAGTTACGCCCCTGGCTTCTCCTGATGTGAATGCATAAAATACCATTATTACCCAGCTTAGTTATTGAGAGAAGATTAAGACCCGACCATATAGCAATAAAAATGTCTGATTAATTTTGTCCTATGGAGGGATACTCTGAAAAAATCCCTTTTTCCCCCCATGAGTTTGCAGAGTCCCCTAGCTCTGCTAAAATGTTGTACACATATAATTGTGTTGTTTATAACGTTACATGCCTCTTATTTTTTCTATTTCCTTTTGTTTTTGTTTTTCAGTCAGGTACCCTTTTTTGTAAGCAAGACCTACAATCCTATGCGAGACCTTTGAAACATCTCGCTGCTTCGCTTCTGGAGGCTGAGTTTTACCCTTTTCTATTTTCCATTTATCTCTTACCACATACATTGAGCGTATTTGAACTTCCCCCCTTCACCTTGAACCATGGCTGACCTTTGTATAGCATCTTTCAATGTGAAGGGATTCAACTCCTCTTCTAAACAAAGTCAAATTTTCTCCTACTTAAGGAAGGAAAAGTGCTCGATCATCTTTCTTCAGGAGACCCACTTTAAATTTGACAAATACCCAAACCTTAAGAATTCTTTATTTGCTGAATGGTACCATTGTGGTTCAGGGTCCTTGGCCTCCAGGGGTGTGAGTATAGGGATAAGGAAACAACTTCCATTCACCTATATATATCACACTCAAGATCACGAGGGGAGATATATATTACTTAAGGGATCTATAGCTAATCAAGTATATACTTTTATTAATCTTTATGACCCCAATGCTGGCCAGGCTTCATGGATTATAGAAGTCCTAACTCTATTAGAGCCCTATAAAGAAGGAGTAGTGATACTGGGAGGAGACTTTAACCTAACGCTTGAACCTCATATTGACTCCACTTCTAAAAAGTCACCAATAGCAATTAAGGCACTTAGACGTCTCAAGAAATTCCTGCACAATTGGTCTGTCTGTGATGTCTGGAGGCTTCTTAATCTTAATGAACAAGATTATTCTTTTTTCTCCCATGTGCATGGGTCTTATCATAGACTGGATTATCTATGCACATCAAAGGAACATCTCCAGTTCTGTAGCCTAGCCAGCATTGGTACTATGCACCTATCAGATCACTCCCCTTTCTTTTTGACATTATCTGCCCCCACTCTGGAACCTCGTCCCTTTAGATGGCGTCTAAATGAGCATTTAATTGCTCCAGGTGACACCTTAACCCAAATACAAAAAGCTTTAAAGGAATATTTCTCCTTTAACCATAAATCAGTCACTTCTTGTCAAGTTTTATGGGATGCTCATAAAGCCTTTATGAGAGGCCATTTTATCTCAATGGGAGCTAGAGTCAAGAAAGCTAGGAAAGCCCTTGTGGACTCCTTACTAGCCAAAATTCAAAAACTTGAATCCCTTCACAAACAGTCCCTGTTGGAATCTCACCTTTCAGAACTAACTGCAACAAGGGAAGCCCTAAAAAAGATCCTAAATATTGCCTCAGCTAAATATTACCTACAAGCGCAGTTTAAGTATTATGCTCATAGTGATAAAGCATCTAAGTTTATGATGCAGCGTATAAAGCAAAAGAAAGCCCATAATTACATTCACCAGATCAAAACTTCTAGTAGTGGTTTAGCCTACTCCACCGCTGACATTGCGGCCCAATTTAGAAAATTTTACCATTCCTTATATAATCTGAAAGACTCAAAATCAGGAGCACAATATCCCTTTCCACCTAATGACTCCATAACGGCTTTTCTGCGTTCCTTGTCTTTCCCAACTCTCTCCGCACAACAGGCTCAAAAGTTACAAGCCCCCTTTACTTTACAAGAACTAGAAGACACTATCAAACATCTACCTAGAGGGAAATGCCCAGGTCCTGATGGCCTTCCAGCCTCCTATTATCGCTCACTCTCTAAGATATTAAGCCCCTACCTACTTGAAGTGTGTAACAGCTCTTTAACTGGCACTAGCATGTCTACAGACATGACTAAGGCCCATATCTCCCTGATCCACAAAGAGGGGAAAGATGGTTCTAATTGTGCGAGCTATCGTCCCATCTCTTTGCTAAATATAGATTTAAAATTTTTAGCTAAGCTATTGGCCACACGTCTATCTACCCTTCTCCCCATATTAATCCAAAAAGACCAGGTAGGCTTTGTGAAGGGCAGGGAAGGAAAGGATAATACCTCCAGAGTCTTAAATTGCATATACCATGCTAAAAGATCCAAACGTCCTTTGATCCTTCTCAGCACGGATGCTGAGAAGGCATTTGACAGAGTGGATTGGGACTTTATGTGTAAGGTACTATCTACATTTGGTATACCAGTCCGGTTTATTAATGCAGTCTTTTCTTTATATACAAACGCATCATCCTCTGTAATTGTCAATAATTCCCTTTCTTCTCCCTTTAATATACATAATGGGACTAGGCAGGGTTGCCCCCTCTCTCCCCTATTGTTTGTTTTGGCTATGGAATCTTCACTACAGTCTATTAGGAGAGAGGGGGGAATCCAAGGGGTTCGTGTTGGAAGACATGAACATAAAGTTGCAGCTTTTGCCGACGACTTGCTTATTATGTTTACAAACCCGGCCTTAGCCTTCCCCCACATCCATCGTATAATAGAACAATTTGGTACTTTCTCTAATTTTTAAATTAATGCTACTAAATCCCATGTCCTTAATGTTGGCTTTCCCCCTTCAATGATAAAAGAACTTAGATCAAATTCCCCTTTTAACTGGGATACCCCACATATCACGTACCTGGGAGTCAAAATTGGCCCTGACCCTGAGTCTTTGTTTCACCTAAATTACACTCCACTTTTAAATTCAATAAAAGACCAACTTTCCTCTCTTAATAATCTCCTGTTATCCTGGTTCGGCAGGAAAAACATAGTAACCTCACTTATAATTCCTAAAGTGACCTATCTCCAACAAGTTCTACCAATTCCGGTACCTAAATCGTTTTATAAATCATTTAACCAAATGATTAGAACCTTTATTTGGGCTGAAAAGAAAGCTTGCATAGCGTTCTCCACCCTAAATAGGCCCAAACCCCTTGGTGGAATAGGCATGCCCAACCCCAAACTATACAATAATGCAGTCCTTTTAGCTAGAATTGTGGGTTTGATTAAGGGAACAACGAATGAACCTTGGGTTGACCTTGAACAAACACAATATGGCACCCGATTCAGAGGACTTCTAGTGGGAACTGAAACGTTTAAGCACATGGTTAAATACGGTAACCCCATAATCAAATCCACCTTAAAAGCTTGGGACTGGTTCCAATCATTCACACACGCTATTCCATTACCTTCCCCTTTAATTCAGGTCAGAGATATTGTGGGAATGGCACCCAAAGCCTTACTAAATAGCCTTTCATTGTCCATAAGAGACTCTAATCATTTAGTGGTGTCCCTACTGGACGATAACGGGAAATTAATAGATCCGATCTCTATTACCCGGCTCTTTCCGGAGTGTAAGTTCCCTCTTCCTCTCATCTCATTTTTACAATCCTTTATTACTAAACACATAGTCAGAAAGAGAAAAGGAAAGACCCCGGGTGTCCCAGAAACGAATGGAGGACAATACCTACCCAATGTAAAAGCAGTGGGGCACCCGTAAAGAAATAACTCGGTACAAGCTCCGAGCGCAACGACAAAGAAGGAAAAAAGAAGCTCAAGGTACCAAAAATAATAAAATTAATGAGTAATTAATAAATGAATATTTTATTTAGATTGTATCAAAACATGATTAAAAATACATACAGGTGATGCCATGGACAGGGTAGTGGGAGCAGGGAAAAGGAGAAAACAGGCGCCACCCTGGGAGAACACACAGGTCACAAAGTACATGGTATAAAAATAGTAGCTTTAGGTCATAGTCTTCCTCCCACGGCTTTGTGCTGCCGATGTTGAGACTTCACACCTGGCTCTTTTATTCTTTTGCTGGCTATATACATATATTTTTCATTATTCCTTTGTTCAGCATACTATGTACTATAGCCGTGGTTGGTTTTCTCATTGACCTTTCCTTACCCTATATCATCTTACAATTTCTTGTCATATTTGGCCCATGGGCTGGTCATTGTACCTAGTATTTTCCCATGACCATTACTATTTTTATACCATGTACTTTGTGACCTGTGTGTTCTCCCAGGGTGGCACCTGTTTTCTCCTTTTCCCTGCTCCCACTACCCTGTCCATGGCATCACCTGTATGTATTTTTAATCATGTTTTGATACAATCTAAATAAAATATTCATTTATTAATTACTCATTAATTTTATTCTTTTTGGTACCTTGAGCTTCTTTTTTCCTTCTTTGTCGTAAACACATGGATAAAAGATCCCTTATACGCCCACTTACTTGGTTTGAAAACCTTTTATCAGGGCCCAACCCACAACCTAAATTGATTTCTTTGATATACAAAAACCTAAACTCCCCTAAACTTGCGATAAAACCGGCGTTTATTGGCTTGTGGGAGAAAGACCTTGAAACCTCATTCACCCAAGCATTAATATCCAGAATTCTTCTAAGACCTCACAAAGCGTCGAGATGTGTCCGTATACAAGAAAACGCTTACAAAATTTTGACAAGATGGTATAAAACCCCAGACATAACTTACAGGTTCAATATTTCACGTTCGGACAAATGTTGGAGGTGCAATAATGATAGAGGATCTTATTTCCACATTTGGTGGTCATGCCCTAAAATTAAAACATGGTGGTCCGACATATTTGAAAAATGTAATCGGATTTGCCATTCGTCCATCCCTATATCACCTGCTCTAGCACTTTTGGGGACGTACGTACCCACTCACAAGGAGACTATTCCCCCCCCTCTTTAATCATCTCTTAGATGCAGCAAGTCTTTTAATACCTTGCTACTGGTTGTCGGCAGACACACCGCCCATTCCTCAATGGATTGCCAAAATTGACCAAATATACAGATTCGAGGAATTAACCTCATGGGAAAACTATAGTACAATTGCGTTCAAGAAGTGCTGGTCACCCTGGTCCTCTTTCAGGAATTATGAGTGATTCACTTTTTCTATACTTACCCCCTACCCATATCAAGGCTTCTCACTTTCAAGTCTATACTCAGTCTCACACTAAATATAGCACTTATACTCTACAATTGTTAGCATACCATTAATTTGAATACTAGATAGGAATGTCTTCTTACCTTTTAGACATATATTGATGACTCTTCCTTTTAGGATCGATTACGCATACTGTATCATTACTATGTACCTGATAATGTTGTAACTTTTACTTCATTGTGAATATTATCAGAATTAAAAAAAAATTAAAAAATGAGAATGAATCCACATCTTTGCACAGATTTGGCCTTTTAAAGGCATGTGGTCCTAAAATTTGGATCAGATGAAAAACAGCCTGTTTCAGTTTAATCGCTATTTTCAATTAATTGAATGCTCAAAAAATGTTTTGTCTCACTCTCATTTCTTCTTGTTGCATGTTGAAGCTCTACTTGGAACCTTGTTAAGATCCAGCCATGCTAAATATAATTTTGAGGAGCATCAATGCATGATGAACAGCTTTTGTAAATGTGTAACCCCTTTGAAAAAATTAATTATAACAGGACCACATCTACCAATATTTAATTAATAATACTGGTATCTACTCATGTAGAGCACAGCCTGGGTGCGACTCATATCTGCACCCCTTTTAGCTAGGCCTGTTAGATAATTACAGAGGAAATATGATACGAACAAAAGCCCATTAAGGTGCTCATTGAAATCAATAGCCATCCAGACTGAGTTCTCCTTCAGAGACCAAAACAACTGTAGACATGGCTCATAACTGTAACTAATAGTCCAAAGAGGGCAACAATCAACAAGGGGCGGTCTTATCCGAAATACTGTACAAGTCACAATTTGACCAATTTTCAGAGGTTGTTTTTAACATATATGGAATAATTTTGTTCTACCTCTTTGATTTTATTATGTATTTAAAAGTTGAAACTAAGCAAGTTTTGAATATCATAAAAAAACAAGACATCATTTGGGTTCATTAACCACTTGCCGCACACATAACGCCGATAGGCGTCCGGGCGGCGGCTCTCTCAGGGCTCAGCGACGCCTATTGGCGTCATCTCGCGTGAGAGACAGAAGTTCAACTACAGCCTGCCAGCCGTGATCATTGGCTGGCAGGCTGTAGATTTTTAAAATAACCAATGAAATGGGTATGTCAGACGCTATTTTGTAAATAGTGTCTAATATACCTGCTACCTGGTCCTCTGGTGGTCCCTTTTGTTTGGATCGACCACCAGAGGACACAGGCAGCTCTGTAAGTAGCACCAATCACCACACACACACATTACACCCCCCTGTCACTTATTAACCCCTTATTAACCCCTGATCACCCCTCCCTGATCACCCCCCTGTCATTAATCACCCCCCTGTAAGGGTCCCTTATCACCGCCAGTTACTTAGCTACTTGTTAGGTAGTTAGCGCACAGCCCACCGCACCGCAGTCACTGATTAGTCGCTGATTAGCGTCATCGCTCTCTCTAATCAGCACTAGTACTATATAGTATCTGTAAGTGATCAAGACTGATCGCAATCAGATCTATATCAGTACATTAGGGTCACCTTAGGCTCTACAAAAAACGCAGTGTTCGCCCGATCAGGCCTGATCTTGTGCGCACACTTGCGTTCAGTCCGCCCCACCGCAGTGACAGAATTTTTTTTTCTGATCACTGCAAAAACACCGCAAAATCGCTGCACCGCTATAAAGATCACTTTTGAGCTTTTTGGATCTTTATTAGCAATCACAGCTTTACTTCGCAAGCACTCCTTTTTACTAGGCAGGTTTGCTCTTTTTCCTGGGTAGTCTCAGAGGAATACCCCCTAAATTTAGTTAGCCCAAAATGTCAAACAAGGGGTATTCTGCTGAAGAGGCCTACAGGATTCTGGCCGTGATGGATGAAAGCGATGGGGACGCCTCACCCGCTGAATCCAGTGGTTCAGAATATGAACCTGTAGACAGCAGTGGCACTCTAACCGCTAGTGAAGATGACGAGGTTGAGGTCCCTGCTATGGTCAGGCGTACCCGATCCCATGTCAGTGTTCTGCATACCCCGCGTGATGAGCCTTATTTGCAGCAGAGTGGTGCTAGCGCTGATCTTTTTTATGGTGCGGCATACACCAGCAGCGCAGCACATCCTGGACCTTCTACCAGCACTGCCGTATTCCCTGGTGAAGTGGCGAGCACCAGAAGGGCAGTTCAAGCTGGTACGGTGGCACGTGCAGTAACTCCCCCGTCGCAGCCACCATGTTCACAGGCCCGTAGAGCCCTTAGTCTCCCAGAGGGGCTGGCAAACCCAAATTGGCAATCCCCTGCTTCCGCCGCACCCGTATTGCCCCCTTTCACCGCCCAGTCTGGAGTTCGCATGGAGACAGCTCATTTAGGATCATCCCTCAAGTTTTTTGAGCTGTTCTTCACCGCGGATCTCTATGACTTAGTTGTGGCAGAAACCAACCGCTATGCCACACAGTATATAACTGCCAATCCGAAAAGCTTCTATGCCCAGCCTTTCCGGTGGAAACCAGTCACAATTTCAGAATTTCTAATTATTTTTGGGCCTTATCCTCAGCATGGGTCTAACTAAAAAAAATGTATTGCGGTCCTATTGGTCTAAAGACCAAATACATTACATGAAAATGTTCTCTGCTGCTATGTCCATGGCACGTTTTGAGGGCATCATGCACTTTATGCATTTTACTGACAATAAAACCTGTCATCCAAGAGGCCACCCTGCTTATGACCGGCTCCACAAAATTCGGCCCCTCATAGACCGTTTGTCATCCAGGTTTGCAGATGTGTATAACCCCAATCAGAACATCTGCATAGATGAGTCCCTAGTACATTTTTGCGGGCGCCTTGGCATCAATCAGTACATCCCCAGCAAGCACGCCCGGTATGGGGTCAAACTGTATAATCTCTGTGAAAGGGCCACAGGCTATACATATCGTTTTAGGGTCTATGAGGGAAAAGACTCAAAACTGGAGCCGGTCGGATGTCCTGACTACCTGGGGAGCAGTGGCAAGATTGTCTGGGACTTGGTGTCATCCTTACTCCACAAGGGGTACCACTTATACGTGGACAATTTTTACACAAGCGTGGCCCTTTTTCGGCACTTACATCTAGTCGGAATTCAATGCTGTGGCACCGCACGACCTAGTCGCCGGGGCTTCCCCCAACGGCTCGTTAATACCCGACTTGTGTGACCAAGAACTGCTTGTGGTGAAGTGGAGGGACAAGAGGGACATTTACCTTCTGTCCACCATTCACGCAGACATGACAGTACAAATTGAAAGGGCAACTAGAGTCATTGAGAAACCCCTCTGTGTCCACGACTATAACCTTCACATGGGAGGGGTGGACTTCAATGACCAGATGTTGGCTCCCTATTTAGTGTCCCGCTGCACAAGACGCTGGTATAAGAAGGTGTCTGTTTATTTAATTCAATTGGCTCTGTATAATAGTATTGTTCTCTACAGTAAGGCTGGGAGAATGGGATCCTTCCTAAAATTCCAGGAAGAGATCATTTTGGAACTCCTGTATCCAGGAGGGTCCGTGCCCCAAGTCCCTGATGTAGTTAGCCGGCTACATGGCAGACACTTCCCAAGTGTCTATCCTGGTACCCCAACTCAGCGTTCCCCAGGAAAAAGATGTTGTGTCTGTAGCAGGGCTGGAATAAGGCGTGACACCACCTTTTTTTGTCCTGACTGTCCTGACCAGCCTGCCCTATGCATAGCGGAGTGTTTCCGCAAGTACCACACACAGGTACACTATTAGTGTAGGGATTGCGTGACACAGGACAGGCACACAGGGGTCTTAGGGCCCTTTCACACAGAGCTGCCACAAACCTCTCCTTTCACCTGGGACAAAGTGCATAATGTACTTCGCCACATCTCTGGGTGATTTGCGCTTTGCACACTGTCCCATGGGGAAGGAGAGGTTTGTCCTCTAAAGGAAAAAAAAAATAATGAAAATCACAGGTAAGCAAAAAAGTTAATATTCTGTTTCAAATGTTATATAAAGTTTATAAAAGTTAATGTTAATAAATTTATTGCGTTGCAGCCTGTTTTTTTTTTTTTTTTACCTTCTAGGTGGACCAAGCGATCAACCAGCTGCAGCACTGATGTGCATTCTGACAGAAGCATTGCGCTGCTGTCAGATTGCATAAAGTCAGTGTATGCGGCGCTGCAAGATGAGATTTCTCCTCTGCAGTAAAAAAGATACATTTGCCGAGGCTTATGAGCTGAGGGGTGGTGTTCATATGCTTTGGCAAACATTTTTTCTATAAAAAAAAAAAAATTCTGGCAATGATTTATTCATCCACATCGATTGATGTGAATGGAGAAATCGGGTTTGCCAGGCCATACGAGCTGAGTGGGTTTGGATGTTAGGCGGAGCTCCTATGTCCTGGCAGACGCCTTTCCCCTCTTTTTTTTTGCACATTTTTTGGCTGAGATTTTTTCATCCACATTGATCGATGCGAATGAAGAAATCTGTGCCGTTCATTTTTTCTTTCAGCCCAGAGGCTGAACGGAAAAAAAAATATCTCATTACCCGTATGCTCAATATAAGGAGAATAGCAGAAACTCCTAATGCTGTCCATACATGTAATGATTGTGGAGACCCTCAAATGCCAGGGCAGTACAAACACCCCACAAATGACCATTTTGAAAAGAAGACACCCCAAGGTATTCGCTGAGGGGCATATTGAGTCCATGAAAGATTGAACTTTTTGTCACAAGTTAACGGAAAGGGAGACTTTGTGAGAAAAAATAAATAAATCAATTTCCGCTAAATTGTGCCAAAAAAATAATCTTCTTTGAACTCGCCATGCCCCTCATGGAATACCTTGAAGTGTCTTCTTTCCAAAATGGAGTCACATGTGGGGTATTTATACTGCCCTGGCATTTTAGGGGCCCTAAAGCGTGAGAAGAAGTCTGGAATCCAAATGTCTAAAAATGCCCTCCTAAAAAGGTACTCATTGGAATTTGGGCCCCTTTGCGCACCTAGGCTGCAAAAAAGTGTCACACATGTGGTATCGCCGTACTCAGAAGAAGTAGGGCAATGTGTTTTGGGGTGTATTTTTACATATACCCATACTGTGTGTGAGAAATATCTCTGTAAATGACAACTTTTTACTTTTTTTATACAAAGTTGTAAATTTACAGAGATATTTCTCTCACCCAGCATGGGTATATGTAAAAATACACCCCAAAAGACATTTCCCTACTTCTTCTGAGAACGGCAATACCACATGTGTGACACTTTTTTGCAGCCAAGGTGCGCAAAGGGGCCCAAATTCCAATGAGTACCTTTAGGATTTCACAGGGCATTTTTTACGCATTTGAATTCCAAACTACTTCTCACGCTTTAGGGCCCCTAAAATTCCAGGGCAGTATAAATACCCTACAAGTGACCCCATTTTGGAAAGAAGACACCCCAAGGTATTCCGTGAGGGGCATGGCGAGGTCATGTAAAAAAAAAAAAAATTGTCACAAGTTAGTGGAATATAAGACTTTGTAAGAAAAAATAAATAAATAATTTTTTTCCGCTAAATTGTGACAAAAAAAAAAAATCTTCTATGAACTCGCCATGCCCCTCACGGAATACCTTGGGGTATTGCCATACTCAGAAGAAGTAGGGCAATGTGTTTTGGCATGTATTTTTACATATACCCATGCTGGGTGAGAGAAATATCTCAGTAAATTTACAACTTTGTATAAAAAAAAATGTAAAAAGTTGTCATTTACAGAGATATTTCTCACACACAGTATGGGTATATGTAAAAATACACCCCAAAACACATTGCCCTACGTCTTCTGAGTACGGCGATACCATATGTATGACACTTTTTTGCAGCCTAGGTGCGTAAAGGGGCCGAAAGTCCAACGAGTACCTTTAGGCTTTACAGGGTTTCTCACAATTTAGCCCCGCCCAAAATGCCTGAACAGTAAGGCTCAGTTCAGACCTGAGCGTTCTGAAAGGAGCGCTCTGTATGCGCGATTGTACGGGCGTTTACAATCGCGCATACAGAGACAAGCGTACACACAGTGTCGCGCGTTCCCGAAAGTCTATGTACGGGAACGCGCGACAAGCGCCCCAAAAAACGCTCCTGTACTTGTTTGAGCGTCGGGCGTTTTACAGCGCGATCGTACGCGCTGTAAAACGCCCAGGTGAGAACCATTCCCATAGGGAAGCATTGGTTTCTCCTTGTTGAGCGTTTTACAGCGCGTAGGAACGCGCTGTAAAACGCTCAGGTCTGAACTGAGCGTAAACACCCCCCAGAAATTACCCCATTTCGGAAAGTAGACACCCCAAGGTATTCACTGAGGGGCATAGTGAGTCAGTGGGAGATTATTTACTTATTTTTGCCAGTAGTTAGCAGAAATGGAAACTTTATTATTATAATTTTTTTCTCTCAAAGTGTCATTTTCCGCTAACTTGCGAAAAAAAATTAAATCATACATGTACTCACCATGCCCCTCTGCGAATACTTTGGGGTGTCTTCTTTCTAAAATGGGGTCATTTGGGGGGTATTTATACTATCCTGGCATTCTAGCACCTCAAGAAACATGACAGGTGCTCAGAAAGTCAGAGCTGCTTCAAAATGCAGAAATTCACATTTTTGTACCATAGTTTGTAAACGCTATAACTTTTGCGCAAACCAATAAATATATACTTATTGGATTTTTTTTATCAAAGACATGTAGCACAATAAATTCTGACACAAACTTGTATAGAAATTTAATTATATTTGAACAATTTAACCAGAGAAAGTTAAAAATACACTTTTTTTGAGAAAATTGCGGTCTATTTTGATTAATATCAGAAAAACGAAAAATCTCATCAGCAATCAAATACCACCAAAGAAAGCAGTATTTGTGAGAAGAAAAGGAGGTAAAATTCATTTGGGTGCCAAGTTGCATGACCGAGCAATAAACCGTTAAATTTGTGAAGTGCCGATTTGTAAAAATGGGCCTGGTCACTAGGGGGGTATAACCCTGTGGTCCTTAAGTGGTTAAAAGCAGAAATAGTTGTTAATGCAGTACAATCAGAGTGGATCTCATAAACTCCTGATATCAGTTTCTTTGAAACTGCCTCTTTTCTTTCTACTGTACTCACATTACTATTTGAAATGACTCCATAACTACCAAGACACCTTTTTTGCCAGATATTTTAGGGATTTTTAAAATTTGAGCAAAACTATATGTTTTTGTGTTCTTTAGGGGAAGGGGGTGGGGTCATAATAAAGTTGGGGCTCCTATATCTTATTTAAGGGGTTGGAGTTCAAATGTTTGAAGGTATGCAATTAATTTGAATATCTTCTGGACTGAACCTGCAGATAGATGGCTACTAGTGTTGGGCAAGCATGCTCGGCCGAACACTAATTTTGCTCGAGCATCGCGATGCTCAGCACATCGCGGTGTTTGGCCTCTACAGAGCCAATAAACGTGCGCCGAGGTACTGGCACTCACTGTAATGCCGTAGCCATGTTGGCTACTGGCATTACAGTGATTCGCTGGACGGATCGCATTATCAGGTGCTATATAGCACCTGATGAAACATTTTCGGCTTAGTCTTAGTCAGGGAGAGCTGTGCTGAAGAAGGGATAGATAGTGTAGGGAGTGAAATACTAATATTTTAGTGAAAAAACTTGTTAGAGACCCAAAAGTCCTTTTATATAATTATTAGCGCAACCAGCACTAAATTGTGTGAAATTGTTAGAGACCCATAGTCCTTTTAAGGACTATAGTTATATCTGGCTGCAATATATATTATTAGCGCAAACTGCACTAAATTGCGTGCAATTGTTAGTGCCGCTTCAGATAGTGACACAACCTCTGCTACATCTTTTATTTTACATTTGCGTAGCCTAAATATCTGTGACATTCAGCGTAATTGTTTGGTCGCTGGTAACAGCGACACTACCAATGCTACATCTCCTGTATAACGTTTGCGCATCCTAAATATCAGTATTACAAGAAAATTTTGACTGGTACATTCTTATTCATAGTCATAGGTGCATATCCATAAAGCAAGCATAGGTGATAAAAAAAATAATGGCTGCACACACATATAAGCAGTAAAGCTGAGAAATGGGGGTCATTCTAAATTCAAGTGGTGTTATACCTACTATAAATGAATCAATGGAAGCTCTTAGCGCACATTTTGATCAAACTTGTGTCGGGCCCATCTATCAAGCGTCAAGGTGGCTTCCGCAGACAGGTCCCTAACACTAGTATACTGTCTCTCTTGGACTTATCCAAGTCCAGAATTTCAGGGCAGTGTAGGAACCAGCTACATTTGTACTTTGCTCAGAAGCCCCAGGCAGATGGGCGTTTGCTCAGTCAGGGATCTAGAGCGAAAAATTTGGGGTGTATGAGGCAAGGCCAGAAGGAGATCTACAACCCATCTTGTGGATGACAAGGCCAGAGATATGGTGATGGATCATGTGATGAGCGTAGTGACGTCATCAAAGGTCCTATTGCTCACAGATAAAGACAGAAGCGATGCCGGCTGCGCGAACAAGTGGATTAAGGTGAGTTCAATTATTATATTTTTTTTTTAACCCCTCCAGCCCTATTTTACTATGCATTCTGTATTCAGAATGCTATTATTTTCCCTTATAACCATGTTACAAGGGGAAATAATAATGATCTGGTCCCCATCCCGATCGTCACCTAGCAACCGTGCGTGAAAATCGCACCGCATCCGCACTTGCTTGCGGATGCTTGCGATTTTCACGCAACCCCATTCATTTCTATGGGGCCTGCGTTACGTGAAAAACGCACAAAGAGGAGCATGCTGCGATTTTCACGCAACGCACAAGTGATGCGTGAAAATCACCGCTCGTGTGCACAGACCCATAGAAATGAATGGTTCAGGATTCAGTGTGGGTGCAATGCGTTCAACTCACGCATCACATCCGCGCGGAATACTCGCCCATGTGAAAGGGGCCTAACACTTTCCAAGGCCTGGGACAGTTTTATGACACCCCGCCAGCCCCCTCAACCTGATGCGTGGCCTAGTGTCACAAGGAGGGAAACATTTTGGAAGATGGTGAAGGACTACAAAGCATACCATGTCCGCGTCCTCAGTAAGCCCTCTGTACCTTACATTTATTGGGTGTCCACATGGCATCAACTGGTGCTCTACGCCTTGCAGGTGGTCGCCTGCCCTGCTGCCAGCGTTTTGTCAGAGCGTGTATTTAGTGCTGCTGGGGGCATAATAACTGATAAGCGCATCCGCCTGTCAACTGAAAATGCTGACCGGTTGACTCTTATAAAAATGAACAAGGCCTGGATTGCCCCTGACTTCTCTACTCCACCAGAGGAAAGCGGATGAACATAAAGGCACTCTAAATGTGGCGGTGTATTTTATACACTGTATTCCCATGCACCCCTTCCACCACTAAAAAGGGTACATGGTTCAATCTCCCTTTTCTCGTCCTCCTCCTCCATCATATCAAAATGCTTATTAAGCTGCCTTCTCTCCTAATGTATTAGAGGGTCAGCTCAAAAGCAGGCCCTCAACCATAATGTTTTACAGGATCACCAGCAGTCCCTCACCCATAATGTTTTTGAGGGTCACCAGCAGTCCCTCAATCATAATGTTTTTGAGAGTCACCAGCAGGCCCTCACCCAAAATGTTTTAGAGGGTCACCAGCAGGTCCTCGCCCATAATGTTTTTAAGTATCACCAGCGGGCCCTCGCTCATAATGTTTGAGAGGGTCAGATCAGCAGCAGGCACTCGCCCCTAATGTTTTAGAGGGTCAGCTCCGCCGCAGACCCTCACCCCTAATGTTTTAGATGGTCCGATCAGCAGCAGGCCCACGCCCCTAATGTTTTTGATGGTCAGATCAGCAGCAGGCACTCGCCCCTAATGTTTTAGAGGGTCAGCTCAGCAGCAGGCCCTCACCCCTAATGTTTTAGAGGGTCAGCTCAGCAGTACCTTGCTCCAATCGTTTTTGAGGGTGACCAGTAGGCCATCAATGATACTTTTTCAAGGGTGTGTAGGATGCCCTTCTTTTATGTATAATAAAGGGTGTATTGTAGTGCCGGTTCCTTTTAATTTTTGGCAGTCCTTTCACTTAGGGCATAGGCTTTATGAGTCTAGGAGTCCCACTCCCAGAACAATTGTACCACAATGTGAATGAGGCTCTCCATTATGTGATATACAGGTTGTATCGCAGTGCCTCTTCCATGTAATTTTTTTCAGCACTTGCAATCAATTTTATGTTTGGTTTTGTGCGCATTATTGTCAGTCTGTAAAAGTGGCGTACTACTCGGACAACATCATTCCCAGCAGCGACCTGAGAGTCCAAGATGCATCCAGACATCCTCCCCATGCTGTTCCCGAACTATTTCAGTGGTGTTTCCATAAATTTCTGACCTTTTTCTGTGAACCAGACACCCTCCCTTCTTCAGAGCAGGGGGTGCCTGGTTTAATGTTCGGGTTCTCCCATTGACCTCCATTGTGCTCAGGTGCTCTGTAGAGCACCTGAGCATCCCGAGGTGTACTACTCGAGCACCCGAACACTTTGGTGCTCGACCAACACTAATGTCTACCACTGCCTGCATACATTGGTGTAGCTATACATTGGAGAGGTTGCAGTAACAATCAGGTCCAAAAAGAGCATTATACAGATATATAGACATAGTCTGATGAATGATGCGTCTGACTAATTATTTTAATGAGGCCCAAAAGCTTGGATTTACAAATTTAAAGGGCTTTCCCACAAATTTAATAGTGATAGGCTATCATTAGTTTATCAATGGGTATCCTGATTCCAGTATCACTATAGCTCAATGAAAAGGCCTAAAGATTGATTGCATAGTAACAGCAGCCTCTCTGCAGGGTTATAACTATAGAAGGTGAAGAGGCAGCGGTTGCACCAATGCCCAGGTACCAGAGGGGCCCATAAGGTCTCTCTTCACCGATACTATAATTAAGATGAAAACAGCATGATAGGAGGGGGCCCTGTTAATAATTTTGCATTGGACCCAAGAGCTACAAGTTATGCTTCTGCCTGTCTGTACGGTCGGCTATGCTTGTACTGCAGCCTAAGCCTTTCACTGGTATGGAATAGGAACCATCTGGTGGTTTTCCCTAGCAAAGGGTTGAAACAACCCCAATCTGTTTGCCTTCGTAAAAATTAGCTTTGATCCGAATTTATTCGCGGCTAATCACGTTAAAAAACTGCTATTTCCTGGCTGCAGAGAGCCTTTATAGTGGTGTAGAACACTGTGCCTTGCAGTAACGCGCATAAACAATACTGTGAGACAGTATGACATGCAGATGACAGGCGTCGCTCTTAGAATCACTGCGCACTTCACTTATTTGGGCGGTCACGGGCCCAAAACTGACATAACTGAAGTATCTACTCATCCTTACAGATAGATACTAGTGTCAAGAAGAAGTGCACTCCTTTTACACCGTCATCAGCTGATTCCACATAGATGACTACATAACCTGTTCTATTTAACGCTTATACAAGTAGAGCCCTCCCCCCGACAGAGTGGAGAGGGTGTCAGCAGTAAGTTGTGTTGACGTCACTGATTATTTTGCCCTTCCTCTGATCCATCAGAACAATAACCGACAAAAAAACGGATCCTGTCTGTTGCGCATACACCTTCACTCGATCAGCATTTGGTCAGTAATTCATCAGTATTGCTAATGGCAAAAAAAAAACAGGAGTGGATCTAAAACATAGATGACACATGAACTGAATATTTGCATGTCTTGTGGGTTTTCTACCCACTCCTCCTTTTGGCCAACAATTCAAAAGCCAATTCTGATGGGACCATACAGGCCTTAAAGTTACTACACAGACAGGATTCCTTGTGCGTCTCATTTTATCTTCCTTCTGACAGATCAGAAGAAGTGTCAAATAAATGATGTCAGCCAGGCCGAAAGCCAAAACAGTGGGCCAGTCATGAAGTGGGGAAGGGTAGGAACAGCATGAAAAGTCCACAGTGTGGACCTATGACATAGTGATGAGGTAGAAGTAGCATTAGGAGACCACAGAGTGGCACAATGACCTAGTATTGAGGTGGCAGCAGCCTGAGTAGGTCACAGACTGGCACAACAACAGAGTCTGAAGGTTGCAGCAGCATGAGTAGGCCACAGAGTGGCACAACAACAGATTCTGGAGTTGGCAGCAGCATGAGTAGGCCACAGAGTGGCACAATGACAGAGTGTGGAGGGGACAGCAGCATGAGTAGGCCACAGTGTGGCACAATGACAGAGTCTAGAGGTAGCAGCAGCAGCATCAGGAAGAGAACACAAAGCGGCACAATGACAGTCTGTAGGTGGCAGCAGAATCAGGAGGCCACAGAGTGGCACAATGACAGACTGTGGAGATGGCAGCAGCATGAGGAAGCCACAAAATGGCACAATGACAGTGTGTCGATCGACCAAGATACTTCTGGGCAAACCTGCGTGGCATGAACAGGACTCTAGTAGCTACAGACAATGACAAGACAAAGCGATAAAGCGTCAAGATAGCTTTGAGCCTGGAAGAGTTGCAAAGTTCACTAAAGATTTTACTGCATATACTGTATATACTGCAGCGCTGACCGCAGAATAAATTTAGTTTTTCCACCGAAATAATTCACAAAAGATTTTACCGCATATAATGGAGCACGGAGATGGAGAGGGTCTTCGGATTCCCCCCGCACTATACAGACGTCTCAGAAATGAACCGCTGCTCCCGACAGCAGCTCCTGGGAAGGTCATGGAGCGTCCCGGTCATCCGGCATCTATTTGCTCCACTGAAGGATGATTTTGAAAGTGTGTAGAAGCCACACGGGGCCCCCACGCTGCAGATTTATCATGGAGACGTCATGGAGATATGACATCATATAACTACAGCGCTGAACGCTGAATAAAATTTGTTTTTCGACCGCAATACGTCAATGAAGATTTTACCGCATATAACTGCAGCGCTGAACGCTGAATACAATTTGTTTTTGAACCAAAATACGTCCCTAAAGGTTTTACCACATATATCTGAGACCAAAATACGTAAATAAAGATTTTACAACATATAAAGGAGCACGGAGATGGAGAGGGTGTTCAGATTCCCCCTATGCTATACGAACGTTTCAGAAATGAACCGCTGCTCCAGACAGCAGCTCCTGGGAAGGTCATAGAGCGTCCTGGTCATCCAGCATCTATTCGCTCTGCTGAGGGATGATTTTGAAAGTGTGTAGAAGCCACACGGGGGCCCTACACTGCAGATTTATCATGGAGACATCATAGAGATTTTACTGCATATAAACGCAGCACTGACCGCTGAATAAATTTTGTTTTTCGACCAAAACACTTCAATAAACATTTTACCACATATAACCACCGCACTGACTGCTACCGCCGCTACTTTCGTGATCCCTTGCACCACTACTTCCCAGGTAGGTAGGCTGCTGCGAAGTACATGCTCTACCCCGGGCACGTTTGGCTTCCGACCTCCCACTGCTGCCACCCTGCTGACTCCCAGCCATGCTTTCAACACATACAGCCAGGTCCATAAATATTGGGACATCAATACAAGTCTAACATTTTTGGCTCTATACACCACCACAATGGATTTGAAATGAAACAAACATGATGTGCTTTAATTGCAGACTGTCAGCTTTAATGTGAGAGTATTTACAACCAAATCAGGTGAATAGTGTAGGAATTACAACAGTTTGAATATGTGCCTCCCACTTATTAAGGGACCAAAAGTAATGGGACAATTGGCTTCTCAGCTGTTCCATGGCCAGGTGTGTGTTATTCCTTCATTATCCCAATTACAATGAGCAGATAAAAGGTCCAGAATTCTATTGTGCTATTTGCATTTGTAATCTGTTGCTGTCAACTCTCAAGATGATATCCAAAAAGCTGTCACGATCAGTGAAGCAAGCCATCATTAGACTGAAAAAAAACATAACAAACCCATCAGAGAGATAGCAAAAACATTAGGCATGACCAAAACAACTGTTTGGAACATTCCTAAAAAGAAGGAACGCATCAGTGATCTCAGCAACACAAAAAGACCTGGAAGACCACAGAAAACAACTGTGGTGGATGACCAAAGAATTATTTCCCTGGTGAAGGAAACACCCTTCACAACAGTTGGCCAGATCAAGAACACTCTCCAGGAGGTTGTCACGGCGGGGAGTGGGGGAAACCCCCCACCGTGCGGTGATCCTCTCCCTGACTCACCGTCTGAGCGGACCCCGATGGTAGGACGACTCATACTCAGGATACCTAAAGACGCGAAGTCGCCCTGGTAATCCCTCACCAAGGAGCATGGAAGAGATGACCTTTTCAACCCCAGTAATGGAGGAACAGGAGTCTCTATCTGAGGCCAGGCTGCAAGTAGAGGGGAACACATACAGCTATGGAGATGGCAGGTAAGTGAAACCAGCAACACACTTACCTGCCACAGACACACTGACTGGAACCCGTCCATACCAACATCAAAGGACACAGTACACACCACAAACCACACAGGGACCCAGGACACTCATAGCTGCAATACATGTGAAACAGGGGAATGTCTAAAAAACATGCTGGACACCAAACACTGATCAAAACCCACTCCATACACAAAGGGACAGGAAGGGAAGGAGACACCATGATAACATTGATGACCACAAGGGTGGCCCTCACTGGACAGATGGAACAGAGAACCACCAGCATACACCAAGGCTGGAGGAACACTGGGCTTCAAGCATCCAACAGAGACTAAATAGCCCAAGCAGCCACACCCACACACACATAAACCCAGTATTCACAAAACACTAGGAAGGGAGTTAACCCTTCCAACACCAGACAAGGGAAGGCTACAACTTAAAGGGGAAGTGCACACACAAGCATACTAAACCACATGTTACCACCGGCAACAGCATGCGTTGCAACCATGTCACGGCAATCACCCAGAAGGCCAAGACACTGCCACCACATGCTCTCACAGCAACACGTTGCCGCGAGCAACCGTAAGTGTGGCAAACAGTGTCCCAGCGTAAACCAAAGGCCGTGACAGAGGTAGGTGTATGTGTGTCAAAGTCAACAATCAAGAGAAGATGTCACCAGAGTGAATACAGAGGGTTCACCACAAGATGTAAACCATTGGTGAGCCTCAAAAACAGGAAGGCCAGATTAGAGTTTGCCAAACGACATCTAAAAAAGCCTTCACAGTTCTGGAACAACATCCTATGGACAGATGAGACCAAGATCAACTTGTACCAGAGTGATGGGAAGAGAAGAGTATGGAGAAGGAAAGGAACTGCTCATGATCCTAAGCATACCACCTCATTAGATAAGCATGGTGGTGGTAGTGTCATGGCGTGGGCATGTATGGCTGCCAATGGAACTGGTTCTCTTGTATTTGTTGATGATGTGACGGCTGAGAAAAGCAGCAGGATGAATTCTGAAGTGTTTCGGGCAATATTATCTGCTCATATTCAGCCAAATGCTTCAGAACTCATTGGATGGCACTTCAGAGTGCAGATGGGCAATGACCCAAAGCATACTGCAAAAGCAACCAAATAGTTTTTTAAGGGAAAGAAGTGGAATGTTATGCAATGGCCAAGTCAATCACCTGACCTGAATCCGATTGAGCATGCATTTCACTTGCTAAAGACAAAACTGAAGGGAAAATGCCCCAAGAACAAGCAGGAACTGAAGACAGTTGCAGTAGAGGCCTGGCAGAGCATCACCAGGGATGAAACCCAGCGTCTGGTGATGTCTATGCAGTCCAGACTTCAGGCTGTAATTGACTGCAAGGGATTTGCAACCAAGTATTAAAAAGTGAAAGTTTGATTTATGATTAATATTATGTCCCGTTATTTTTGGTCCCTTAAAAAGTGGGAGGCACATATGCAAACTGTTCTAATTCCTACACCGTTCACCTGATTTGGATGTAAATACCCTCAAATTAAAGCTCACAGTCTGCAGTTAAAGCACATCTTGTTTGTTTCATTTGAAATCCCTTTTGGTGGTGTATAGAGACAAAAATGTTAAAATTGTGTTCATGTCCCAATATTTATGGACCTGACTGTATAAACGCCGACATGAACTGAGAATATATTTTTCTTTTTGTACTGAAATAGGCCAGTAAACGCTTTTGCCACAAATAAGTGCTCCAGTGAAGTGTGCATATTTTTTCTTTCTATAATGAAATAGGCCACTGAACGCCTTTGCCACAAATAAGTGCACCAGTGAAGTGCGTATATATATTTTTTTTTTTACTGTTATACGCCACTATATGCTTGCAACAGAAATAACTGCAGAAGTAAACTAAGAATTTCTTATTCTTGTTGGACTGAAATACACCACTATATGCTTTGACCAGAAATAACTGCAACAGTGCAGTGCGTATACACTCACCTAAAGAATTATTAGGAACACCATACTAATACGGTGTTGGACCCCCTTTTTCCTTCAGAACTGCCTTAATTCTACGTGGCATTGATTCCACAAGGTGCTGATAGCATTCTTTAGAAATGTTGGCCCATATTGTTAGGATAGCATCTTGCAGTTGATGGAGATTTGAGGGATGCACATCCAGGGCACGAAGCTCCCGTTCCACCACATCCCAAAGATGCTCTATTGGGTTGAGATCTAGTGACTGTGGGGGCCATTTTAGTACAGTGAACTCATTGTCATGTTCAAGAAACCAATTTGAAATGATTCGAGCTTTGTGACATGGTGCATTATCCTGCTGGAAGTAGCCATCAGAGGATGGGTACATGGTGGTCATGAAGGGATGGACATGTCAGAAACAATGCTCAGGTAGCCCGTGGCATTTAAACGATGCCCAATTGGCACTAAGGGGCCTAAAGTGTGCCCAGAAAACATCCCCCACACCATTACACTACCACCACCAGCCTGCACAGTGGTAACAAGGCATGATGGATACATGTTCTTACTCTGTTTACGCCAAATTTGGACTCTACCATTTGAATGTCTCAACAGAAATCGAGACTCATCAGACCAGGCAACATTTTTCCAGTCTTCAACAGTCCAATTTTGGTGAGCTCGTGCAAATTGTAGCCTCTTTTTCCTATTTGTAGTGGAGATGAGTGGTACACGGTGGGGTCTTCTGCTGTTGTAGCCCATCCGCCTCAAGGTTGTGCGTGTTGTGGCTTCACAAATGCTTTGCTGCATACCTCGGTTATAACGAGTGGTTATTTCAGTCATCGTTGCTCTTCTATCAGCTTGAATCAGTCGGCCCATTCTCCTCTGACCTCTAGCATCCAAAAGGCATTTTTGCCCACAGGACTGCCGCATACTGGATGTTTTTCCCTTTTCACACCATTCTTTGTAAACCCTAGAAATGGTTGTGCGTGAAAATCCCAGTAACTGAGCAGATTGTGAAATACTCAGACCGGCCCGCCTGGCACCAACAACCATGCCACGCTCAAAATTGCTTGAATCACCTTTCTTTCCCATTCTGACATTCAGTTTGGAGTTCAGGAGATTGTGTTGACCAGGACCACACCCCTAAATGCATTGAAGCAACTGCCATGTGATTGGTTGACTAGATAATTGCATTAATGAGAAATAGAACAGGTGTTCCTAATAATTCTTTAGGTGAGTGTATATTTTTCTTTTTTTAGTGTAATACGCCCCTATACGCTTTCAACAGAAATAACTGCAGAAGTGAAGTGAGAATATATTTTTCTTGTTGGACTGAAATACACCACTATATTCTTTCAACAGAACTAACTGCAGAAATGCACTGAGAATATATTTTTCTTGTTGTACTGGAATACGACACTATACGCTTTGACCAGAAAAAACTTAAAGAGTGAAGTGTGTATATATTTTTCTTTTTTTACTGTAATACGCCCCTATACGCTTTGACCAGAAATAACTGCAGAAGTGAAATGCATATATATTTTTCTTGTAGTACTGAATAATATACTAAGATATAAGCCTCTAAAGGCTTTTCAACGTAACACTTGCAGCCCAATAACAAATAGCTGGAATGACAGAAATTCGCATTAGTTGCGAATTTGACTGCTGAGAAATAAGCCCATAAACACCAACCTGCTACCTGTTGCAGCTAGGAATATCTCACACGGACACTTCTTGGTTGGGTGGGGAATCGGTCACAGCTTTCTTAACTTTTTTTTTATTTTCTACCAACTTTTGTATATCAAACAACCCGTAAATAACTTGGAGTCTCAAGAAGCAGTATGCCCCACAGAATTCCTCTGTGGGCAAGTCTGCCTTCTTCTCCATCCTTTTAACACCGCCCTCCACTGAGGAGCCCGTGTACTCCTACACGGTGCTCCGACCCCCCACCTAACAAGAACAAAGCCTGCTCAACACCATCTTGCAACCCTGACAGGAAAATGTCCAGACCTATCTCATTTAGATGGACCCCGTCTTGCCGCAAAAGGCGGTCATTGTCCCCTTCCAGCTGCCTATGTCTCACCACCACCCCCACGGGTGATCGGACAAAGCGGGAGATCCGGGAGCCGGGCCCATTCTATGGCGTTGGAATCCCTGACACCTTGCCACATGACCCTGGGGATAATCTCAGACCAAACTAACACTACTTCATGAAAGAACGACGGCAGTCGTTCCAAATCAGCCCTAATTAAAGTAATTAACTCCGCAATTTTTAACAGACAGAGGTCGTTTCCTCCGGCATGAAAAACAAAACAAAAGGGGAATGAACTACTCTACTAATTTCAACCGCAGCCGGCAGGACCTGAGACCAGCGTAGGCCCCGAACACCCCGCCACATGACTTGGATGTTCCGAAAACAGAGACATCGGCCGCCCGGCCGGTATTCCGCTCTCTGTCCCGCCCAGAAGATGTAAGAATGGCCGATGAAACAAACGGTGGGTTGGACCACGCCTGAAAGAAAATTAAATCAATAAGTGGGGACGAACGTAAGACGCAAAACAGGCAGATCTCCATCTGCCGATTCGTTGCACCTCGGACTCCGGCAGGCCTGCCCGAGCCGTCTCTGTGGCAGCCCCGATCCGGAAAGAGTGCGTACCAAACTCAGAAACCGGAAGGCCCAGGGTGGCCAGGCAGCGACGGAACACAGACCTAAACTGAAAACGGGTGAGAGGACTACCGTCGGCATGGAGAAGTAGAGGGGAACCTTGGGCTCGGGTCGACAATAACTGAGAAACCGCGGCATGAGGGCAGAGAGGGCCGTCCACTTTACGTAGAGGTAGCCATGCGCCACACCCGAAAACAGTTTTGGAGCGCCGAATGAACACTCAGAGCGCCGAGTCACTAAGGAGCACTTTGCCTGCGCCTAGGCCGCCTGGCTGGGCTCTAGAAGTTGTCACCAATTCCCCTATCCTAAGTGCGGCAAAAAAGGCCAAACAAAAAGCAGCCCTAAACAGCACAACTTCATATGATGAGGGACAGACAGAGGGGAGGATCTCGCAGAAGCGCGTTAATAATGAATAGGAAACTGGGTGCCTACATTCATACCTGACATGCTCTTTGAGCCAGCCTCTAATAGCCTGGCTGATTAAGAAGTATTTAGTCACATCCGGCCAGCCGCGCAACTTAAGGTGAAAAGCGACTCCCCCTAGCCGCCGCTGCGCCATCACTGAAGAAACCCCTTGTTCGCGCAAGCCCAATAGATATGAAATGGTCACCTCCAAGCAAGCAGCCGGTAACTCCCCATTCGCAGTAGCCACTGCCACCGCCCACCATTCCGCCCACGCCTTACCATGTCTGGACCAAGTAGCTGGCGTCACCGAAGCCTGTACCATAGCCATCAACCGCTGATTGGCAATTCCCAGAGCTGCTGTGGGCAGGGAATGCCCTCTTGGATCGCTCCCGGCAACAGGTCCCTGAATTCCTGCCAACTAAAGCAAGAAAGAGCATCAGCCACGGAGTTCTGAACACCCGGTACATGGCGAGCCCAGAACCAGATGTTGAATTCTAAACAACGGAGGACCAAATGGCGCAATAATGACAGTACCGGAGGGGATGAAGAGGTCAATTTATTAATGCAATAAACTACCGCCATGTTATCAGACCAAAAACATAAGCGTCTGTTCTGGACTTTGGGACCCCATAGGTTAATGGCTACAATGATGGGAAACAACTCAAGGAGGGTTATATTGGAGCACAAGCCGGCATTGCGCCATTGTTCCGGCCACGGAGAGGCACACCCCTCGCAGCCAAATACGGCTCTGAAACCGGTGGAACCCGCCGCATCTGTAAACAATGACAGCTCCGCCGTCGTGACCTCCGTGGCATGGTAGCAACTGTGGCCATTGTACCGGGCCAAAAATTCGCTCCAAACTTTTAAATCCAGATTCAACTGCTTGGTTAACCGTATGTGATGGTTGGGCTTTTTAATACCACATGTAGATAACGACAAACGCCGAGAGAAGACACGGGCCATGGGCATGATGCGACACGCAAAAACCAGGAGGCCCAGCAATGACTGCATTTGCCAGAGGGTAACTGATTTAACGGCGAAAAAAAAACAAATCATTCCTGACAGTTTGTCTAATTTGTCTGCAGGGAGGCGAAAAATCATCAAGGAAGTGTCGATTTTGATACCCAAAAATGTAATAGACATGGCAGGACCTACCGTCTTGTCTTCTGACAGGGGGACACAGAAACGGGACATGAAATAACAAAAGGTATTGAGGAGGAATTGGCATCCAGCGGAACTACCGGGAGACACAAATAAGAAATCATCCAGGTAGTGGATGATTGACTAGGAGCAAGTTTCAAAACGGATGACCCATTCAAGGAAGCTGCTGAACAATTCAAAATAATGACATGAAATGCAGCAACCCATTGGCAAACAAGTGTCATAATAATAACAGCCGTCTACCATGAAACCTAGGAGGTGGTAGCAATCAGGGTGAACTGGGAGCAATCAAAAAGCAGCTTCAATGTCCAATTTGGCCAATAAAGCGTCTTTACCATCTTGTCTAACTAGTGACACAGCCCTATCAAACGACACATAGGACACTGAGGCCTCTTCCTTAGGAATACCGTCATTCACGGACGCCCCTTTTGGGAAGGACAAATGGTGAATCAATCGAAAGGAGCCTGGCTCCTTTTTAGGGACGAGGCCAAGGGGGGAGATGCGAATGTTCTTGAAAGGAGGGGCAACAAAAGGGCCCATTATTCTGCCTAACGCCAATTCCTTCTCAATTTTTTGTTTCAATTGTATGGGATTGGAATTTGCAGATTTTAAATTGTCTGCGAACGTAGGGGATGAAGAAAATAAAAACGGGATAAAAAACCCGAACTCAAAACCAAAACGTAGCTGCGCTGCCGCTTGCTTATTGTGGTATTGATCGAGCCAGGGGGACATCGCGGACACGCTCACTGGTGTCTTTGCCACCAGCGGGAGGTAATGGTTTCTGGCCAGGCTGGGTACGCTGGCAACGAACCGCGGAGTGTGCCCCGCCACAGATGGAGCATTCATGTTTATACTTACAGAGGGTGAAAAATCTGCAATGGCCCTCATTGTACAACCAACAGGCTCCAGGTCTACGCACGGCCACCGCCCCCTGCCCAGTTGCTGAGGAGGCGGCGGCCGAGGGGGGAAAGGGCTGCACTTTTTGCGCCAACATGAGATGAAGCCATAGGTCGGCAGCCTTTACCCCCCAGCCAATTTCCGGAGTCAGAGCCAGGTGGCGGCGGAACTCCTCATCGTAACGCCACCACGCAGAACCATAGAGTCCATATACTGTAGATGAAGAGCTCCGCCGCACGCTCCGGGTGGCGCTGAACCATAGTATAACCTAACACTGCAAATGCCTGTATCCAGTTGCCTATAGTGTGAGTTACCTTAGGTCTCCTGTCCACAAACCTCTCAGCATTAGGACGACGCTCCTTGTCGACAGTGTGCTGATCCACGGAAATTAATGACCAAATGTCAACATAATGATTAGCCCAAATTTTATTCTTCGTATCCTCGTCTAGATGAGCTCCTAACGGTGACAGCCCACAAAACAATGATTCTTTATGATCTCCTGCCAGGGGCTTAACGGGTGGAGGAGAGAGGTGCTTGAGGAACAGAATTCGGGTCTAACTGGGCTAATAAAACTTTAAGAGCGGGCACTAACCCTTTCGCTACCGTGTCAGTACCCCATGCTCCAGTAAAATTGAACTCATCGGTTGAAGTGTTCGGCAGTGGGGAGCCACTGAAGCAGTCTGAGGAGGCGACGTTGGAACCGCGCTGGTTGCATCAACCCCGCGGGACGACCTGCTGGACAGCCGTCTGCGTTCGCGCCTACTACGGGTTCTTGACCTGCCAGAGCTGGAACCGCAGGAGCTCAGATCCGAGGATGAAGGTGACCGCCATCTAGCCGATCTCGAGCTACTCCATCTGTAGGCTCTGGAACCATGGCGGGAATGTCTGGAGCGATGAGACACCGACCTGCGCCTTTCTCGGCGGTCGTGGACATCCACTGATGATCGAGGTGAGTAGTCCGGGCATGGGACAGGAGCAGAGACTGGGGGGGTACTCGGCGGCTGGGCTGTTACCGCAGGGGCAGCAGCTAAATCTGGCAAGCGTGCAATAGAAGCTGGCACTGGAGGGGGAGGGGGCACACAATGAGTTGGAGGGTGATTAATCACCCCAGCCACATTCTCCTGTAGGGATTCCTGTGCTGCAGCGCTTGCCTGCTGCACACTTGTGAGAACCTCCTCTGCTGAGGAGTGCTCACTAGGTTTGTTCCCCATAACTTGCGGGGACAGGGGGCTATACAGCGGCGCAGGAGGAAGGGAGCAGCGCACCAAAGCAGGGATCGGTGGCTGCAGGCTGCACTGGGTAAGTGAGACTGGAGCGGGGGGCGTGGTCTGTGGACGTGCGGCCGGAAGAACTGAGGCTTGGCCGACCCACGCGCCAGCAGGAGCTCTTCCCCTACTCTGAAACCGGCCCCTGGAGCAAGGTAAGGGGGAATGAGAGGGACTGAGCCGATTAGTTGGGCGGATAGTACGTGCCGGCCGCCTGCCACCCTCGCGCCCATGATGCTGAATGGTGGGGGAGGGGGGCAGAGGACTGCAGTTGGACATTGGGAGCCTGTAATCCCGCCAGCAGGCGAGATAGTAATGCCGGCCCTTCACTTTGTAAGTGCGCCTGGAGCGCAACCAAAAGCTCCTGCTATGTGGCCATACCTGCAGGATCAGACGCTGCCTGGCTGCCGTAGAGAAGAGGCCAGGCCCTCCCCTTTCACCTTCCTATAAACACCACAGCTAAACCATTACTCCACTAATCAGAGCTGAGGGGGAGGATCAGAAGGGACTGTAACCCTTAACATTGTCCTTTTGCCACTCCTGCCATAAAAACACCCCTGCGGGCTATACCACCCTCACCTAGCTGCCTATGGGTTGAAACTATTAACCCCTTAACGCCTGACCCTCTCTGCAGTCCATGCCACCTTCTTATATCCCTCGGCGCCTGCTATTACTGAAATTCTGAACGAATTCCACTTCGTCAGCTTCGTTTCGCTCATCTCTAGTCATGTTATAACATATGCTGCATTTCATTGTACTAGATGCTGCAGTGGGACCTGAAAATAAGCTAGGCTACTTTCACACTTGCGGCAGAGAGATCCGGCAAGCAGTTCCGTCGCCGGAACTGCCTGCCGGATCAAGCAAAATGTATGCTAACTGATGGCATTAGTAAGACTGATCAGGATCCTGATCAGTCTTAAAAATGCCTGATCAGTCGAAAAAATGCATTGAAATGCCGGATCCGTCTTTCCGGTGTCATCCGGCAAAAACGGATCCGGCATTTATTTTTTCACCTTTTTTTCAGTCTGCGCATGCGCATACCGGAAGGACGGATCCGGCATTCCGGTATTCTGAATGCCGGATCCGGCACTAATACATTCCTATGGGAAAAAATGCCTGATCCGGCATTCAGGCAAGTCTTCAGTTTTTTTAGCCGGAGATAAAACCGTAGCATGCTACGGTTTTCTCTTTTGCCTGATCAGTCAAAACAACTGAACTGAAGACATCCTGATGCAAACTGAACGGATTACTCTCCATTCAGAATGCATGGGGACATACCTGATCAGTTCTTTTCCGGTATAGAGCCCCTGTGACGGAACTCTATGCCGGAAAAGAACAACGCAAGTGTGAAAGTAGCCTTACACATCAGATGCCATTTTAGCTTTTAAAGGGAGTCTGTCAGGTCATTTTTACCAATATAACTATATATAACAGCATTGCCCCACAGAAGATTGCAAACGCATTCCAAATATACCTGTGTGTCCACTTTTATTTTGCTAAAAAAATATCTCCCGAGTGCTGAGCTGGGCGGCTTTGCTGTTCCAAGTGCCCAAAGCAAAGCTCTCCCAGCTGGGCACTTGAGAGCCTTTTCTTAGCAGAATGAGGCCTATTGCACACGACCATATGGCTTTTTCAGTATTTTGCGGTCCGCAAAAAATGGATCCACAAAAAATACGGATGACATCCGTGTGCATTCCATTTTTTGCAGAACGGAGCATCTGGCCCCTAATAGAACAGTACTATCCTTGTCCATTATGCGGACAATAATAGGACATGTTCTATCTTTGAACAGAACGGAAAAACGCAAACGGAATGCATACGGAATGCATACATTCAGTTTTTTTTGCGGACCCATTGAAATGAATGGTTCCATATTTGGACCATATACGGAATGCAAAAAATGGAACGTAAACGAAAAAAATCCCTAAGGCTACATTGACACGAATGTATTTTGTTTCCGTGTCCGTTCTGTTGTTTTTTTTTTCAGATAGGATAAGAACTTATTCATTTTAATGGGTCCGCAAAAAATGTGGACAGCACACCGTGTGCTATCAGCATCCGTATGTCCGTTCTGTAGCCCTGCAGAAAAGATAGAACATGAGCTATTCTAGTCCGTTTTGCTGACAAGGATAGGCATTGTTACAATGTATCCGCCAAAAAAAGGATACCATATGGAACGTCATATTATTATTTTTTTGTTGCAGATCCACAATTTGCGGACCGCAAAACACATAGGCCCCTTTCACACGAGCGAGTTTTCCACGTGGGTGCAATGCGTGACGTGAACGCATTGCACCTTCACTGAATCCTGACCCATTCATTTCGTCTGTGTACATGAGCGTTGTTTTTCACGCATCACGCATGTTCTATATTCTGCGTTTTTCATGCAGCCCTGGGCCCATAGAAGTGAGGATGCAATGAATTTTTCACTGATGGTTGCGAAAATATGTTTTTTGTAAACCTTCAGTTTTTGATCAAAACGCATTGCACCCACACGGAAAAAACTGAACAACTGAATGCAATCGCAGACAAAACTGATTGAACTTGTTTGCAAATTCGGGTGAGTTTCACTGAACGCACCCTGAACGCATCCGGAGCCAATCCGTCACGCTCGTGTGAAAGAGGCCATACAGTCACG
Organism: Bufo bufo; assembly: GCF_905171765.1. Classification (NCBI taxonomy): domain Eukaryota; kingdom Metazoa; phylum Chordata; class Amphibia; order Anura; family Bufonidae; genus Bufo; species Bufo bufo. Next base: position 307,527,358 of record NC_053389.1, read on the forward strand.
TGAATGTAGCTTAAGGGCTCATGCACACGACCATATGTATTTTGCGGTCCACAAAAAACGGATCCGCAAAAAATATGGATGACATCTGTGTGCATTCTGTATTTTTCTGAATGGAACAGCTGGCCCCTAAGGCCTCTTTCACATGAACAATACGGATTAGGTCCGGATGCGTTCAGTGAAACTCGCACCATTTTGCAAGCAAGTTGAGTCAGTTTTGTCTGAGATTGCGTTCAGTTGCTCAGTTTTTTCCGCACAGGTGAAATGCGTTTTGATGCGTTTTTCACAAGCGTGATAAAAAACTGAAGGTTTACCAACAACATCTCTTAGCAACCATCAGTGAAAAACGCATTGCATCTGCACTTGCTTGCGGATGCGATGCGCTTTTCACTGAAGCCTCATTCACTTCTATGGGGCCAGGGCTGCGTAAAAAAAGCTGAATATAGAACATGCTGCGATTTTCACGCAACGCAGTACTGATGGGTGAAAAAAAATGCTCATGTACACAGACCCATGGAAATGAATGGGTCAGGATTCAGTGCGGGTGCTATGTGTTCACTTCACGCATTGCACCCGCGAGGAAAACTCGCTCGTGTGAAAGGGGCCTAATAGTACTATCAGTACTATCTTTGTCTGTAATGCGGACAATAATAGGACATGTTCTATTCTTTTGCGGAACGGACATACAGAAAAAGAATGCACACAAAGTATCTTCCATTTATTTTTTTGCGGACCCATTGAATTGAATGGTTCAGCATATGGTCCGCAAAAAAAAATGGAACTGATATTGAAAGAAAATACGTTCGTGTGCATGAGCCCTAAGGCCTCTTGCACACGACCGTATGGTTTTGCAGATTAAACGGATCAGTTTTTCATTTTTTTTTGTGTCAGTAGTGTTTTCTTTTTCGTTCCGCTTCCGTTGTATTTTGCCGTTCCGTTTTTCCGTTTGGTTTCCGTTTGTGATCCATTTTTTGCAAATCGCAAACGGAAACGTACAATAATGTTGGGTCCATTCACAAGTCTGCAAAATGGGTCCACATTCGTATCGAAATTTTGCGGAACAGGTGCGGACCCATTTTTTTTCAATGGGGCCCGAATGTGCTGCCTGCATCCGCATTTGCGAATCCTCACTTCCGGATTCGCACTTCCGTTCCACAAAAAAATAGAACATGTCCTATTCTTGTCCGCGATTGCGGACAAGAAATGGCATTTTCTATAAGAGTGTCAGTGATGTGCGGTCCACAAAATGCGGAACGAACATTGCCGGTGTCCGTGTTTTGCGGATCTGCAATTTGCGGATCCAGAAAACACATACGGATGTGTGAATGGACCCTTAAACAGTAAGTACATAAAAAATTTGGGATGGTCATAACATTTTCAATAGATGGTTCCACAAAAACGGAACGGATACGGAAGACATACGGATGCATTCCGTATGCATTCCATTTTTTTTGTGGAACCAATGACTTGAATGAGCCACGGATCGTTATTAGCCGCAATAATAGGACAAGTTCTATCTTCAGCGGAACGGAAATATGGAAACGGAATGCATACGTAGTACATTCAGTTTTTTTGCGGGAAAAAAAACCTTTGTGTGCAAGAGGCCTAAGGTCTCGTTCACACGAACGTGTGCTGCCCGTTGCCGTATTGCGGACCGCATTCACTTCAATGGGTCCGCAAATCCGGAGATGCGGAACAGAAGCACGGAACGTAACACTACGGAAGCACTACGGAGTGCTTCCTGGGGTTCCGTTCCGTGCCTCAGCACCGCAAAAAGATAGAACATTCTTCTTTTTGGGGAACGGAGGGATTGCAGACCCATTCTAGTGAATGGGTCCACGATCCCCATGCGGCTGGGCCACGGTTGGTACCCGTGCATTGCGGACTGAAATTTGTGGTCCACAGCACGGGCATGGGCTTCACGAACGGGCCGCAATGCACAAACACCGTCCGTGGGGCAGCCGCAGCGGATCGCGGACCCATTCACTTTATTGGGTCCGCGATCCGGCCGTTCCGCAAAAAGATAGGACATGTCCTATCTTTTTGCTGAACGGAAGTATGGGACGAAACCCCACGAAAGCTTCCATAGGGTTCCGTTCCGTGCCACCGTTCCACACCATTCCGCACCATTGAAGTAATTGGGTCCGCATCCGTGATGCGGAATGCACATGGAACGATGCCCGTGTATTGCGGATCCGCAAATGCGGTCCACATTACAATAATGGGAGGCCTAAGACTGAGTTCACTCTTCAGTTATTTCAATCAGTTATAGCAAGCCAAAACCAGGTTCGGGTCAAAAACACAGAAGAGGTGCAAATCTTTCCATTACACCTTATCTCTGTGTAGGCTTCACTACTGGTTTTGGCTCACAATTACTGATGGGAATAACTGACTAAATAACTGAAGTGTGAACCCAGGCTTAGGGCTCATGCACATGACCGTACATATTTTGCAGTCCGCAAAACACGGATCCTCAAAAAATACAGATGAGTGCGTCAGTGTGCATTACTTATTTTGTGGAATGGAACAGCTGGCCCCTAATAGAACAGTACTATCCTTGTCTGTAATACGGACTATAATAGGACATGTTCTGTTTTTTTGCATAACGGACATATGTAAACGGAATACACATGAAGTAATTTCCGTTTTTTGGGGTTTTTTTTGCGGCCCTATTGAAGTGAATGGTTCCGCATATGGGCCACAAAAAAAAACTGAATAGACACAAAAACAAAATACGTTTGTGTGCATGAGCCCTATAAGTGCATTCTGTGAACAAGGAATAAAAACACAAAGTACACACAGATATTTTTGCATTGTGTTCGCAATATTCTGTGGAGAAATGCTGTTAGTTATATTGCTGAAAATAACATGACAGACTCCCTTTAAATTACTTTTATAAAATAAATTATAAAATTGTTGAACAGGCTCCAAATAAATAACTATTTAATGTTGTGCATGTAAATGTTAGGCATCTCTGTCTACAGTACAATAAAAATATACCCCACAATTAAAAAATATACTACCTACAATTTAAGAAATGGGCTCGTTCTTAGAATGATCCTTTATTGAGTCTACCTTATTACAAAATGATGAATTTTAAAATGTTTCATCTCTTTCCAACCTAAATTCATGGCAAAGATTTGTGTGATTCCAATGGCCGGAGGAAAGGACACTGCACCTTGGTAGGAAATGACTGTCTTCGGGGCCTGTTTGAACTGGTAATTACCCTTCTGTATAGTAAATTGCAGCAATTCTTATGCAATGCACTCTAAGTGTTAATATAGATTCAAAATGTTCTGCAGACATAATCTCAGCTCAGCTTCCTGTATTGTTTTCCCCCTGGGGTTGTAATATCCATACTAGAACTAACGTTTTTTACTGTCAGGAGAAAATTAAAAAAAACAGTACCTGTTTCTACAATCTAGTGATTAAAAAAAAAAAAAAGGCTATATATTTAAGACAGGAGCACAGTGTTAATAGTATGCCGACTGTAGCCCCATATTCAGGTATGCATAATAATATACATGAAACCTGAAACCAACAGTGATCTGCACTGAACGCAGCATTTGAGGGGTTCAATCATGGGGGAAGAAGTGATGATCGTTCCCTGTCATTGTGTCCGCTACATACAAAGAATTTCAGCAAAGAAGCCAATTTGAATTTTGAATAACTTCCTAATAACAAGGACAGGTGCACTCTGCAATCTTACTAAGCCCTCAAACTGGTGTTAAAATTAAGAGATTAGCCAACATGTCCTACATGAGGACATGTCTGAGCCCGAGCACTGTGCCAAGGTTTCTCAAGTAGCTCGGGACCTAACACTCACCTACCTGAGCCGTATAGGCAATACCAGGGGCCAGTGGGCGAATTACAGGAGTGTGAGGACCGACTCACAGACCACTCACCAGTTAACTCCAGCATCTACCATGCCAGCAATGGGAGGAGGGAGGAGTCTGCAAGTCCTCAAGACTGGCTGGTATGGCCCAGGCTTCACAGGTGCACCTAAATGTAGCCTGAAGATGGAAAACAGGCACATTTAAATTGGAGTTTATACACCTCCATATACAAGCAAACTAACAGAAATAGTTTGGTGTTCAACAGGCAGAAAATGCTCAAACCTATATGGGTTTGAGTTTTGCATAACTTCACTCATCACTAATAGCCTATCTTCTGGCTTATCGATGGCAGATCAGTGGGGGTCCGACACTTAATTTCAGGCTGCCACTAGTGCAAGAAGTTATACGTTATATAGTTTTTTGCACCAAAACCAATTCAGTGGGTGAAGATGAGGAGGTAAATTAAGATGATTTTTTTTTGAGAGGGTGATTTAACAAAGGACTGTGAGAGAAAGGCAGAGAAGAGGACTGCAAGATGCTAGGACGTAAGGTAGATCCCACTTTGCGCTGTTAAATCAAGAGTGTACATACCTTGTACATAAAATCTTCAGTATTGAAATTGCAGCACCAAGAAGGACAAGCCATAAGGTTATGCAAATTAAGGAAGTAGCAGGTCCTGCTAATATCAGCAAATGACCACATTTTCAAGCACCTAGCTCAAATCTGTGGCTTGTGACAGTGGCATAAATTCCAGATTAAAATCTAAGTTTTTTTAGCCACACAAAACCTCAAAAATCAGATAGTCATGTGGGAGGATTGTGCAATGCCTCCTGTTCATCGACATGTCAGTTATCTTAACTTTTCGCAAACTGAGGTGGACAGAACCTTGGAGCATGTAGACCTTGGTTTATCACTAGTCACCTAGGCCAAGGTGTCAGCTCTGTTGAAATTTTCATGTCACAATGGTTGGGAGAACAACAACAAACTAGAATGGCAGCAAGAGGTGCACAGAGGGAAACCTCTGCACATATGGATCGTCTGATTAGAAGAATTGCACTTAGTGATCCATTCTGTGCTGGAACTGAAATTGGACATCATATATCCTGAGCCTAGGATGGCAAACAATGTCTACACAATCCATTAGAAGATGTCCAGCTACAGGTGTTCCACTTACTTCAAGCCATTTCTCTCAAAGGCTATCATGGTGCACAGCAAGATGTCAATGGAGGCACAAAATGAGGTCTATCCTCTTCAGTGATGAATACCTCTTGTGTCTCAGATGCAATGATAGCCGGAGACTGGTATGGAGACCACATGGGCAACGCTTTTAAGAGACCTTCACAAGGGAGCATCACACTGGTCCTACTCCCCTGTTATGATTGCCATAATTTACAATATCTGGACTCTGCATAACTTTGATTTGGTGATGGAGCCAGTGTCATGGCCATTTTTAAAGTCTCCCAGGGGCCGTTTCTTAATAGGACAATGTTAGTCCGCATGTTGCTAGTACTACTTTTAGCAGCTTATATGGCCAAAAGGTGCTATCATGGCCTGCAGCATCTCTGAACTTGTCTCCCATCCAGCAAATCTGGGGTATCCATAATTCCACAACTTTTTGCTTCTTGATGTTGCAATTTCAATATCGAGGAGTGCATTTTGGATAGAGGCATCCTAGCCCTTTGTTTATGGAGTGGGGAGAGCCAATGCAGGGCCTACCTTTACATTGACAGGAAAAAGGGATTAGGCAGTTGTCATGGAAAATGTTAGAATTCGAAGCCCTTCTTCTGTAACATCATCTAATACTAGAATACAGGGCGATTGTGATCTTTCTTATAGACCCTCTGTCCTATGCATACTACTAAATTTAATTTTCATGTCAAACGTCTTTACTAAAAAGTGCTGATATGAACAACATTGTGAAGCTCTCATTTACTGTCTTGTTAGGGAGGGAATATCCTTGAGCATTTATTTCAGCAATTTATTCCCCTATAAGATTGATGCAGCTTGTTATGAAAGAAGCCAGCAATGTTTCATACCACTTCTGCTGTTTAGTTCTACTTACATTAGACCTGCTGTATCCCATTATGAGCTGGGCACTCATTATTCTTTGTGTTGGTGTACAGTAAAACATATTATTAAAAGTCATTTTGTGATTCTTAAATTCATTTTCCACTGTATTATGCAGCATTGCAGAATACATTTACACTTTATAAGCAACAGCTTTATAATGTGTCAGTACACAAAATTACTATGCTGTCTTCTGGTCTTCATCATGTAGATCCACCTTAAAATGCTTGTACAGAATGTCTTTAATACAGCAATGTAAACAGCTCTATGGCAGTGGAAAAAATAAAAATAAATATATATATTTATATCATTTTTATTTTTTACTTTTTTCTAGAAACAGTGTCACTGGTAATGGGCTGTGACTAGTATAGCAGCCTTATTCAAGTTGTTCTGCCCAGCAGGGTCAGATAATCATTACAGATCACGTCTGCCTCGATCTTGGTATTTCTGAAGTGTTTAGTGTGGTCATAGCACCATCTAGCGGTGTTACGTTGCATTACACTTTGATTTTCCTGTTACAATACTACTGCATTGTTGGTGGTGCACTGCATTGTGGGAGTACAAAGCATTCTGGGAAAGAGAAGTCTCCAGTCTCCAGGACACAGTTCAAAGCTGTCCTATGCATGTCTCCTTCTCAAACCCCACCATCCTTGAAAAATCTGGTGAGAGATTCACCTTTGTTTCAGGGATATGATGTTATGCAGAGCTGTTCAGTCAGTTGTAATTGTAACTCAGGGAGTTATTATTACTGTTAGCTAGCCATGCAATCTTATGTACTGGCAGCCATTTTACCATGTGCTTCACTGTAAATGTAATACTTATACATGCTATTTGTATTCTTGAAGTTTTACCAATCAATCATATATAATCAGTAAATTACATATGTACGACCTGTTGACCAATAAACAAGTTAGACTACAAAGAACAGCCCTCTTATTTGGAAGACAGGAATGGTTTATGCTGAATGTCAGACTACACACTGTGTGAACGTGTATGAAGACAGAACACAAGTCGATAAGATTAATATAGCAATATCAGACACAGTAATCAGTAATAATCCTTAATAAAATGCAGGGTACAGCAGGGCAACACAAAAATGTATGGCACCCATAGCAGTGGCCTCATACTGTACCTTAGTATGGTTCTAATTTCATAATGTGGCATATAGTCTATTGCTTCCGATTTATGTAAATTCCAGGAGAATATTATCATAGTAATTGGCATCATACAGCTACACTTGGTGTGCCCATAGCGTCACACAGGCCTAATGGTATGTGGAAAATGCATAAAATCCTAAAAACAATGGGGGAGATGTATCAAACTGGTGTAAAGTAGAACTGGCTTAGTTGTCCATAGCAACCAATCAGATTCCATCTTTCATTTTCCAAAACGGCTGTGAAAAATGAAAGGTGGGATCTGATTGGTTGCTATGGGCAACTAAGCCAGTTCTACTTTTCACCAGTTTGATAAATCTCCCCAATGTGTACACCATTTTTTTTTCATCATTTACATATCATTATGCATTTGTTTTATAATATTCAAGTTCTTATAGGTATGGAAATATAAAAAATCTATGAATATAACCATATATAATGGTATGTGACTAGCTGTACATTATTGCGAGGGAGTTACCAGCCTGTGATGTGAGGATAATATCAACTCTTTAAAGATCCATAAAAAAGTGACTATTCGCATATGTGATTACTGTTACCATATGGCGTCACAGGTATGCAAGCAAAAGGCATCCTAATGGGAATTTGTAGCAAGCAGTATACAGTATGATCAATAGTCAGGTATAAGATATACAAACCTTTTCTAGCAGGAAAGTAATAACCACACAAGGCTCTCGGTCTTAAGATCAGCAACCGAATAAAGCTTTATTTTCAAAACTGGGATATGGTTATTATTTTTCTGATGAGAACATTTTCCCTCCAGGAAACATTTTCTGTTTGATATTACTCTTTATATAGCTCAGGGATCCTATAGCAGATGATGATTTTTTTTTTCTTTTATTCTACATGAAAAAATGGAATAACACTGAATTTTGAAGAAATTCATTTTGATAGATTCTATCTATCTATATATCTAATATCTATATATCTATCTATCTCATATCTATCTATCTATCTAAAATATTGAATTCCGCAGCACTTCCAGAAAAACGTGAGTTTATTCACCAAAGATACAGCAACGTTTCAATCCTCTCAATGGGATCTTTCTCAAGCAATAGTGATACAAAGGAGTGCTCAAACACAGGTATATATACACCCACAAAGCAATTAATCAATGAAAAGAGTTAAAAATAATTAATACAAATAACATCAATATCGATATGAAAAAATACATAAGTGAAAGTACATCATCATCTGAATTGTGACATGATGGACTCATAAAAATAGAAATACAGTGATTATATATCATTCAGTAATATAAAAGCCAGGATCCATCATAAATGGTGATAATTACATGATTAGAAAAACATGTGAAAACGCATATGTGAAAAGTTAAAAAACAGCTTTAATTAAGCAATAAGGGCAGATTGTGAAAACTGACCAGCATGGAGACATATAATCGGCCTGAGCGTCTTTAAGAATTGACTGCGCATGTCAGCAGAGATGTCCGATCACCTGACCCACCGACGGCAAAGCCGTTTATGTTATCATATTGTAGTTTATCTAGTTCTGGATAACATTCATATAATTTTCTATGCGTCATGACAACAGCCGGTCATGTGATTTTTTTAGTGGTCACATGATAGTGCGGGCCCTGGGTTGCCTTGACAGTCTATGGGTGAAGATACCTGTGACTGCAAGGACCTTTGGTGACGCACTATGTATTCTTCTTCGATCCGATCACGTGACCTATACCTACTGACATCGGTGGGTCAGGCGATCGGACATCTCTGCTGACATGCGCAGTCGATTCTTAAAGACGCTCAGGCCGATGATATGTCTCCATGCTGGTCAGTTTTCACAATCTGCCCTTATTGCTTAAAGCTGTTTTTTAACTTTTCACATATGCGTTTTCACATGTTTTTCTAATCATGTAATTATCACCATTTATGATGGATCCTGGCTTTTATATTACTGAATGATATATAATCACTGTATTTCTATTTTTATGAGTCCATCATGTCACAATTCAGATGATGATGTACTTTCACTTATGTATTTTTTCATATCGATATTGATGTATTTGTATTAATAATTTTTAACTCTTTTCATTGATTAATTGCTTTGTGGGTGTATATATACCGGTGTTTGAGCACTACTTTGTATCACTATTGCTTGAGAAAGATCCCATTGAGAGGATTGAAACGTTGCTGTATCTTTGGTGAATAAACTCATGTTTTTCTGGAAGTGCTGCGGAATTCAATATTTTATGTAAGTTAGGTGGGTGGATCGCCCCCATAGCCGCTGGCACCCAGCCACTTTGGTTTATTTTTGGCTGTGCTGCCCTTGTTTTGTATCTATTTATCTATCTATCTATCTATCTATCTATCTATCTATCTATCTATCTATCTATCTATCTATCTCATATCTATCTCATATCTACCCATCTAGCTATCTATCTATCTATCTATCTATCTATCTATCTATCTATCTATCTATCTATCTCATATCTATCTCATATCTACCCATCTATCTATCTATCTATCTATCTATCTATCTATCTATCTATCTATCTATCTACTTTATGTATGTACCTATAAGACAAAGGTATTCAGCACCTACTAACAGTGTGATAACTGGACATATGCGACCACGATCCAAGAGCAAATGAGGACATAGATGGCACAGCGCCCAGCAGCCACTTAGCAGGGCCACCTATGAAGTAGTGCCTTGCTGCCACATCAGCACAGCTTATTCTTACATGTCACACAAATTGCCCATTAATTAGCATAAGGGCTCATGCACACGGCCTCCAGAGATGGATCCAGACCCATTAAACTTGAATGGGTCCATGATCCATCCGCACTGCAAAAAAATAGAACATGTTCTATTTTCTAGCGGAGGCACAGAGAGAAACCCCACGGAAGCACTCCGTAGTGCTTCCTTGGGGTTCCATGCCTCCGTTCTGCATTTTCCGGACCCATTCAAGTGAAAAAAGAACTTGAAGAACTTGGCCAAAATCCCATGCCGGCCGGCATGATGACATCATCTCGGGCTGCGCAAGATTTCGTGCCAGCTCTTCAAGCGAGTAAATGTATTTTTTTTTACACAGTGTTATGTACATCAGATGCTGTGGTCAGGTATGAACTTGGCATCTGGGGGGTACAATGAAGGGGAGCACTGCAATCACTGCTCCCTGTCATTGCACCCACTTCTCACAACAAAATGTGCTCTTCGCCACAAAGCTAATTTGTTTTGTAAAATTCGGCGATGCAGCCGAACCAAATTTTCAATACTTCACTCATCTCTAGATATAGTGAGCAAAGAGCCTGACATTGGTATCTGAAGGTGATCTATTGCAGGAGGGTGTGTGACAGTACATAAAGTAGACTTTGGCCATATATATGATACCTATAGCCAATCCCCACATTTTCAGCCCAGTTTCCCAATACATTTGCATATATATATTTTCTCATTGATAGATCCCCACCATTTCATTCCTCTTTTATTTATGTACCTTGAACTTTAATAGATAGCTATGTAAATATAAGTAATCTAGTACTGAACTCTAAACAATATTGTGCATGGTCTCTAATAGAATAAACATTGTACTAAGATATGTGAAATGTGTCTCTGTACATAAAAATATTGGACATTTTATTTTGTGCATGTGGATTACAGGACGTCATGACCTCACAACATCTGTTTCAGCAGCAAAAAGGTTCACAATGTGGAATCAGTAATCAGGCATCAATTCATGCGCTCACCCAGATGAAACAGATGTCTTTGGAATGATCTCCTGATTTAGTGTTGTTTTTAATCTGTTCTCGAGTAAATGTAATCCATATGTAAATTTGCATGTAATTGCGCAGAGATCTTGCATAACGTGTTGTAAGAAAGTTTGTTAGCAGGCCTGCAGCTTTAGCTCCATTGTACATCACTTTTGTGTCATAAATGTTTCAATTATATGTATATATATATATATATATATATATATATATATACATACTAGCAAATGCAACATAATATACATCCAAGGCAAATGCTACAAAGTGTGGCTTCATCAACCATTATTTTTTAAGGCTATGTACACCTTTTTCAATTATTGCATTGTACTCATTATGAGGTAAAATAATTTTTTTAATTTCTCTTTATAAAAAATATGGAGTGCTTTTCTGTACAAAGCTGAGATGCTCTACTAACAGGATCTGAATGTACTCTATGCTCCGTCAGACAGGGAGCTGACGGGCTCCTTATCTCTGCTCTCTGAAATTATAAAAACTCCTCAAAGCTCAGTTCTTAACTTACTGATAACAATGTAGCTTAAATAGGTGTTTATGACATCTTAGTAATTTACAGATAAGGGTTATTAAAAGACCGGCACAGTGACTCTATTTTTAATAAAAAACTATTGAAAAAATTATTTTTAGCCCAAAATGAGTAAAATGCAATCATAAAAAATGGTCCCAAAATGTTTACATAGCCTTTGAGTTTTTACCTACAAAATTGTTATTACTTTATAAAAAATCACCTTAAAGCAGTTTGACTAACCACAACCACTTTCTCACCCATGTTTCAAAACTGGAGTAAAAATACAATTTTTTTTGTGCAAATAAATAGAGATGAGCAAATCGAAGCTGACAAAGTGGAATTCGATCCGAATTGCAACGAATGTGAATTTCCTCGCGCTTGGTGGTAATAAATCACAATTTTCCTAAAATGATGGCTACACCTGTGAGCACTGAGGACATGGGGCAAGGAACTCCGGAAAGGTGGCATCACCAAGATTGACATGCCTGCATGCAGCCAATCAGCAGCCAGACAGCCCTGTGATGTCACAGCGCTAAAAATATGGCAGTCATTTTAGATTCTGCCATTTTCCAGCGTTCAGAGTGCAGGGACAGACGTGTGAAGTCACTAGGGAAAGCAATTGGAAAAACCTCTATGTTTAAAAAAAAAAATTAAAAAAATTAAAAAATGATTTATAAGTGCAGGGAAAGGATAGGGAGGAATCATTTCACAGCATCGTATTGCAGGGAGAGACATCAGAAGGCGCTAGGGACATTGATAGGAAAGTGATTTACAAGTGCAGGGAACGATTTTTTGGGGATCCAAATAATCATTAGACAGCTCTGTCATTCCAGCTTTTTCTCATTGGGCTGCAAGTGTTATGTTGGAAAGCCTTTAGTGGCTCATATCTTAGTATCTAATTCAGTACGATTTGAAAAATATATACTCAGTCCACTTTTGCAGTTATTTCTGTTGAAAGCGAATAGGGGTGTATTTCAGTAAAAAAAAAAGACATATATATATATATATATATATATATATATATATACATATATACGCACTGCACTGTTGCCGCTATTTCTGGTGAATGCGTATAGGGGCGTATTACAGTGAAAAATGAAAAATATATATGCGCACTGCACTGTTGCAGCTATTTCTGGTGAAAGTGTACAGGGGTGTATTTCAGTAAAAAAATTAAAAATACATACGCACTGCACTGTTTCAGTTATTTCTGGTCAAATCGTATAGGGGCGTATTACAGTAAAAAAATAAATATATATATATACGCAGTGCACTATTGCAGTTATTTCTGGTCAAAGTGTATATGGGCGTATTACAGTAAAAAAAGATAAATGTATACGCACTGCACTGTTGAAGTTATTTCTGGTGAAAGCGTATAGGCGCGTATTTCATTAAAATAAGAAAAATATATACGCACTGCACTGTTGCAGTTATTTCCGGTGAAAGCATATAGGGGCATATTTCAGTCCAACAAGTAAAATACATGCGCAGTGCCCTGTTGCAGTTATTTCTGTTAAAAGCGTATAGGGGCGTATAACAGTAAAAAAAGAAAAATATATACACACTGCACTGTTGCAGTTATTTCTGGTGAAAGCGTATAGGGGCATATTACAGTAAAAAAAGAAATATATATATGCGCACTGCACTGTTGCAGTTTTTTTCTGGTGGAAGCGTATAGGGGCATATTTCAGTACTTCAAGAAATATTTTTTTCTGGTCAAAGTGTATAGTGTCCTATTTCAGTCCAACAAGAAATATATATTCTCAGTTCACTGCTGCAGTTATTTCTGGTGAAAGCGTATAGGGGCGTATTTTAGTACTGCACGAAAATATATATACCCACTTCACTCTTTAATTTTTTTCTGGTCAAAGTGTACAGTGGCCTAATTCAGTACAATAAGAAATATATAATCTCAGTCCACTGCTGTAGTTATTTCTCTTGAAAGCGTATAGGTGAGTATTTCAGTATTGCAAGAAATATATATATACGCACTTATCTCTTTAATTTGTTTCTGGTCAAAGCGTATAGTGGCCTATTTCAGTCCAGCAAGAAATATATATTCTCAGTTCACTGCTGCAGTTATTTCTGGTGAAAGCGTATAGGGGCATATTTTAGTATTCAAGAAATATATATACGCAGTTCACTCTTTAATTTTTTTCTGGTCAAAGCTTATAGGGTCGTATTTTATGAAAAAGAGGAGAAATTGCAGCGCTCACCTGTGTTCGCTAATGGGAGGCACGGATTGAAGCCCGGACTTGGCTGAAGCAATATGAAGAGATAGGATGGAATCCAGCTTCCCATAAAAACAATATCTTTATTTCCTTTGCGATAAAAGCATATACATTGACACCAAAGGTCTACGCATTTCGGACAATTGAATCTTAGTCCTTAATCGTGACATACGAAAGTGAAAAAAAAAACACTTCCTTTTAAACATGGCAGTACTTTCCTTATGAACTACCGCAAAGTGTAAACTGGCGGCAGATATATTTTGCGTCTTGAAACATCTAATGTCTGATAGATGTCTATGTACCCTAGTTTTGATCTGTTTTGTGGTACATCCTACGTATTGTAGGTGACATTCTTTGCATGTTATTACGTATATCATAAATTCAGTGTTACAATTAAGAAGTTGTTTTATTGTATGTGTTTTACCATTAGCTGTTGATGTGACACTTTTGCTTGTTTCCATATACCTGCAATATATGCATCTATTACTGCCGCATTTATAATTCCCTTTATGAGATAAACATGTCTGCTGGGATTTTGGGTGGTCATAAAATAAACTCGGGCTGATATTTTGTCCCACCGTGGGGGCTCTACGTGCTACGCACTGAACTCCCGAAGACACTATCTTGTCCCACCCTTGATCACCATTAAGCACAGGTAAGTGACTTCTGATAATTTTACAAACCTCTGTATATTCTTCACTATAATTAGTTACAAAGGTGGTGGGTTTCTTTCTATTGGCAACCGCATTTACAAATTTCTTTTAGTTGTTTCTTTTTTGTTATTATTATTTTTACCGATTGTCTGGTCATTTGGGAATACAAAATCTTGTCTATTAAGAGACAAGGCCTATCTAGTAGCAACCTCTATGTCTCTACTTCAATACTGTCTTGTCTGCAGTCTCTTTCCAGTTTTTTGTGCCTCCTCCATAAAGCTCAGATTATTAGAGCAATAACGCCGTGCCCTGATCATTTCCCCCCTTGGTATATTTTTAACCACACAAGAGGGATGGCAGAACGTTGCCAAGATAGTGGTGTTGTCAGCGTTGTTAAAGTTGAGACAGTTCCTATGGCAACGTCTCCCTGAAGGCAAAGATCCAAAAAGAAAATGGATACTGTATCATAGGACAGGCAGAATTTTAAGGAGTCCAATCCCTGGTTCAAAAAGTCTCCAAAAAACTTTATGTCCGCCACATCTCCTCTCCACACCAACAACAAATGATTGATGTAGCGTCGATACCATTTAATGGAGGTAAAAAATGGATTAGTCTCTGCAAACAAAAAATGCTTCTTCCACCATGCCATAAAAATATTTGCTACTAATGGTAAAAATTTGGCACCCATGGAAACTCCAGAAATCTGGAGAAGGAAATCTCCATTAAACATAAAAAAATTATGCTTTAACAAAAAATCCAAGGCCATGCAGAGAAAATCCTACAGCTCTAGGGTGCAATTGCTGTAGGAGGCCAAGAACCAGCGCAAGGACTCAATTGCCAATTGATGAGGGATGTTAATGTATAGTGAAATTACATCTGCCATAATCCAAACATATTCCTTAGTCCATGTAAAGTTTTCAAAGGACTGTAACACTGTACGTGTATCCTTTAGAAAACCAGGCATATGGGGTACCAGAGGCTGAAGGAGGGAATCCACCCACTCCGACAGCTGTTCGGAGCATGAGCCAATGCCTGCCACTATCAAAATAATAGGCTGCTCTATGAAAATGTAATCCACCTCCCTTTGGCTCAATATCCCCAATGAGAATCCCACCTGCAAAATCTCTTTCAAGCGAAACTGGTAAAGAGGGAGTGGCCTGCTTTTAAGCGGAACATAAATATATGTATCTTGTAACATTTTCAAGACTTCTATCTTATACACATCGCTATCCAGCAAAACCACTACCCCCCATTTATCAGCTTCTTTTACCACTATTTTATGATTATTAGTAAGGTCCCGCAATGCCCTAAATTCTTTTTTAGGCATATGTTTTTTCTAAAGCATGCAGAAAAATTATCATTATCAGTATAACCATGACAATTCGTTTTTTCGGAAAGCATACAAAGATCTCTTTCCACTAATTCCTGAAATCTGTCGAGAGCAGGAGACCAGGAGAGAAATGGGTAAAAATCCCCTTTCGTGATTCTAAAGGACCTGGAAGTATTTTGTATATAGAAGCCCTGCTAACGACACATCTCCTGGAGTGTAGCTGCCTGTGCCAATTCTGCAAAATCAAGAGGCATTATAACAGACATTTTGGACATTTCTGCATCAACACACGTAACATTAGAACAGGGAGTGTCATTAGTATCAGAAGTAGTGTGAATATCCCCCTGTGTTGAAACCTCTGAAGTAACCTTTTCCATTTGGAAATGTTTCTTTAATTTTAAACTACGGGCCAGACAGTTAACATCCAAGATAGTGTGAGACAGATCAAAATGGGATGTAGGGGAAAATGATAGTCCTCTCTTTAAGAGGGTTTACTGTGCAGATGACAAAATTGCTGATGAAAGATTAACAACTTGGAGATCTTCTTTTGATCCGCTTTGAGGCGGGAAGGATACCGCCGTCCTCTTGCGGTGCTTCCTCCCCGCCCGTCATTTTTTGCTCCACCTCCTCTGTGAATCCCTGTTTGAGGAGTTGTCATTAGAAATGATGTTAGACGAGGCTCCCGGTGTCATCTAGCGGCCGTGTTTTGGCCATCAACCCTACGGTTCTTGATTGGTTAACTCGGTCATCCACATCATCCCAAGTGACATCAGACACCCCCAGCCAACAGTTGGTGGGCTCGTCAGACACAACCCTTAGTTGGCATGACCCGGGAGCTGGCCCTGTGCCCTCACCTGTGCTCAGCCTGCCTCTGGCCTTTTCTGTTCCATCACCGCGAGAAGTACTACATGCAATGGTCTCCGCTTCACTTTTCAACCAGGATGAGCTGCTAGAGGACAGTCAGCAACTACTGCCCAGCCAAGATGTGGAGGAGACTTCCGCCACTTCCTTTGCTAGGCGGGCAAGTACTGATGAGGAGATTGGCAGAGCTTGTGTTGCAAGTGGTCAGGCTCCTGACCCAGAGGCCATTGAGGAGGACATCAGTGATGTGCAGACACTACTCGATGATGATGAAGCCGATCATACCTGGGAGTCGAGTGAAGAAGGGGCTTCGTCATCATCAGGAGAAGAGGGTGGCATCTTTCCCATCAGGAAGCGGCTGAGCCAGAAACTAGCATGGCCGGAAGTCAGCAGAGTGGCAGCAGTGGAATGGGGCCTTTTTTACACCCACCGAGAGGGAGGACAAACTGAACTACTACAGAGACATCCTATGTAGTCAGTTGACTCTGTGGCCTCTTCATGCTGCTGCCATATCCACACTGTCACCTTGCCACTCTGTGGCCTCCTGATGCTGCTGCCACCTCCAAACTATGTCACCTCACCACTCTGTGGCCTCCTCATGCTGCTGCCATCTTCACACTATGTCACCTTGCCACTCTGTGGTCTCCTGATGCTTCTGCTACTGCCATCTCCACATTATGTCACCTTGCCACTCTGTGGCCTCCTCATGCTGCTGCCATATCCACACTATGTCACCTTGCCACCCTGTGGTCTCCTGATTCTGCTCCTGCTACCATCTCCACACTATGTCACCTTCTCACTCTGTGGCATCCTCATGTTGCTGTCATATCCACACTATGTCACCTTGCCACTCTGTGCTCTCCTCATGCTGCTGCCATCTTCACATTATTTCACCTTGCCACTCTGTGGTCTCTTCATGCTGCTGCCATCTACAGACTCTTTTGCTATATGGACCGAATGACATCGGGTGAAGTCATGTGATGTCTGAAAGTGTGAGAAAAATATATATTATGAATCAACAAATATACAAAAAGAAAATGAAAACAATGACAACCTCCTGATGCTGCCACCACCTCCAGACTCAGTCACTGTGCCACTTGGTGGCCTCCTCATACTGCCACCACTTCCAGACTCTGTCATTGTGCCACTTGGTGGCCTCTCCATACTGCTGCTAACTCCAGACTGCCATTGTGCCTTCTCATGATGATGCTGCAGCATCCGCCACCTCCAGACTCTGTCACTGTGCCACTCTTCAAAGTGTTTTTTTCCCCCAGTAATGTTGATGGGTGACTGCAAAACTTGTTTTGCTTTATGAACCGAATAAAGTTGTGTGAGGTCGTGTGACATCTGAAAGTGTGAGAAAAATCTATATTATGAAACAACAAAAATAGAAAAAGTACATGAAAACAATGACAACCTCCTGATGCTGCCGCCACCCCTCCAGACTCTGTCATTGTGCCCCTCGGTGGCCTTCTGATGATGCTGCTGTTGCATCCGCCACCTCCCGACTCTGTCATTGTGCCACTCGGTGGATTTCTCCTGATGCCGCCACCTCCAGACTCTGTCATTGTGCCACTCGGTGGCCTCCTCATACTGATGCCACCTCCAGACTCTGTCATTGTGCTACTTGGTGGCCTCCTCATACTGCTGCCAAATCCAGACCCTGTCATTGGGCCACTCTGTCGTCTCCTCATGCTGCTTCCACCTCACCACTATGTCATAGGTCCACTCTGTGAAGTTCTCATGCTGTTCCCACCCTCCTCAATTCATGACTGGTCCACTATTTTGCCTTTCAGCCTGGCTGACATGTGACATCATCATTTATTATTTGACCTTTTTCCTGATCTGTCAGAAGGAAGGAAAAATGAGACGCAAAACAGATCCTGTCTGTGTAGCAGCTGTAAGGCCTGTATGGTCCCATCAGAATTGGCTTAGGATTTGGTAGCCAAAAGCAGGAGTGGGTGGAAAACACAGAAGACATGCAAATATTCAATTCACGTGTCATCTATGTTTTACATCCACTCCTGTTTTTTTTTTCATTAGCAATACTAATGGATTATTGAGCAAATGCTGACCGAGTGAAGGCGTATTGTAACGGTCGCGTACACACACACACAGGGGGGAGGGAAGTGACCACTGCGCTCCACCCTTACCCCTGGCCCTGCCTACTTGCCTCGCGAGTCCTAATGACAGGGGACAACTGGACGGCAATCCCTAACTTGGAATAAGTGCAGGGATGACAGACAGACAAACAACAGGACGTGAATGGACCGAGTCAATACCAGGAAAGCTGCAAAGTACAACTGGAGCAAGCAGAGAATTGTCAAGAGAAGCCGGGGTCATAAATACCAGGAGAGCAGAGAAGTACAAGAGGAGTCCTAAGAGAGTAGTCAGGTGGGAGCCGAGGTCACAATACCAGGACGGATGCGCAGTACAGGAGGAGCAGGCAAAAGGATGGTCAGGGAACAGGATCAGGTAAGTATTCAGCAGTCCAACAAATAGCCAGGAACCTAGAAATTAACAGGCAACCTGTAGCCAGCAGGCTGCCTGTATTTATAGTGGGGAGTGAGGGTCATGTGACGTGGCCAGCGTCACATGACCGACAGACCAACCAGTCAAGCACCGAGTGATCAGCTCGGCACTCAAGGCAGACTAGGAGCAGGGAGCCACCCAGCTAGTAAAGGCGCCCTGGGAATGAGGTCAAACACAGAACCTCATTCCAAAAGCTAAGCAACAGGTCTGCGGGCAATGGGGGACCGAGTGCACCTTTGGAACCCCGTGACAGTACCCCCCCTTTTACGAGGGGCCACCGGACCCAAGACTTCAGGCGATGGCTTTTCAGGGTGTTCTAAATGAAATTTACGAACAAGTCTAGGAGCATGAACCTCCCTGGCAGGTACCCAAGATCTCTCTTCAGGTCCATACCCCTTCCAGTGAATCAGGTACTGCAAGGAATTACGCACCTTTCTGAAATCCACTATTTTAGACACCACATACTCGACAGCATCATTAACAAGAACCGGCGGAGGCGAGGCTTTTGATGGTACTACCGGTTCAAAATATTTTTTAAGCAGAGATTTATGGAGCACATTATGAATGTGGAATGACTCAGGCAGCTCCAACCTGAAAGATACCGGGTTAATCACTTCCGTGATCTTATATGGTCCAATAAAACGAGGAGCAAATTTTTTAGAAGTTACCTTGAGAGATAGATTCTTGGAGGACAACCATACTTTATCCCCAACCTGAAAGTTTACCCCCCTTGAACGTCTCCTATCGGCCTTGAGTTTTTGAGAACATTGAGCCTTTTCTAGGTTCGATTGAACCCGGGCCCAAACTGTGCACAGTTCGGAGGAGAGTTTATCCGCTTCAGGGTTAGAGGAGGAGACGGACGACCCAGAATGAAAACGGGGATGAAAACCATGGTTACAAAAGAAAGGGGAGACCCCAGCAGAAGAATTGACACGGTTATTCAAAGCAAATTCAGCCAACGGAAGGAATTTGACCCATAATTGCTGGTCATCAGCAACATACAACCTCAAGAATTGTTCCACAGACTGATTAAGGCGTTCAGTCTGCCCATTACTCTCAGGATGGTAGGCGGAAGAAAAAGACAATGAAATTTTACATCTTTGACAGAAGGCCCTCCAGAATTTGGACACAAACTGCACACCCCTGTCAGAAACAATATTTTCCGGGATGCCATGTAAACGAACAATCTGTCACGGCTGTATGTGAGCAACAAGAGCATGCACAGAAAATAGAGCTACTGACCGGACCCAAACTAGGGAGGATAAAGGTTACCCCTGTCAGACCCTCGAAAGCTCTCCCTATGCTGCTAAGCCCATGCCCGGATCCAAATGGTGGAAGGAGGCATGCCCGCGTACCTAAGACTGATAAGCACTGTAACCCCTACAATAGTGGAAGGGGCACGGCCACCGGTGCCCTGCTCAGTATATGGAGGGAACCGTGGTCGCCTCGGATCCAGTCAGAAAATACACAGATACACAACAATGTCTGCACACTTAGCTGAAGGGGCTGCAGCCGAAGTGAAGACGGATCCAAAGACAGGCTGGCAATATCCGGAGTACTTGCTGCAGCAGAACACAGGTCCAGTGAAAGGATAGCATGCAAGGGAAGATACTCAAGCAAGAGCTACAACCCAAATGAGAAATATAATCCACACCTACAATAGGAGGAGGGGGAATATAAAGGCAGGGAAATCAGACGCAGCTGGGAGGAAGGAAACAGAAAACTCCTCCCAGCTCTAGTAGTGACATCATCACAGGGGTGCAGAAACAGAGCTGTGAGAACGTCCCAAAGCTCTGGTAGTGACAGTACCCCCCCTCTACGGGTGGACTCCGGACACCCAGGACCCACCTTCTCAGGATGAGCCCTATGAAATGCCCTGATGAGGCGAGTTGCTTTAATGTCCGACACCGGAACCCACATCCTCTCCTCAGGACCATAACCCTTCCAATGAACGAGGTACTGGAGAGAACTGCGGACAATGCGAGAGTCCACAATTCTGGAAACCTCAAACTCCAGATTGCCATCAACCAAAATCGGAGGAGGAGGCAAAGAGGAGGGTACCGTGGGCTGGACATATGGTTTTATGAGAGATCTGTGAAATACATTATGTATCTTCCAAACCCGTGGAAGATCAAGACGGAAGGCAACAGGATTGATGACTGACAAGATTTTATAAGGCCCAATAAGCTTGGGACCCAATTTCCAGGAGGGAACCTTCAGTTTAATATTTCTTGTAGACAACCACACCAGATCACCCACACTCAGGTCCGGACCAGGCACACGTCTCTTATCAGCCACAAGCTTATACTTCTCACTCATCTTTCTAAGATTACTCTGAATCTTTTGCCAAATGGTAGACAAAGACGAGGAAAATCTCTCCTCCTCAGGTAAACCAAAAAGAGCCCCTCCCGAGAATGTCCCAAACTGCGGAAGGAACCCATATGCACCAAAGAATGGCGACTTATCAGAAGATTCCTGACGACGGTTGTTCAGAGCAAACTCAGCAAGAGGGAGAAATGAACACCAATCCTCCTGGTTCTCTGCCACGAAACAGCGCAAATATGTCTCCAGATTCTGATTGAGGCGCTCAGTCTGACCATTCGACTGCGGGTGAAAAGCAGAAGAGAAGGACAGCCGAACCCCCAGGCGAGAACTGAAAGCCTTCCAGAACCTGGACACAAACTGTGTGCCTCTATCGGAAACAATATCAGAGGGAATTCCATGCAATTTAACAATATGGTCGACAAAAGCTTGCGCCAACGTTTTAGCATTGGGTAAGCCAGGGAAAGGCACGAAATGATCCATCTTGCTAAAACGGTCCACCACCACCAGGATCACCGACTTCCCTGAGGAACGAGGAAGATCCGTGATAAAGTCCATGGACAGGTGTGTCCAAGGACGGGAAGGTATGGGTAACGGGAGAAGGGAACCTGAAGGCCGTGAACGAGGGACCTTAGCGCGAGCGCACGTCTCACAAGCAGCCACAAAACCCTCCACCGACTTACGAAGAGCCGGCCACCAAAATCTCCGAGCAATGAGATCTACCGTGGCTCTACTCCCGGGGTGACCAGCAAGAACAGTATCATGATGCTCCTTGAAGAGTTTGTGACGTAGCTCAGGAGGCACAAACAACTTCCCAGAAGGACAACGGGCAGGTGCCTCAGTCTGGGCAGCCTGGACCTCGGCCTCCAAATCCGAATATAGAGCAGAAACAACTACCCCCTCCGCCAAAATGGGACCCAGGTCCTCAGAGTTTTCTCCTCCCGGAAAACAGCGAGAGAGAGCATCAGCCTTCACATTTTTGATCCCAGGGCGGAATTTGACGACAAAATTGAATCTGGAGAAGAACAGAGACCATCTGGCCTGTCTCGGATTCATACGCCTGGCCGACTCCAAGTATGCCAGATTCTTATGGTCGATAAAAACGGTGATAGGGTGCCTGGCCCCCTCCAACCAATGGCGCCATTCCTCGAAAGCCAACTTGATGGCCAACAACTCCCTATCTCCCACAACATAGTTTTTCTCTGCCGGGGAGAGTTTTTTAGAGAAAAAGGCACAGGGTCGCCATTTGGCAGGAGAAGGGCCCTGGGACAAAACCGCACCCACACCCACCTCGGAAGCATCCACCTCAACAATAAAAGGTAAGGAAACATCGGGATGCACCAAGACGGGAGCAGATGCAAAACTCTCTTTAATCTTAGAAAAAGCTGCAAGCGCCTCCTCCGACCAAGAGGAAAAATCCGCCCCCTTTTTTGTCATGTCAGTGAGGGGTTTGACAACAGAGGAATAATTCAAAATGGACTTTCTGTAATAGTTCGCAAAACCCAGAAAGCGCATCAATGCCTTCTGATTCTCAGGAAGCTCCCACTCAAGTACAGCACGGACCTTCTCCGGATCCATGCGAAAACCAGAAGCAGAGAGGAGAAAACCCAGAAATTGAATCTCCGATACCATAAAAACACATTTCTCCAGCTTGGCGTACAATTTATTTTCCCGCAGAATCTGCAGAACCTGAAAAAGATGATCCTGATGGGTCTGAACATCAGGGGAAAAAATCAAAATATCATCAAGATACACCAATACAAATTTCCCCATTAAATGGTAGAAAATACTGTTAACAAAATGCTGAAAGACGGCCCGAGCATTCATCAGGCCGAAAGGCATAACGAGATTCTCGAAATGCCCGTTAGGGGTATTAAAGGCCGTTTTCCATTCATCCCCCTCTCTGACCCTGACCAGGTTGTACGCGCCTCTCAAATCCAATTTGGAAAAAACCTTGGCCCCAACAATTTGGTTGAAGAGGTCCGGGATCAGAGGAAGGGGATAGGGATCGCGAATCGTGATACGGTTCAGCTCCCTAAAATCTAGGCAAGGTCTCAGAGAGTCATCTTTTTTTTTAACAAAAAAAAAAAACAGCGGCAACAGGTGATTTTGAGGGACGAATATGCCCCTTATCGAGACTCTCAGAGATATAGGTTTGCATTGCGATTCTTTCCGGTTGTGAGAGATTGTAGAGGCGAGCTTTTGGCAGCTTGGCGCCGGGAATGAGGTTAATGGGACAGTCAAACTCCCGGTGAGGAGGTAGCTCCTGAACACCGCTCTCGGAAAACACGTCCGAGAAATCAGAGAGAAATGATGGCACAGTTTTAGTAGACACCTCTGCAAAAGTCGCTGTAAGACAATTCTCTCTACAAAAGTCACTCCACTCATTTATTTGCCTTCCTTGCCAATCAATAGTGGGGTTATGTCTAGTGAGCCAGGGTAACCCCAAAACTAGAGGAGAAGGCAATCCGTTAAGGACAAAACAAGATATATCCTCCACATGAGTGTCACCTACAGCTAACCGGATATTGTGAACAATGCCCTTCAGAGATCTCTGTGAGAGTGGAGCAGAGTCAATAGCAAAAACAGGTATATCCTTTTCTAATGTGCAAACCTGAAAACCATGCATGGCTACAAATTGAGTATCAATAAGATTGACGGCCGCTCCACTATCAACAAAAATCTCACAAGAAATGACTTTGCTCTCTAGCGCCACCCTGGCAGACAGGAGAAAACGGGAACTGCAGGTCAGAGGAAAAGCATCAATTCCTACATCAACTTTGCCTAAAGTAGCAGATGAAGCAGAGTTTGATGATTTACCTTTTGAGGTTTTTCTCTTATTATCGCTCTTAGTACAGTTCAAGAATCTCCTAGACGGACAAACATTTGCCAAATGACCTATGCCCCTACAACAAAAACACACCATACTCTGAGGACTAAATCCTCTTTTATCAGGGGCAAGTCCACCTAGCTGCATGGGCTCCTCCTCAGAGGGGAGCGAGACAGGATGAGGCCCCTGCACACTGAATGAGTCCGCACCACTGCCCCTAGACTGACAATGGCTGGACAGAGAGGTCTTGTTTCTTTCTCTTAGACGCCTGTCAAGGCGTACCGCCAATGACATGGCAGACTCTAAGGACGTTGGTCTTTCATGGAAAGCAAACGCATCTTTCAATCTCTCTGAGAGACCATGACAGAACTGACTCCGGAGTGCAGCATCATTCCAACCTGAATCAGCTGCCCATCTCCGAAATTCAGAACAATAAAGCTCCGCAGACAGTTTGCTCTGGCTTAAAAAACGTAAGTTAGATTCGGCCACAGCAACACGATCCGGGTCATCATATATCTGCCCCAGGGCCACAAAAAATCCTTCCACGGATCGAAGGGAGGGATCCCCTGATGGCAGCGAAAAAGCCCAAGTCTGAGCATTACCCCTGAGCAGGGAGATGACAATCCTCACCCTCTGCTCCTGATTACCAGAGGAATGTGGACACAAGCAAAAAAGGAGTTTGCATGCCTCTCTGAAGCGAACAAAACTCTCACTGCCCCCGGAGAACGTTTCCGGAAGTGAGACCTTTGGCTCGCAACAGACTCCATGGGCCGGAGCAGAGCCCAATGCTTGAAGCTGAGTCATAGATTGACGGAGATCCGCTACCTCCAAAGAAAGACCCTGCATGCGGTCAACCAGGCCAGAAAGCGGATCCATGTCAAAAAAGACGGTTTTGGTGGATTATAATGTCACGGCTGTATGTGAGCAACAAGAGCATGAACAGAAAATAGAGCTACTGACCGGACCCAAACTAGGGAGGATAAAGGTTACCCCTGTCAGACCCTCGAAAGCTCTCCCTATGCTGCTAAGCCCATGCCCGGATCCAAATGGTGGAAGGAGGCATGCCCGCGTACCTAAGACTGATAAGCACTGTAACCCCTACAATAGTGGAAGGGGCACGGCCACCGGTGCCCTGCTCAGTATATGGAGGGAACCGTGGTCGCCTCGGATCCAGTCAGAAAACACACAGATACACAACAATGTCTGCACACTTAGCTGAAGGGGCTGCAGCCGAAGTGAAGACGGATCCAAAGACAGGCTGGCAATATCCGGAGTACTTGCTGCAGCAGAACACAGGTCCAGTGAAAGGATAGCATGCAAGGGAAGATACTCAAGCAAGAGCTACAACCCAAATGAGAAATATAATCCACACCTACAATAGGAGGAGGGGGAATATAAAGGCAGGGAAATCAGACGCAGCTGGGAGGAAGGAAACAGAAAACTCCTCCCAGCTCTAGTAGTGACATCATCACAGGGGTGCAGAAACAGAGCTGTGAGAACGTCCCAAAGCTCTGGTAGTGACAGTACCCCCCCTCTACGGGTGGACTCCGGACACCCAGGACCCACCTTCTCAGGATGAGCCCTATGAAATGCCCTGATGAGGCGAGTGGCTTTAATGTCCGACACCGGAACCCACATCCTCTCCTCAGGACCATAACCCTTCCAATGAACGAGGTACTGGAGAGAACTGCGGACAATGCGAGAGTCCACAATTCTGGAAACCTCAAACTCCAGATTGCCATCAACCAAAATCGGAGGAGGAGGCAAAGAGGAGGGTACCGTGGGCTGGACATATGGTTTTATGAGAGATCTGTGAAATACATTATGTATCTTCCAAACCCGTGGAAGATCAAGACGGAAGGCAACAGGATTGATGACTGACAAGATTTTATAAGGCCCAATAAGCTTGGGACCCAATTTCCAGGAGGGAATCTTCAGTTTAATATTTCTTGTAGACAACCACACCAGATCACCCACACTCAGGTCCGGACCAGGCACACGTCTCTTATCAGCCACAAGCTTATACTTCTCACTCATCTTTCTAAGATTACTCTGAATCTTTTGCCAAATGGTAGACAAAGACGAGGAAAATCTCTCCTCCTCAGGTAAACCAAAAAGAGCCCCTCCCGAGAATGTCCCAAACTGCGGAAGGAACCCATATGCACCAAAGAATGGCGACTTATCAGAAGATTCCTGACGACGGTTGTTCAGAGCAAACTCAGCAAGAGGGAGAAATGAACACCAATCCTCCTGGTTCTCTGCCACGAAACAGCGCAAATATGTCTCCAGATTCTGATTGAGGCGCTCAGTCTGACCATTCGACTGCGGGTGAAAAGCAGAAGAGAAGGACAGCCGAACCCCCAGGCGAGAACTGAAAGCCTTCCAGAACCTGGACACAAACTGTGTGCCTCTATCGGAAACAATATCAGAGGGAATTCCATGCAATTTAACAATATGGTCGACAAAAGCTTGCGCCAACGTTTTAGCATTGGGTAAGCCAGGGAAAGGCACGAAATGATCCATCTTGCTAAAACGGTCCACCACCACCAGGATCACCGACTTCCCTGAGGAACGAGGAAGATCCGTGATAAAGTCCATGGACAGGTGTGTCCAAGGACGGGAAGGTATGGGTAACGGGAGAAGGGAACCTGAAGGCCGTGAACGAGGGACCTTAGCGCGAGCGCACGTCTCACAAGCAGCCACAAAACCCTCCACCGACTTACGAAGAGCCGGCCACCAAAATCTCCGAGCAATGAGATCTACCGTGGCTCTACTCCCGGGGTGACCAGCAAGAACAGTATCATGATGCTCCTTGAAGAGTTTGTGACGTAGCTCAGGAGGCACAAACAACTTCCCAGAAGGACAACGGGCAGGTGCCTCAGTCTGGGCAGCCTGGACCTCGGCCTCCAAATCCGAATATAGAGCAGAAACAACTACCCCCTCCGCCAAAATGGGACCCGGGTCCTCAGAGTTTTCTCCTCCCGGAAAACAGCGAGAGAGAGCATCAGCCTTCACATTTTTGATCCCAGGGCGGAATTTGACGACAAAATTGAATCTGGAGAAGAACAGAGACCATCTGGCCTGTCTCGGATTCATACGCCTGGCCGACTCCAAGTATGCCAGATTCTTATGGTCGGTAAAAACGGTGATAGGGTGCCTGGCCCCCTCCAACCAATGGCGCCATTCCTCGAAAGCCAACTTGATGGCCAACAACTCCCTATCTCCCACAACATAGTTTTTCTCTGCCGGGGAGAGTTTTTTAGAGAAAAAGGCACAGGGTCGCCATTTGGCAGGAGAAGGGCCCTGGGACAAAACCGCACCCACACCCACCTCGGAAGCATCCACCTCAACAATAAAAGGTAAGGAAACATCGGGATGCACCAAGACGGGAGCAGATGCAAAACTCTCTTTAATCTTAGAAAAAGCTGCAAGCGCCTCCTCCGACCAAGAGGAAAAATCCGCCCCCTTTTTTGTCATGTCAGTGAGGGGTTTGACAACAGAGGAATAATTCAAAATGGACTTTCTGTAATAGTTCGCAAAACCCAGAAAGCGCATCAATGCCTTCTGATTCTCAGGAAGCTCCCACTCAAGTACAGCACGGACCTTCTCCGGATCCATGCGAAAACCAGAAGCAGAGAGGAGAAAACCCAGAAATTGAATCTCCGATACCATAAAAACACATTTCTCCAGCTTGGCGTACAATTTATTTTCCCGCAGAATCTGCAGAACCTGAAAAAGATGATCCTGATGGGTCTGAACATCAGGGGAAAAAATCAAAATATCATCAAGATACACCAATACAAATTTCCCCATTAAATGGTAGAAAATACTGTTAACAAAATGCTGAAAGACGGCCCGAGCATTCATCAGGCCGAAAGGCATAACGAGATTCTCGAAATGCCCGTTAGGGGTATTAAAGGCCGTTTTCCATTCATCCCCCTCTCTGACCCTGACCAGGTTGTACGCGCCTCTCAAATCCAATTTGGAAAAAACCTTGGCCTCAACAATTTGGTTGAAGAGGTCCGGGATCAGAGGAAGGGGATAGGGATCGCGAATCGTGATACGGTTCAGCTCCCTAAAATCTAGGCAAGGTCTCAGAGAGTCATCTTTTTTTTTAACCAAAAAAAAAAACAGCGGCAACAGGTGATTTTGAGGGACGAATATGCCCCTTATCGAGACTCTCGGAGATATAGGTTTGCATTGCGATTCTTTCCGGTTGTGAGAGATTGTAGAGGCGAGCTTTTGGCAGCTTGGCGCCGGGAATGAGGTTAATGGGACAGTCAAACTCCCGGTGAGGAGGTAGCTCCTGAACACCGCTCTCGGAAAACACGTCCGAGAAATCAGAGAGAAATGATGGCACAGTTTTAGTAGACACCTCTGCAAAAGTCGCTGTAAGACAATTCTCTCTACAAAAGTCACTCCACTCATTTATTTGCCTTCCTTGCCAATCAATAGTGGGGTTATGTCTAGTGAGCCAGGGTAACCCCAAAACTAGAGGAGAAGGCAATCCGTTAAGGACAAAACAAGATATATCCTCCACATGAGTGTCACCTACAGCTAACCGGATATTGTGAACAATGCCCTTCAGAGATCTCTGTGAAAGTGGAGCAGAGTCAATAGCAAAAACAGGTATATCCTTTTCTAATGTGCAAACCTGAAAACCATGCATGGCTACAAATTGAGTATCAATAAGATTGACGGCCGCTCCACTATCAACAAAAATCTCACAAGAAATGACTTTGCTCTCTAGCGCCACCCTGGCAGACAGGAGAAAACGGGAACTGCAGGTCAGAGGAAAAGCATCAATTCCTACATCAACTTTGCCTAAAGTAGCAGATGAAGCAGAGTTTGATGATTTACCTTTTGAGGTTTTTCTCTTATTATCGCTCTTAGTACAGTTCAAGAATCTCCTAGACGGACAAACATTTGCCAAATGACCTATGCCCCTACAACAAAAACACACCATACTCTCAGGACTAAATCCTCTTTTATCAGGGGCAAGTCCACCTAGCTGCATGGGCTCCTCCTCAGAGGGGAGCGAGACAGGATGAGGCCCCTGCACACTGAATGAGTCCGCACCACTGCCCCTAGACTGACAATGGCTGGACAGAGAGGTCTTGTTTCTTTCTCTTAGACGCCTGTCAAGGCGTACCGCCAATGACATGGCAGACTCTAAGGACGTTGGTCTTTCATGGAAAGCAAACGCATCTTTCAATCTCTCTGAGAGACCATGACAGAACTGACTCCGGAGTGCAGCATCATTCCAACCTGAATCAGCTGCCCATCTCCGAAATTCAGAACAATAAAGCTCCGCAGACAGTTTGCTCTGGCTTAAAAAACGTAAGTTAGATTCGGCCACAGCAACACGATCCGGGTCATCATATATCTGCCCCAGGGCCACAAAAAATCCTTCCACGGATCGAAGGGAGGGATCCCCTGATGGCAGCGAAAAAGCCCAAGTCTGAGCATTACCCCTGAGCAGGGAGATGACAATCCTCACCCTCTGCTCCTGATTACCAGAGGAATGTGGACACAAGCAAAAAAGGAGTTTGCATGCCTCTCTGAAGCGAACAAAACTCTCACTGCCCCCGGAGAACGTTTCCGGAAGTGAGACCTTTGGCTCGCAACAGACTCCATGGGCCGGAGCAGAGCCCAATGCTTGAAGCTGAGTCATAGATTGACGGAGATCCGCTACCTCCAAAGAAAGACCCTGCATGCGGTCAACCAGGCCAGAAAGCGGATCCATGTCAAAAAAGACGGTTTTGGTGGATTATAATGTCACGGCTGTATGTGAGCAACAAGAGCATGAACAGAAAATAGAGCTACTGACCGGACCCAAACTAGGGAGGATAAAGGTTACCCCTGTCAGACCCTCGAAAGCTCTCCCTATGCTGCTAAGCCCATGCCCGGATCCAAATGGTGGAAGGAGGCATGCCCGCGTACCTAAGACTGATAAGCACTGTAACCCCTACAATAGTGGAAGGGGCACGGCCACCGGTGCCCTGCTCAGTATATGGAGGGAACCGTGGTCGCCTCGGATCCAGTCAGAAAACACACAGATACACAACAATGTCTGCACACTTAGCTGAAGGGGCTGCAGCCGAAGTGAAGACGGATCCAAAGACAGGCTGGCAATATCCGGAGTACTTGCTGCAGCAGAACACAGGTCCAGTGAAAGGATAGCATGCAAGGGAAGATACTCAAGCAAGAGCTACAACCCAAATGAGAAATATAATCCACACCTACAATAGGAGGAGGAGGGGGAATATAAAGGCAGGGAAATCAAACGCAGCTGGGAGGAAGGAAACAGAAAACTCCTCCCAGCTCTAGTAGTGACATCATCACAGGGGTGGAGAAACAGAGCTGTGAGAACGTCCCAAAGCTCTGGTAGTGACACAATCTCTCTCACAAAAATAGACGCCAGGGTTTTAACATTCGGAAGTTTAGACAGGGGAATGAAATTAACCATCTTGCTAAACCTATCGACCACTACCCAAACCACAGTCTTACCCTCCGCCAGCGGTAGGTCAGTTATAAAGTCCATCGAGATATGGGACCAGGGTCTACTGGGAATGGGTAGGGGTCGTAGGTTACCAGCAGGGCGAGTCCTAGGTGTCTTGGACCTGGCACAAACCTCACAGGCTGATACGTAGGACTTGACATCCCTAGTTAGAGTGGGCCACCAATAAGATCTAGAAACCATATCCTTAGTGCCCTCAACACCCGGATGTCCACAAAAGGCAGAATCGTGATACTCACCCAACAGCTGGAGACAAAATTGTACGGGAACAAACAACTTATCTGTTGGGGTGGATACCGGTGCCAGATGTTGTTCAGACCTAATGCGAGCCGAGATATCCTGGGTAAGAGCTGCTAGGAAGATTTTTGCTGGTAGGATGGATTCAGGTGGTACCTCAGTAGGTTGAAAAGCCTGGAAGCTCCGAGATAATGCGTCCGCCTTCACATTTTTACTTCCCGGCCTGAACGTGATGGAAAAATCAAAACGAGTAAAAAACAGAGCCCATCTGGCTTGACGGGGATTCAACCTCTTAGCAGACTCGAAAAACATAAGGTTTTTATGGTCAGTGACAACAGTTACACAATGTCTTGCCCCCTCCAGGAAATGCCTCCACTCCTCAAATGCCCATTTAATGGCCAGCAGCTCCCTATTCCCTATGTCGTAGTTTCTCTCCGTGGGAGAGAATTTCCTGGAGAAGAAGGCACATGGTCTCAGATTAGTGAGGCTAGCAGGACCTTGTGAAAGGACTGCTCCTACGCTGTCCTCGGACGCATCCACCTCCACAATAAAATGTTTCTCCTGATCAGGCTGGATCAGAATGGGAGCGCTACTGAATGCCTTTTTTAATTTTTCAAATGAAGAAATGGCCTCAGTAGACCAATTCTCCAAATCCGCCCCTTTCTTAGTAAGGTCGGTCAACGGTTTAGCAATTACGGAAAAATTCATAATAAATTTACGATAGTAATTGGCGAAACCTAAGAACCGTTGTAAGGCCTTTAAGGATGAAGGTTTTACCCATTCCTTAATTGCTAGTACCTTACCAGGATCCATCTTGAAGGCGTGAGGAGTCAGAACATGCCCTAGAAACAGAATCTCCTGTACACCAAAGACACATTTCTCTTGTTTAGCGGATAGCTGATTCTCCCTCAACACCTCTAATACTTGTTTAACATGAGACACATGGGATTCGAAGTCAGGAGAGAATATCAAAATGTCGTCAAGATAGACAATAACAAATTTACCTAAGTACTCCCTAAGAATGTCATTCATGAAGTTTTGGAACACAGCTGGGGCATTGCTGAGTCCAAAAGGCATCACTTGATATTCAAAGTGTCCTACCGGAGTATTGAACGCCATCTTCCATTCGTCTCCCTCCTTGATTCAGATTAGATTGTATGCCCCTTTCAGGTCAATTTTGGAAAACCAGGTTGCCCCCAGAACCTGGTTAAATAAATCCGGAATCAATGGGAGGGAATATCTATTCTGGACAGTGATTTTATTTAATCTCCGGTAATCGATACATGGCCTAAGACCACCATCTTTTTTCTTAACGAAGAAAGACCCCGCCCCCATAGGAGAGACAGAAGGTCTAATATGCCCTTTACCAAGGCTCTCCTTAATATAATCTTCCATGGCCTTGCGTTCGGGCATAGAAAGATTATAAATTCGTCCTTTAGGAAACTTGGCCCCCTCTACTAGCTCTATGGTACAATCATAAGGTCTATGGGGGGTTAGAACCTCCGGGGTCGGTGATGAGAATACATCAGAATATTCTCTAACAACAGAGGGTAAAGTATCAGACTTTACTGAGACCCCAGCCTGTACCACGGACAAGCACGAGTCACACTTAGGCCCCCATCTCACCAACTCCCCATTGGACCAATCTATAGTGGGGTTATGAAGTCGGAGCCAAGGCAACCCTAGTACCACCTCAGCAGGTAGGTTCTCCAGGACTAGAAGCGAACATCTCTCTGAGTGGCACACACCCACGGTTAGAGAAATCTCAGAGGTACATAAGCTCACCGTACCACCAATAAGAGGAGTAGCATCAATAGCCATGACATGGATAGGAGTTGGTAAGGCAAACATAGGAATACCCAATCTTACAGCATACTCAGAGTCAATAAAGCTAGCCGCTGAGCCAGAATCAATAAAGGCCTTACCCGGCCATTTATCTACTCCCAGAGAAATCGTAATGGGTACCGAAAGCTTACATTTAGAAAATTCAGGGTGTACCTGGTCATTAGGTTGCCTTGTCTTAGGAGACTTAACAGAGAGGACCTTCTTAGGACACTGGTTGATCCAATGGTCAGGATCTCCACAGTAAAAGCATTCTCCACGTCTGCGGCGAAGATTCCCTCGGGTCATGCCAACCTGCATGGGTTCCTCGGTGGAGACCTCAGCATTGTCTCTGGGATAGGCCTCTGGCTGGACCACCATCTGGGAAGAGAACTGTTGTTCCTGTCGTTTCTCTCTAACCCGTCGGTCAAGTCGGACAACAAGGGTCATCATCTCCTCTAAGGTCTCTGGAAGTTGATAACTGACCAGAAGATCCTTTAATTTATCAGACAGACCTGACCTGAACTGACTCTTCAGGGCTGGTTCGTTCCATCCTGAGGGGACACACCACCTTCTGAATTGGGTGCAATAATCCTCCGCTGGTAAATTGCCCTGAACCAGTGCCTTTAGAGCCGTCTCGGCTACTAGAGCCCTGTCTGGTTCATCATAGAGGGTACCCAAGGCCAGAAAGAACCCCTCCACAGAATATAAACAACTGGTGCCAGCAGGTAAAGAGAACGCCAAGTCCTGGGGATCACCCTGTAATCGGGAAATGATAATGCCCACGCGTTGACTCTTGGGGCCAGAGGACACGGGGCGCAAACGGAAGGAACTCTCCTTAAAAGAGAGAAACTTCCTCCGGTCTCCAGAAAAGGGTTCTGGGAGCTTAATCTGGGGCTCAAAATGCAGACTGGAGGCCTGAGGAGTGGAAGAACCTTGCCCTAACTCAAAAGAACTGAGTTTTTCCCCTAACTCCTGCACCCTCTGCATCAGATTAGAGACATGGTCAGTCAGGGTCACCAGAGGATTCATAATACAGTGGTTATTGGGCCTGTTAATCTGTAACGGTCGCGTACACACACACACAGGGGGGAGGGAAGTGACCACTGCGCTCCACCCTTACCCCTGGCCCTGCCTACTTGCCTCGCGAGTCCTAATGACAGGGGACAACTGGACGGCAATCCCTAACTTGGAATAAGTGCAGGGATGACAGACAGACAAACAACAGGACGTGAACGGACCGAGTCAATACCAGGAAAGCTGCAAAGTACAAATGGAGCAAGCAGAGAATTGTCAGGAGAAGCCGGGGTCATAAATACCAGGAGAGCAGAGAAGTACAAGAGGAGTCCTAAGAGAGTAGTCAGGTGGGAGCCGAGGTCACAATACCAGGACGGATGCGCAGTACAGGAGGAGCAGGCAAAAGGATGGTCAGGGAACAGGATCAGGTAAGTATTCATCAGTCCAACAAATAGCCAGGAACCTAGAAATTAACTGGCAACCTGTAGCCAGCAGGCTGCCTGTATTTATAGTGGGGAGTGAGGGTCATGTGACGTCGCCAGCGTCACATGACCGACAGACCAACCAGTCAAGCACCGAGTGATCAGCTCGGCACTCAAGGCAGACTAGGAGCAGGGAGCCACCCAGCTAGTAAAGGCGCCCTGGGAATGAGGTCAAACACAGAACCTCATTCCAAAAGCTAAGCAACAGGTCTGCGGGCAATGGGGGACCGAGTGCACCTTCGGAACCCCGTGACACGTATGCTCGTCAGACAGGATCCATTTTTTATGGGTTATTGTTCTGACTGATCAGAGGAAGCACAAATTAATCAGTGACATGAATATAAACTTACTGCTAACACCCTCTCCACTCTGTCGGGGGGGGGGGGGGGGTTGGGCTTTACTTGTATACGCGTTTAATAGAACAGGTTCTGATAACATCTATGTGTTATCAGCTGGCGACGGTGTAAAAGGAGTGTGCTTTTTCTTGGCACTAACATCAACCTGTAAGGCTGAGTTCATACTTGAGTTATTTGGTCAGTTTTGGCCCTGTGACTGCCCTAATAAGTGAAGTATGCAGTGATTCTAAGAGCGATGCCTGTCATCTGCATGTCATACGGACTCACAGTATTATTTCACTACCAAAGCAGACTCCTTATGTGTGTTACTACAAGGTAGAGTGTTCTACACCACTATAAAGGCTCTCAGCAGCCAGGAAATAGCAGTTTTTTAACGTGATTCGCCGCAAATAAATTCGGATCAAAGCTAATTTTTCCGAAAAATTTGGCGAAACGGCAGAAATCAAATTTTTTTCAAATCTGCTCATCTCTACAATTAAACCCAAGAAATTGCAAAACCTTATTTTGATGCAAGAATTCGGGAGTGCAGGGCTAAATTCCCTCCATTCACTTCACATATACCCCTGTGGTGCAATCCTGTGACTTCTACATTTAGTATACAATGTTTTTGATCAGTTACTGTACTTGTATTCCTAAAAAGATTCAGTTTTGCTTTCTTACTTTGCTTCACTATATAAAAAATAAAACATATAAACGTACCATAGTCCAACATCAATCAGTACTATATGCTTAGCTGTATTGTAGACATTTACAAAGCATTGGAGAAGCATAGAACACACATGTCACGCTTCAGCCCTGTCCGGTGTGGTGGCAATGTACTATACCCACTTTACAGTACAGAAATGCATAAGGGGAGACAGAGGGCATCTACACAACTATCACCATTTTCTCATAGGTTACATTCTAGGTGAAGGTTTCCTAAAGATGCTTAATTTAGTGATACTTTGAAATCCAGATTATTAAACCATCTTCCTATTTGATAAACCCTGACCACATACTATACTGCTGCTAAGTCTATCTAAAGTATTCAACTAGCGTATAATACATAAAGCAAATTCTGACAAACTATAGGCAGCATCTGAGAGATAGCCTCAAATGTGCTGTGCAGTTTTAGGCCTAGTTCACACGGTGACAGTGGAAGAGATAACATAACCTTAAGGCCTCTTGCACACGAACACATGCTGCCCGTGCGTGTGCTGCGAACTGCAAATTGCGGTCCGCAATGCATGGCCACTGACCGTGAGCCAGCCACATGCGGATCATGACCCCATTCACTTGAATGGGATCCGCGATCTGTCAGTTCTGCAAAAAGATAGAATAAGTTCTATCTTTTTGCAGAACTGAAGCACAGAACGGAACCCCGCGATAGCACTCCATAGTGCTTCTATTCTGTGGTTCCGTTCCATTCTGCACCGCGTCTCCGGATTTGCGGAACCATTCAAGTGAATGGGTCTGTATCCATGATGTAGAATGCACACGGCCGATGTCCCGTGTATTGCGGATTCACCGTATGAGGGCCGCAATACCACCACGGGTGACACACGGTCGTCTGCAAGAGGCCTAAACGGCATGTTCACTGACAACTTTTTTCTGTTTTTGTCCTTTTAACCACCTCAGCCCCCATAGCTTAAACACCCTGAAAGACCAGGCCACTTTATACACTTCTGACCTACACTACTTTCACGGTTTATTGCTCGGTCATGCAACTTACCACCCAAATGAATTTTACCTCCTTTTCTTCTCACTAATAGAGCTTTCATTTGGTGGTATTTCATTGCTGCTGACATTTTTACTTTTTTTGTTATTAATCGAAATTTAACGATTTTTTTGCAAAAAAATGACATTTTTCACTTTCAGTTGTAAAATTTTGCAAAAAAAAACGACATCCATATATAAATTTTGCTCTAAATTTATTGTTCTACATGTCTTTGATAAAAAAAAAATGTTTGGGTAAAAAAAAATGGTTTGGGTAAAAGTTATAGCGTTTACAAACTATGGTACAAAAATGTGAATTTCCGCTTTTTGAAGCAGCTCTGACTTTCTGAGCACCTGTCATGTTTCCTGAGGTTCTACAATGGCCAGACAGTACAAACACCCCACAAATGACCCCATTTCGGAAAGTACACACCCTAAGGTATTCGCTGGAGGGCATAGTGAGTTCATAGAACTTTTTATTTTTTGTCACAAGTTAGTGGAAAATGATGATTTTTTATTTTTTTTTATTTTCTTACAAAGTCTCATATTCCACTAACTTGTGACAAAAAATAAAAACTTCTATGAACTCACTATGCCCATCACGAAATACCTTGGGGTCTCTTCTTTCCAAAATGGGGTCACTTGTGGGGTGGTTATACTGCCCTGGCATTCTAGGGGCCCAAATGTGTGGTAAGGAGTTTGAAATCAAATTCTGTAAAAAATGACCTGTGAAATCCGAAAGGTGCTCTTTGGAACATGGGCCCCTTTGCCCACCTAGGCTGCAAAAAAGTGTCACACATCTGGTATCTCCGTACTCAGGAGAAGGTGGGGAATGTGTTTTGGGGTGTCATTTTATATATACCCATGCTGGGTGAGAGAAATATCTTGGTCAAATGCCAACTTTGTATAAAAAAAATGGGAAAAGTTCTCTTTTGCCAAGATATTTCTCTCACCCAGCATGGGTATATGTAAAATGACACCCCAAAAGACATTCCCCAACTTCTCCTGAGTACGGAGATACCAGATGTGTGACACTTTTTTGCAGCCTAGGTGGGCAAAGGGGCCCATATTCCAAAGAGCACCTTTCGGATTTCACAGGTCATTTTTTACAGAATTTGATTTCAAACTCCTTACCACACATTTGGGCCCCTAGAATGCCAGGGCAGTATAACTACCCCACAAGTGACCCCATTTTGGAAAGAAGAGACCCCAAGGTATTCGCTGATGGGCATAGTGAGTTTATGGAAGTTTTTATTTTTTGTCACAAGTTAGTGGAATATGAGACTTTGTATGAAAAAAAAAAAAAAAAAAAAAATCAGCATTTTCCACTAACTTGTGACAAAAAATAAAAAATTCTAGGAACTCGCCATGCCCCTCACGGAATACCTTGGGGTGTCTTCTTTCCAAAATGGGGTCACTTGTGGGGTAGTTATACTGCCCTGGCATTTTCCAGGGGCCCTAATGTGTGGTAAGTAGGTAAATGACCTGTGTAATCCTAAAGGTGCTCTTTGGAATATGGGCCCCTTTGCCCACCTAGGCTGCAAAAAAGTGTCACACATGTGGTATCGCCGTATTCAGGAGAAGTTGGGGAATGTGTTTTGGGGTGTCATTTTACATATACCCTTGCTGGGTGAGAGAAATATCTTGACAAAAGACAACTTTTCCCATTTTTTTTATACAAAGTTGGCATTTGACCAAAATATTTCTCTCACCCAGCATGGGTATATGTAAAATGACCAATAAGTGGTCGTTCAGGAGGGGCAGTCAGAGCCACCCTGATATACTGCTCAAGAGATGCCAAAAAGAAACTAAAGGGGCAGTAGACTAATATAAAACTTCGCTTTAATTTAAATAGGAGATAAAAAGGCCCCTACTACACAAACAACAAATAAGACGTGCCCTTTTGGTAGGTTGGGCAAAAACGACACAACATACAAAAAATATTATAAGGGAGAAGGTCAAGGAGAGGGTAGGTAAATATAGGGGCTAGGGCTGTAATGTGTACCATCCACTGGCCCTAATACCTCCCTGCTTGTCCTGTAACACCCTATATGATATCCAAAGGACGGGGTCCAAAATGCCCCGCAAGGGGTGGCCCAGACAGGAACTCTGATCCTAGTAAAAAGCCCTGTTAAGGCCCTAATCAAATGATTGATGTAGGAAAGGAGTACTCACTTTGGAACACAATGAAAAAATGATAAACACAAGAAAATGGGTATACCACCAACCAGACACAGAGAGTGAATCAGTGTGGGGGCATACTCAGGTGTCCCGACGCGTTTCTTCGGTTAAAGCCCCAGGAATCTTCAGGGGACACGGGGCTAGGTGTTTGCTGTAGTCAGTCTTTGACTAAGCCTATGAATAACGAAATACATATATAATAGTACATCACATAAGTAGTCAAAGGAAAAAGAAAACCTCCCCATCAATTATCCAATATAGGGTCATGGAAAGATAGTGACTTACTCATTTGTGGCTGCGGTCACGGTGGCTGTTGGCGTACTGAACAGCAGGACCCAGCGTGGTGGTGTCCGCAAGGTTGATGACCGGCAGTTATGAGGCGGAAACCGCCACCTTATAAAGGTTATGGGGCCAAATAGGGCGCATTTACCGGAGTCAGTGGACTTCTGGCCGTGCGCCTATTGATGACGCTCCTGCAGTGCGCCTATTGATGACGCTCCTGCAGTGTGTCAAAGGCCGCGGTCACGTGCACGGAGTATCCGGAAGTCACGTGACCGCGCCTGCGCCTCATACCCCTATCTCATGCGTTCCATGGAACTCAGGGTGGAACTCACGGCCGGCGCCCTACCACAGCGTCATCCGGCCGCGCCTTATGGGATGCAAATGCATCACAGACGCGGTCACATGACCCAGGCACCGGCATCGGCCGCACAGGCGCAATGGTATCCCTAATGTCCAGACTGGAGGGTATATCATAACACCCCTCTGTTTCCTGGTTATTAAATGGGATAGATAAAGTGTCCTGCCTCAGCCTCTCCTACGCTCGGCAGGATACTGTAATAATATACTTATAAATGGATTGCTTCCCAATTTTACCACATATGGGAAAATCACATCCATAACAAGTAGGCGGTGGAAAGAGGGTGCGATAAGAGGGAGAGACCACCTGCTCATCGGTCCGTTCCAGACCCCTATCCCCCCTAACCTCCTCCACCTCCTCGCAGGGATGTGACAGTGTATGCCCACCGTCCCGCGTTTAAGACCAAAAATAGAAAGGGATTTATAGTTGGGAAAGTGGTCACAAGGCCCTAACAAGAGACGGAGGTAGTCACAAGAAACAGCTGAAGTTCAAATGTTCATTTAGCCCATTGGGGACAACCGTATTCAGTGTGAATGTCCACCAACATTCCCTCTGTAGGATGGATTTATTCCAGTCTCCCCCACGGATGGGCTTAGGAACATGCTCGATCCCCATAAACCTGATGGACGTAACACGTCCTTCGTGGGCCGTCTGTACATGACGTGCAACGGGGGTATCCCTGCTGTTGCGAATATCCCCATGATGCTCCCCCATGCGTTTCCGTAGCTCCCTGAATGTTTTGCCTACGTAGCGCAGGCCACATACGCACGTAATCAAATAGATCACGCCTGTGCTGCGGCAATTCAGGAATCCTTTGATATGGTAGGTAGTATTCCTGGGTCTACCGACAAACGTCTTACCCTGTGTCAAGCTATCACAGAAGCTACATCGTCCGCATCTGTGACAGCCCGTCACCAAACCATCCAGCCACGTCCGTGGCTTAGCTGCAGAAGTAAAGTGGCTGTGCACCAGTCTGTCCCTCAAATTGTTGCCCCTCCTGAATGTCAGGGAGACCGAGGGATCCAAGACCTCAGCCAGGTCTGGGTCCATAAGCAAAGTGTCCCAGTGGCGCGTCAAAATCTTCCTCACCTGTGACGCAGCCGCGTCAAAGGTGCCTACCACCCGGACAGCACTCTGAGACTCACGTTCCCTGATATTTGTGGGATGAAGAAGTTCCGTTCGTTTGCGTGCCTTGGTTCTCTCATAGGCCAGTCTGAGCGTACTATCTGGGTATCCCCTCTCCTGAAATCTAGACCTAAGGTCACGTGCTTGATATTTAAAATCCTTGTCTTCGGAACAATTACGTTTGAGTCTCAGGTACTGTCCGGTGGGTATCCCTCTCTTAAGAGGGACAGGATGACAACTGTCCCACCTAAGAAGGGAGTTAGTGGAAGTGGGTTTTCTATAAATGGACGTATTCAAACCACCTTTGTCATCCCTGATGATGACCACACCCTAGAAAGGAAGACGGTCCCTCACGATGACCGAGGTGAATCTAAGGCCAAAGTTATTCACGTTCAGTTCGGTGATCAGTTTGTTGAAATCGCTCTCTGGTCCGCTCCAC
The DNA here is from genome assembly GCF_905171765.1 of Bufo bufo. Classification (NCBI taxonomy): domain Eukaryota; kingdom Metazoa; phylum Chordata; class Amphibia; order Anura; family Bufonidae; genus Bufo; species Bufo bufo. The sequence goes on from NC_053389.1 coordinate 307,567,953, forward strand.
AACAGAAATATATCGTCAATGTAGCGTGACCAGAGAGCGATATGATCCACGAACCAACGCGGCGGGTCCCCGAACACCACTGATTCCTCCCACCAGCCCAGGAGCAAATTGGCGTAAGATGGGGCACAGGAACTGCCCATCGCCGTGCCCCTGAGCTGGTGGTATATGCGACCGTCAAACATAAAAACATTGTTTGACAGCACAAACTCCAGCAGCTCCAGGGTGAAAGCATTGTGTAGGGAAAATTGTTGCCCCCTAGTGCTCAAAAAATGTCTGGAGGCCTCCAATCCCCGTTCATGTGGAATGGAGGAGTAGAGTGCCTCCACATCAATGGAGGCTAGAAACCAGTGCGGCTCTATGCAGATGTCCTCAATTTTCACCAACAAATCGCCTGTGTCTCGCACATAGGATGGCAGGGCCACCACAAAAGGACGCAATACCCTGTCCACATAGATACCACAGTTCTGTGAAATACTACCAATCCCTGAAACGATTGGCCGTCCTCTGATGGGTGTGGTCTCTTTATGCACTTTTGGCAAGCAATAAAAAGTAGCCATGATCGGGTAACGTGGGTATAGAAAATCATATTCTTCGTCACTAATAATGTGGATGTTCTTGGCCCTCACTAAAATATCTCTCAGGGTCCCCTGCAGACTACTAATAGGATTGCTCCGAAGGATCTCGTACCCCGTGCCGTCTGACAAGATGGATAGGCACATGTTACGATACGCCGATGTATCCATTAAAACAATGTTGCCCCCCTTGTCAGACGGTTTGATAACAATATTTTTATCCTCTTCGAGGTCTTTGATAGCCATCCTTTCTTTTTTGCTGCAGTTGAACCTAGGTGGGACTGGATGTATATTGGCCAGTTCTGAGATGGTGTGTTGTAGAAATACGTCTACGCAGGACACTTCCCCTATCGGGGGCATCTTGACACTCCTATTTTTTAGAGATGTGAATGGACCCAACCCTTCTGCATTGGGGGGTGACTGGTCAAGGTTAAATAATAGATGAACGTCTTTTAAAATTTCCACGGGGACACCCAGTTCACGGCTTTCCCTCTTGTCCCTAAGTTTATGAACCTTGTGCCATCTCAGTCTGCGGGCAAAGAGATTCAAGTCTCTTGTCCACCGAAAGATGTCAAATTTATTGGTGGGTACGAACGAAAGTCCACGTCCCAGCAGACTCAGTTCAGTTGGTGATAGGATACGGGCAGAGAGATTAATAATCCGTTTGTCTAAGAGGAGTTGGTCTACCGTGTCTGTTTTTCGGTGTTCCTGCTCCTGAGAGGGTAATGTGTCCCTTGATCTAAAAAAGGAGAGGAAGGACCCGGTGCGGCTGTAGGTGGAGTTTGAGAGGGATACTGTGGGTACTGTCTCGACCGATTACCCCGTCCCCTAGATCTATATGCACCCCGTCCGCGTCCCTTGCTCTTAGGATTTCTCTCTTTCTCTGTATCAGAGAATTCTGTATCCGTAGAGGATATGTCTGTGTTCTGTGAAGTGGGCGGGTTAGTCAAGAACTGATACGCTTTATTATCGCGGAAATCCTGGGAGTCTCTGCTAAATTGCCTGTGCTTGCGGTCCTTTAAATGAAATTGGTACCGCTCCACCGCGTTCTGCAGCTGGGCTTCTTTAACAGAGAATTCCGGTTCCGACTGAAATTTCTTTGTGATGTCAATCTGTTCTTTAAGACTCGCCTCCGCCCGCTCCAGAACAATCCTCTCTTCGTCCACCAATAACTGCATAAATTTTAGGGAACTAGCAGTGGCCTCCTTTTCCCACTTTTTCAGGAATTCTGGGTTCCTGATGCGGTGTGCAGGGGAAAGGGTGATACGAAGCCCTCTGGGCACGATCCCCTGTTTGATATAATGTTCCAAACCCTGCACCTCCCACCAGGAACTTATATGTTCTTTATATAACCTAGTGAGTTCCGAGAAGGCGCCATTAAGGGTGGGGGTATATTTTTTCTGTATGAAAAGTTGTTCAGAGAACACCAAGCTGGCCTCAGAGACCCAAACGTTCCTATCAAGGCCCGTGGCCAAAAACCCGGACATATCCCAAAAATACAAAATACACAATAAGTGGTCGTTCAGGAGGGGCAGTCAGAGCCACCCTGATATACTGCTCAAGAGATGCCAAAACGAAACTAAAGGGGCAGTAGACTAATATAAAACTTTGCTTTAATTTAAATAGGAGATAAAAAGGCCCCTACTACACAAACAACAAATAAGACGTGCCCTTTTGGTAGGTTGGGCAAAAATGACACAACATACAAAAAATATTATAAGGGAGAAGGTCAAGGAGAGGGTAGGTAAATATAGGGGCTAGGGCTGTAATGTGTACCATCCACTGGCCCTAATACCTCCCTGCTTGTCCTGTAACACCCTATATGATATCCAAAGGACGGGGTCCAAAATGCCCCGCAAGGGGTGGCCCAGACAGGAACTCTGATCCTAGTAAAAAGCCCTGTTAAGGCCCTAATCAAATGATTGATGTAGGAAAGGAGTACTCACTTTGGAACAGAATGAAAAAATGATAAACACAAGAAAATGGGTATACCACCAACCAGACACAGAGAGTGAATCAGTGTGGGGGCATACTCAGGTGTCCCGACGCGTTTCTTCGGTTAAAGCCCCAGGAATCTTCAGGGGACACGGGACTAGGTGTTTGCTGTAGTCAGTCTTTGACTAAGCCTATGAATAACGAAATACATATATAATAGTACATCACATAAGTAGTCAAAGGAAAAAGAAAACCTCCCCATCAATTATCCAATATAGGGTCATGGAAAGATAGTGACTTACTCATTTGTGGCTGCGGTCACGGTGGCTGTTGGCGCACTGAACAGCAGGACCCAGTGTGGTGGTGTCCGCAAGGTTGATGACCGGCAGTTATGAGGCGGAAACCGCCACCTTATAAAGGTTATGGGGCCAAATAGGGCGCATTTACCGGAGTCAGTGGACTTCCGGCCGTGCGCCTATTGATGACGCTCCTGCAGTGCGCCTATTGATGACGCTCCTGCAGTGTGTCAAAGGCCGCGGTCACGGAGTATCCGGAAGTCACGTGACCGCGCCTGCGCCTCATACCCCTATCCCATGCGTTCCATGGGACTCAGGGTGGAACGCACGGCCGGCGCCCTACCACAGCGTCATCCGGCCGCGCCTTATGGGATGCAAATGCATCACAGACGCGGTCACATGACCCAGGCACCGACATCGGCCGCACAGGCGCAATGGTATCCCTAATGTCCAGACTGGAGGGTATATCATAACACCCCTCTGTTTCCTGGTTATTAAATTGGATAGATAAAGTGTCCTGCCTCAGCCTCTCCTACGCTCGGCAGGATACTGTAATAATATACTTATAAATGGATTGCTTCCCAATTTTACCACATATGGGAAAATCACATCCATAACAAGTAGGCGGTGGAAAGAGGGTGCGATAAGAGGGAGAGACCACCTGCTCATCGGTCCGTTCCAGACCCCTATCCCCCCTAACCTCCTCCACCTCCTCGCAGGGATGTGACAGTGTATGCCCACCGTCCCGCGTTTAAGACCAAAAATAGAAAGGGATTTATAGTTGGGAAAGTGGTCACAAGGCCCTAACAAGAGACGGAGGTAGTCACAAGAAACAGCTGAAGTTCAAATGTTCATTTAGCCCATTGGGGACAACCGTATTCAGTGTGAATGTCCACCAACATTCCCTCTGTAGGATGGATTTATTCCAGTCTCCCCCACGGATGGGCTTAGGAACATGCTCGATCCCCATAAACCTGATGGACGTAACACGTCCTTCGTGGGCCGTCTGTACATGACGTGCAACGGGGGTATCCCTGCTGTTGCGAATATCCCCATGATGCTCCCCCATGCGTTTCCGTAGCTCCCTGAATGTTTTGCCTACGTAGCGCAGGCCACATACGCACGTAATCAAATAGATCACGCCTGTGCTGCGGCAATTCAGGAATCCTTTGATATGGTAGGTAGTATTCCTGGGTTCACCGACAAACGTCTTACCCTGTGTCAAGCTATCACAGAAGCTACATCGTCCGCATCTGTGACAGCCCGTCACCAAACCATCCAGCCACGTCCGTGGCTTAGCTGCAGAAGTAAAGTGGCTGTGCACCAGTCTGTCCCTCAAATTGTTGCCCCTCCTGAATGTCAGGGAGACCGAGGGATCCAAGACCTCAGCCAGGTCTGGGTCCATAAGCAAAGTGTCCCAGTGGCGCGTCAAAATCTTCCTCACCTGTGACGCAGCCGCGTCAAAGGTGCCTACCACCCGGACAGCACTCTGAGACTCACGTTCCCTGATATTTGTGGGATGAAGAAGTTCCGTTCGTTTGCGTGCCTTGGTTCTCTCATAGGCCAGTCTGAGCGTACTATCTGGGTATCCCCTCTCCTGAAATCTAGACCTAAGGTCACGTGCTTGATATTTAAAATCCTTGTCTTCGGAACAATTACGTTTGCGTCTCAGGTACTGTCCGGTGGGTATCCCTCTCTTAAGAGGGACAGGATGACAACTGTCCCACCTAAGAAGGGAGTTAGTGGAAGTGGGTTTTCTATAAATGGACGTATTCAAATCACCTTTGTCATCCCTGATGATGACCACATCCAAGAAAGAAAGACGGTCCCTCACGATGACCGAGGTGAATCTAAGGCCAAAGTTATTCACGTTCAGTTCGGTGATCAGTTTGTTGAAATCGCTCTCTGGTCCGCTCCACAACAGAAATATATCGTCAATGTAGCGTGACCAGAGAGCGATATGATCCACGAACCAACGCGGCGGGTCCCCGAACACCACTGATTCCTCCCACCAGCCCAGGAGCAAATTGGCGTAAGATGGGGCACAGGAACTGCCCATCGCCGTGCCCCTGAGCTGGTGGTATATGCGACCGTCAAACATAAAAACATTGTTTGACAGCACAAACTCCAGCAGCTCCAGGGTGAAAGCATTGTGTAGGGAAAATTGTTGCCCCCTAGTGCTCAAAAAATGTCTGGAGGCCTCCAATCCCCGTTCATGTGGAATGGAGGAGTAGAGTGCCTCCACATCAATGGAGGCTAGAAACCAGTGCGGCTCTATGCAGATGTCCTCAATTTTCACCAACAAATCGCCTGTGTCTCGCACATAGGATGGCAGGGCCACCACAAAAGGACGCAATACCCTGTCCACATAGATACCACAGTTCTGTGAAATACTACCAATCCCTGAAACGATTGGCCGTCCTCTGATGGGTGTGGTCTCTTTATGCACTTTTGGCAAGCAAAAAAAAGTAGCCATGATCGGGTAACGTGGGTATAGAAAATCATATTCTTCGTCACTAATAGGATCAGAGTTCCTGTCTGGGCCACCCCTTGCGGGGCATTTTGGACCCCGTCCTTTGGATATCATATAGGGTGTTACAGGACAAGCAGGGAGGTATTAGGGCCAGTGGATGGTACACATTACAGCCCTAGCCCCTATATTTACCTACCCTCTCCTTGACCTTCTCCCTTATAATATTTTTTGTATGTTGTGTCGTTTTTGCCCAACCTACCAAAAGGGCACGTCTTATTTGTTGTTTGTGTAGTAGGGGCCTTTTTATCTCCTATTTAAATTAAAGCGAAGTTTTATATTAGTCTACTGCCCCTTTAGTTTCTTATATGTAAAATGACACCCCAAAACACATTCCCCAACTTCTCCTGAGTACGGCGATACCAGATGTGTGACACTTTTTTGCAGCCTAGATGCGCAAAGGTGCCCAAATTCCTTTTAGGAGGGCATTTTTAGACATTTGGATACCAGACTTCTTCTCACGCTTTGGGGCCCCTAGAATGCCAGGGCAGTATAAATACCCCACATGTGACCCCATTTTGGAAAGAAGACACCCCAAGGTATTCAATGAGGGGCATGGCGAGTTCATAGAAATTTTTTTTTCTTGGCACAAGTTAGCGGAAATTGATATTTTTAATTTTTTTCTCACAAAGTCTCCCGTTCCGCTAACTTGGGACAAAAATTTCAATCTTTCATGGACTCAATATGCCCCTCACGGAATACCTGGGGGTGTCTTCTTTCCGAAATGGGGTCACATGTGGGGTATTTATACTGCCCTGGCATTCTAGGGGCCCTAAAGCGTGAGAAGAAGTCTGGAACATAAATGTCTAAAAAATTTTACGCATTTGGATTCCGTGAGGGGTATGGTGAGTTCATGTGAGATTTTATTTTTTGACACAAGTTAGTGGAATATGAGACTTTGTAAGAAAAAAAAAAAAATAATTCCGCTAACTTGGGCCAAAAAAATGTCTGAATGGAGCCTTACGGGGGGGTGATCAATGACAGGGGGGTGATCAGGGAGTCTATATGGGGTGATTTGCGGATCCGATCCATCTATCAGTGCATCCGTAAAAATCATGCGGACATCTGAATGGAGCTTTACAGGGGGGTAATCAATGACAGGGGGGTGATCAGGGAGTCTATATGGGGTGATAACCACAGTCATTGATCACGCCCGTGTAAGGCTTCATTCAGACGTCCGGATGCGTTTTGCGGATCCGATCCATCTATCAGTGGATCCGTAAAAATCATGCGGACGTCTGAATGGAGCTTTACAGGGGGGTAATCAATGACAGGGGGGTAATCAGGGAGTCTATATGGGGTGATCACCACAGTCATTGATCATGCCCCTGTAAGGCTTCATTCAGACTTCCGGATGCGTTTTGCGGATCCGATCCAGGGGGGTAATCAATGACAGGGGGGTGATCAGGGAGTCTATATGGGGTGATAACCACAGTCATTGATCACGCCCCTGTAAGGCTTCATTCAGACGTCCGGATGCGTTTTGCGGATCCGATCCATCTATCAGTGCATCCGTAAAAATCATGCGGACATCTGAATGGAGCTTTACAGGGGGGTAATCAATGACAGGGGGGTGATCAGGGAGTCTATATGGGGTGATAACCACAGTCATTGATCACGCCCGTGTAAGGCTTCATTCAGACGTCCGGATGCGTTTTGCGGATCCGATCCATCTATCAGTGGATCCGTAAAAATCATGCGGACGTCTGAATGGAGCTTTACAGGGGGGTAATCAATGACAGGGGGGTAATCAATGACAGGGGGGTGATCAGGGAGTCTATATGGGGTGATCACCACAGTCATTGATCACGCCCCTGTAAGGCTTCATTCAGACGTCCGGATGCGTTTTGCGGATCCGATCCATCTATCAGTGCATCCGTAAAAATCATGCGGACATCTGAATGGAGCTCTACAGGGGGGTGATCAATGACAGGGGTGTAATCAATGACAGGGGGGTGATCAGGGAGTCTATATGGGGTGATCACCACAGTCATTGATCATGCCCCTGTAAGGCTTCATTCAGACGTCCGGATGCGTTTTGCGGATCCGATCCATCTATCAGTGGATCCGTAAAAATCATGCGGACGTCTGAATGGAGCTTTACAGGGGGGTGATCAATGACAGGGGGGTAATCAATGACAGGGGGGTGATCAGGGAGTCTATATGGGGTGATCAGGGGCTAATAAGGGGTTAATAAGTGACGGGGGGGGTGTAGTGTAGTGTAGTGGTGCTTGGTGCTACTTTACTGAGCTACCTGTGTCCTCTGGTGGTCGATCCAAACAAAGGGGACCACCAGAGGACCAGGTAGCAGGTATATTAGACGCTGTTATCAAAACAGCGTCTAATATACCTGTTAGGGGTTAAAAAAAACACATCTCCAGCCTGCCAGCGAACGATCGCCGCTGGCAGGCTGGAGATCAACTCTCTTACCTTCCGTTCCTGTGAGCGCGCGCGCCTGTGTGCGCGTGTTCACAGGAAATCTCGCGTCTCGCGAGAGGACGCGCCGGCGCGTCCAGGAGGAATGAATCAACCACCTCCAGGACGCGTCTGTGCGTACAGCGGTCCGGAGGTGGTTAATTAGAAATCCATAAATATGGTCCCAACTAGTCTTGAGCAAATGAAAGTCCACTAATAGCATAATACAGCATAATAGATCTGGTGAACATGATTGTGTGGGAATCTATGTCAAACATGATTATTCCAAACATGGTAATTCCATCTGTGACAAATATGAGAAAACCCACTGTAAGTAGCTTGGATCGCTGATTCTACTTCCAGTGGGTTTTCTCATATTTGGCACAGATGGAATTACCATGTTTGGAATATTCATGTTTGACATAGATTCCCACACAATCATGTTCACCAGATCTATTATGCTCCTAGCTATCCCCTGTTCCTCTCTTTATGCAGTGCTCTTACATTTGAATAATCATGTTTTTTTTGTCATAATATGTAGACAATCATGTTTTATGGATCCCGTGATTTTCATATATACAAACTTAGCAGACTCTGGACACTATTTTACTTTGCTGCTATAATTTTACAATTGAATTATGCTCTTTTGCCTGTAGATTCTCTATTGTTACATAATATCTTTGATACTTACCTTTATGTTCTGCCATCTGATGACGATTATCCGCCCGTTTACGCTCCTCCTCTCTCCTGCGGCGCAGTGGAAAAGGAGAGAGGAGGAGCATAAACGGGAGGGCAGAGGCACACGGAGGGCGGGGTTATGAGCCGTTGGGGAGGTCCGGTCTTGGGCTCGGAAGATTGAGACGCCGCCCTGGGCACTTGAGAGGGCGCATTTACAGAACCTACAAAGTTCATTTTTGGCTGAAACAAGACTCCGGTATATGCAACAAAGGTACCGTTTTAAACTTCTGGGTGGCACATATAACGCTATTGGATCTGTCTAATAGGCTCAAATGTGGTGACAGACTCCCTTTAAGTGGTGATAACTTTAAAACACTTTGACTTATCCAGGCCATTCTGAGATTGTTTTTTCATCACATATTGTACTTCAGGACACTGGTAAAATGAAGTAAAAAAAAATCATTTTTATTTATAAAAAAAATACCAAATTTACCAAAAAATTTTTAAAAACATAGCAAATTTCCAAGTTTCAATTTCTCTCCTTCTATAATACATAGTAATACCTACAAAAATAGTTATTACTTTACATTCCCCATATGTCTACTTCATGTTTGGATCAATTTGGGAATGATATTTTATTTTTGGGGGATGTTACAAGGCTTAGAAGTTTAGAAGCAAATCTTGAAATTTTTCAGAAATTTTCAAAAACCCACTTTTTAGGGACCAGTTCAGGACTGAAGTCACTTTGTGAGGCTCACATAATAGAAACCACCCAAAAATGACCTCATTCTAGAAACGACACCCCTCAAAGTATTCAAAACTGATTTTAAAAACGTTGTTAACCCTTTATGTGTTCCACAAGAGTTAATGGCATATGGTGATAAAATTTCAGAATTTAGATTTTTGGGCAAATTTTCCATTTTAATCCATTTTTTCCAGTAACAAAGCAAGGGTTAACAGCCAAACAAAATGCTATATTTATTGCCCCGATTCTGTAGTTTGCAGAAAAACCCAATATGTGGCTGTAAACTACTGTACGGGCACACAGTAGGGCGTAGAGGGAAAGGTGCGCCGTATGATTTTTGGAAGCCAGGTTTCGCTGGGCTGGTTTTTTGACACCATGTCCCATTTGAAGCCCCCCTGATGCACCCCTAGAGTAGAAACTCAATAAAAGTGACCCCATGTAAGAAACTACACCCCTCAAGGTATTCAAAACAGATTTTACAAACTTTGTTAACCCTTTAGGTGTTGCACAAGATTTAATGGAATATAGAGATACAATTTCAAAATTTCACTTTTTGGGCAGATTTTCCATTTTAATATTTTTTTTCCAGTTACAAAGCAAGGGTTAACAGCCAAAGAAAAAAACTCAATATTTATGGCCCTGATTCTGTAGTTTACAGAAACACCCCATATGTGGTCGTAAACTGCTGTACGGGCACACGGCAGGGGCGCAGAAGGAAAGGAATGCCATACGGTTTTTGGAAGGCAGATTTTGCTGGACTGTTTTTTTTGACACCATGTCCCATTTGAAGCGCCCCTGATGCACCCCTAGAGTAGAAACTCCAAAAGGTGACCCCATTTTAGAAACTACGGGATAGGGTGGCAGTTTTGTTGTTACTAGTTTAGGGTACATATGATTTTTGGTTGCTCTATATTACACTTTTTGTGAGGCAAGGTAACAAGAAATAGCTTTTTTGGCACCGTTTTTTTTTTTTATTTACAACATTCATCTGACAGGTTAGATCATGTGGTAATTTTATAGAGCAGGTTGTCACGGACGTGGCGATACCTAATATGTATACAATTTTTTTTACTTATGTAAGTTTTACACAATGATTTCATTTTTGAAACAAAAAAAATCATGTTTTAGTGTCTCCATAGTCTGAGAGCCATAGTTTTTTCAGTTTTTGGGCGATTATCTTAGGTAGGGTATCATTTTTCGAGGGATGAGATGACGGTTTTGTTGGCACTATTTTGGGGTGCATATGACTTTTTGATCGCTTGCTATTACACTTTTTGTGACGTAAGATGACAAAAAATGGCTTTTTTTACACCATTTTTTTTTTTTTTTTTTTTACGGTGGTCACCTGAGGGGTTAGGTCATGTGATATTTTTATAGAGCCGGTTGATACGGACGCGGATAAACCTAATATGTATACTTTTTTTTTATTTATGTAAGTTTTAAACAATGATTTCATTTTTGAAACAAAAAAAATCATGTTTTAGTGTTTCCATAGTCTAAGAGCCATAGTTTTTTCAGTTTTTAGGAGATTATCTTGGGTAGGGTATGATTTTTGCGGGATGAGATGACGGTTTGATTGGTACTATTTTGGCGTACATGCAACTTTTTTGATCACTTTTATTACCTTTTTTGGGAAGTAAGGTGGGCAAAATTTCAATTTCCTCATAGTTTTTATTTTTTTTATTTTTATGGCGTTCACCGTGTGGGGAAAGTAACATTACCGTTTTATAGATCTGGTCGTTACGGACGCGGACCTAATATGTGTAGTGTATTTTTTATTTTATTGTTTTATTCAGTGATAAATGTTTGTTTTTTTTAACTTAACTTTTTTCACTTTTTTGTTTAATTTTTTTTGACCCAGACCCACTTGGTTCTTGAATATCCAGTGGGTCTGATGTCTGTATAATACAGTACAGTACACTATATAGTGTATTGTACTGTATGTTACTTACACTTTGTCTGAACAGATCTATGCCTTTAGTACAGATCTGTTCAGCACCATGGACAGCAGCATACCTGAGAAGGCATCCTGTTGCCATGGGAACCTTCCCCGTCTGCTCAGTTGTGGCCACAAGTGAGCACACGGGGAAGGGTAAGGAGGGCGGCTCCCTCCCTCTGTGACCCCATCCTGTCTGGGGGCTGCAAAGGCACAGCAGCCCCCCGATGGGAGAGGGAGCTCCCGACTGTTAACCTCTGCTCTTCCATACTGCGGTCCGTACGGACCGCGGTATGGAAAGGGTTAAACGGCTGACATCACAGCACAGATGTCAGCCATTTATACCAGAGTGTCAGCAATGTTCTGACACTCTGGTATACTCACTGGCCACCAACGATTATTCAAGAGGAGGCGGGCCGGGGATCGTGATCCCGCCTCCCGCACCGCCCGCAACCCCCCCCTGCACCACCCGCCGCCATAAAATCACTCAGGGGTGCAGGGGGGGTGAAAATCTATATTTTGGGCATATTAAAGTTTCAGATCCCTGCGGTCAGGGACCGCGGGGATCAGAAACTGCAGAAAGCGCAGCAAACCGCAGGTCTGAATTGACCTGCGGTTTTCTGCGATCGCCGACACGGGGGGGGGGGGACCCCCCGCGCATTTAGCCGAGGTGCCTGCTTAATGATTTAGCAGGCACCTTGTTCCGATCACTGCCCGTCGGGCGGCAGTGATCGGAATAACACATGACGTACCGGTACGTCATGTGTCCTTAAGGACTCGGGAAACATGCCATACCGGTACGTCATGTGTCCTTAAGTGGTTAATGATGATGGGGAAACATGCATACATTTAGTGATACAATTTACACTTTATATTAATGAGGTATTAGTACATATTTCACATACTGTGTTCGAAACAATATATGTAAGCAAAATATGTAAGCTTGCAACCCACGTCAAGGGTCCTCATTATATTGCGAGTGCCTAGCTAAAAAATGCAAAAACTTACTAAAAATTAACCATCCAGGTTGTGAAGAAAAAAAAAAGAACACACTGGCAAAAAAATACAATCTTCCATGAGTTGAGTACCACTGTTGGAAAGGGAATGAATGAACCGATAGGAGACATAAAATATTCAGAAAATAACTCTCTCACTCTGAGTCCAGCAGATCCCGATCTTCCAAGTTGGAAAGTGTCTCTTCCAGATGGCGGACTATATACTTAGGCGTCTTCATCAGATGTCGACTCATATGTGCGTATGTAGTTGTGCAGCACTACACATGCTTTGGCCGAAAGAAGCTGTATGGCCGAAAGAAAAACCCGCCATTTGCTAGAAAAAATACCAAAGTCGCACTCCACAAACCTTCTGGCCCTGCTTAAACGATAATTAAGAAAGGGCAAAACCCTCTTCCCCTACAGCCACATAAGGCGCAGGTGGACCAGAGGAGCCAGGAAGGTTTGATAGCTATGGTACGTCCAGTTGGTTGGACTGAAGCCATGACCCATTCTGGAAGCCCTGATGATGCGAGCATCTGCAGTTATTCCATAGGACCCAATATCTACAATTATAAACCTGTAGTTTAAGTCAGTCAAGGCCAACAAAACTATAAAGAAAAACTGTTTATAATTATAGAATCGGGACCCTGAGTTCGGTGGCTTCTTAACTCGTATGTGCTTCCCGTCAAGGGCACCAATACAATTTGGGAATTGAGCCCTCTCCAGGAAGCCCTGGGCTATATCAAGCTAATGCTGCCTGGTTGGATGTGGCAGCACCAAAGCTTTCAGTCTCAACCAAATGGTGGCACATGTAGCCCGTACCATGCCAGCAATTGTGGAGGTCCCCATTCTAAATGGAATAAGAATAAGAATATGAATTGCCAGTCGCCAGATATCTGAAATGAAAAACAAATAATAATTAGCAACATTAATACCAAAAAGATCACATGTTTTAAAATCTACAACATTACTTAAAAGTATTTCATGGCAATGTGTCTGGCAAGTTGAAATAAAATTAGACCATACTACAAGATTTGGACTCAATACTTTATATTGAAATCTACTTTAAAGTAAGGAAAACTGTTTAGCTACATCAACTTCCAGACCATTACCATATACACACAGGTGACATATTCTCATCATTATAGCCAGGATTTGAAAAATAAACCCCCGAGGAACTTAAATCTGGTGCGACTAAGAAATGACTTGGTAGTACACCAAATGACTTTATAAAAAGCACACACAGTTTCTTACTAAAAATGTACAATATACAATACATGTGTACTACTATTAAGTACTTATACATAGTACAGGTAAAGTTCAGAATGCACAGGCCATAGACCAAACTGCTATGTATTGGTAAACAGTGGGCTATTCATGTATGAGTATGATAATATATAGTCTTACCTTAACCGCTTGCCGCCACGCTAACGCCGAAAGGCGTCATTGCGGCGGCTCCCCCAGGCTACGCTAACGCCAATAGGCGTCATCTCGCGTGAGCCGAGATTTCCTGTACACGCGCGCACACAGGCGCGCGCGCTCACAGGAACGGAAGGTAAGAGAGTTGATCTCCAGCCTGCCAGCGGCGATAGTTCGCTGGCAGGCTGGACATGTGTTTTTTTTAACCCCTAACAGGTATATTAGAAGCTGTTTTGATAACAGCGTCTAATATACCTGCTACCTGGTCCTCTGGTGGTCCCCTTTGTTTGGATCGACCACCAGAGGACACAGGTAGCTCAGTAAAGTAGCACCAAGCACCACTACACTACACTACACCCCCCCGTCACTTATTAACCCCTTATTAGCCCCTGATCACCCCATATAGACTCCCTGATCACCCCCCTGTCATTGATTACCCCCCTGTCATTGATTACCCTCCTGTAAAGCTCCATTCAGACGTCCGCATGATTTTTACGGATCCACTGATAGATGGATCGGATCCGCAAAACGCATCCGGACGTCTGAATGAAGCCTTACAGGGGCATGATCAATGACTGTGGTGATCACCCCATATAGACTCCCTGATCACCCCCCTGTAAAGCTCCATTCAGACGTCCGCATGATTTTTACGGATCCACTGATAGATGGATCGGATCCGCAAAACGCATCCGGACGTCTGAATGAAGCCTTACAGGGGCGTGATCAATGACTGTGGTGATCACCCCATATAGACTCCCTGATCACCCCCCTGTCATTGATTACCCCCCTGTCATTGATTACCCCCCTGTAAAGCTCCATTCAGACGTCCGCATGATTTTTACGGATCCACTGATAGATGGATCGGATCCGCAAAACGCATCCGGACGTCTGAATGAAGCCTTACAGGGGCATGATCAATGACTGTGGTGATCACCCCATATAGACTCCCTGATCACCCCCCTGTCATTGATTACCCCCCTGTAAAGCTCCATTCAGATGTCCGCATGATTTTTACGGATGCACTGATAGATGGATCGGATCCGCAAAACGCATACGGACGTCTGAATGAAGCCTTACACGGGCGTGATCAATGACTGTGGTTATCACCCCATATAGACTCCCTGATCACCCCCCTGTCATTGATCACCCCCCCTGTCATTGATCACCCCCCCTGTCATTGATCACCCCCCTGTAAGGCTCCATTCAGACATTTTTTTGGCCCAAGTTAGCGGAATTATTTTATTTTTTTTCTTACAAAGTCTCATATTCCACTAACTTGTGTCAAAAGATAAAATATCACATGAACTCACCATACCCCTCACGGAAACCAAATGCGCAAAATTTTTTAGACATTTATATTCCAGACTTCTTCTCACGCTTTAGGGCCCCTAGAATGCCAGGGCAGTATAAATACCCCACATGTGACCCCATTTCGGAAAGAAGACACCCCCAGGTATTCCGTGAGGGGCATATTGAGTCCATGAAAGATTGAAATTTTTGTCCCAAGTTAGCGGAACGGGAGACTTTGTGAGAAAAAAATTAAAAATATCAATTTCCGCTAACTTGTGCCAAAAAAAAAATAAATTCTATGAACTCGCCATGCCCCTCATTGAATACCTTGGGGTGTCTTCTTTCCAAAATGGGGTCACATGTGGTATATTTATACTGCCCTGGCATTCTAGGGGCCCCAAAGCGTGAGAAGAAGTCTGGTATCCAAATGTCTAAAAATGCCCTCCTAAAAGGAATTTGGGCACCTTTGCGCATCTAGGCTGCAAAAAAGTGTCACACATCTGGTATCGCCGTACTCAGGAGAAGTTGGGGAATGTGTTTTGGGGTGTCATTTTACATATACCCATGCTGGGTGAGAGAAATATCTTGGTCAAATGCCAACTTTGTATAAAAAAATGGGAAAAGTTGTCTTTTGCCAAGATATTTCTCTCACCCAGCAAGGGTATATGTAAAATGACACCCCAAAACACATTCCCCAACTTCTCCTGAATACGGCGATACCACATGTGTGACACTTTTTTGCAGCCTAGGTGGGCAAAGGGGCCCATATTCCAAAGAGCACCTTTAGGATTTCACAGGTCATTTACCTACTTACCACACATTAGGGCCCCTGGAAAATGCCAGGGCAGTATAACTACCCCACAAGTGACCCCATTTTGGAAAGAAGACACCCCAAGGTATTCCGTGAGGGGCATGGCGAGTTCCTAGAATTTTTTATTTTTTGTCACAAGTTAGTGGAAAATGCTGATTTATTTATTTATTTATTTATTTATTTTTATACAAAGTCTCATATTCCACTAACTTGTGACAAAAAATAAAAACTTCCATGAACTCACTATGCCCATCAGCGAATACCTTGGGGTCTCTTCTTTCCAAAATGGGGTCACTTGTGGGGTAGTTATACTGCCCTGGCATTCTAGGGGCCCAAATGTGTGGTAAGGAGTTTGAAATCAAATTCTGTAAAAAATGACCTGTGAAATCCGAAAGGTGCTCTTTGGAATATGGGCCCCTTTGCCCACCTAGGCTGCAAAAAAGTGTCACACATCTGGTATCCCCGTACTCAGGAGAAGGTGGGGAATGTGTTTTGGGGTGTCATTTTACATATACCTCTGCTGGGTGAGAGAAATATCTTGGCAAAAGACAACTTTTCCCATTTTTTTATACAAAGTTGGCATTTGACCAAGATATTTATCTCACCCAGCATGGGTATATGTAAAAAGACACCCCAAAACACATTTCTCAACTTCTCCTGAATACAGAGATACCAGATGTGTGACACTTTTTTGCAGCCTAGGTGGGCAAAGGGGCCCATATTCCAAAGAGCACCTTTCGGATTTCACAGGTCATTTTTTACAGAATTTGATTTCAAACTCCTTACCACACATTTGGGCCCCTAGAATGCCAGGGCAGTATAACTACCCCACAAGTGACCCCATTTTGGAAAGAAGAGACCCCAAGGTATTCGCTGATGGGCATAGTGAGTTCATGGAATTTTTTATTTTTTGTCACAAGTTAGTGGAATATGAGACTTTGTATGAAAAAAAAAAATAAAAAATCATCATTTTCCACTAACTTGTGACAAAAAATAAAAAATTCTAGGAACTTGCCATGCCCCTCACGGAATACCTTGGGGTGTCTTCTTTCCGAAATGGGGTCATTTGTGGGGTGTTTGTACTGTCTGGCCATTGTAGAACCTCAGGAAACATGACAGGTGCTCAGAAAGTCAGAGCTGCTTCAAAAAGCGGAAATTCACATTTTTGTACCATAGTTTGTAAACGCTATAACTTTTACCCAAACCATTTTTTTTTTACCCAAACATTTTTTTTTTATCAAAGACATGTAGAACTATAAATTTAGAGCAAAATTTCTATATGGATCTCGTTTTTTTTGCAAAATTTTACAACTGAAAGTGAAAAATGTCATTAGCTCTATTAGTGAGAAGAAAAGGAGGTAAAATTCATTTGGGTGGTAAGTTGCATGACCGAGCAATAAACGGTGAAAGTAGTGTAGTGCCGATTTGTAAAAAAGGGCCTGGTCTTTAGGGGGGTATAAACCTGTGGTCCTTAAGTGGTTAAAGTAATAATGAGATGTTGTTCAGGTGACACACTCCGCCGCATGTTGGTGTCCTGGAAAGTCAAGGCAGGCCTCAACTTCCCCAACAACAATCAAAGGTAGCCACCGACATGCAGACCAGGGATTTTCTGGCTACCAGTAACACAAGTTATCCTTAAAGGGAACCTGTCACCAGTTTTATAGGGTCCTAACTAAGGGCAACATAAATAAGTGACTGATTCTCTTAGCAAAATGCTGGGTCACTTTCTTTAATTGACCCAGTCAATCTGCCAACATCTTGTATTGAAAAGCTCCAGCTGATAATGATGAGTCATGAATATTCATGAGCTCCTGACTCTCCCCGCCCACCTGTTGCTGAATGACAGTTTGTTTCCATATGAACCAGCAGCAGGTGGGCAGGGGAGTGGCTATAGCTCTGAATTAAATATACGCTGGACTCAATGACATCACACCAGACTCAAATCAGCTCATTAGTAGTGTTGATCACGAATATTCGAATTGCGAATTTTAATCGCGAATATCGGCATTTCGAGAATTTGCGAATATTTAGAATATCGCAAAATATATTCGTAATTGCGAATATTCAATTTTTTTTAACTACCAGTTCATGCGAATTTTTATGTGAATATTTTATGCGAATTTTATGCGAATTTTTTGCAATCAAGAAAATAATGCCTGGAGATTATGAATTCGCGAATTCTCGAATATATGGCGAATATTCGCCCAAATATTCGCAAAATATCGCAAATTCGAATATTGCCCCTGCCGCTCATCACTGCTCATTAGCATGTGGCATGCGGCATCTTTGTGTGTATATCATGAGATAACCATCTGTCACACCAGTAAGTGAATACATCTAAGGCACTTTTTAGTAGTTAATGATTGTATATAATTAGTTAGAATATAATCAAATATCCACATGACAGGTTCCCTTTAAAGGGTTATTCTCATCTTAGACAATGGGGGCATATCACTAGGATATGCTCCCATTGTCTGATAGTTGTGGGTCACACCCCTGGAACCCCCACCTATATTGAGAACTGAGCCCCAAAAGTGGTGAATAGTGCACTGCACATGCGCAACTCCCCTCCATTCATTTTCTATAGGGCCGCCAAAAATAGCCAAGCACTAACTCGGCTATTTCCGTCGGGCCAATAGAAGTGAAGGAGAGCAGTGGCCAGTCATACTATTCACTTCTATGGGGAGAGCACATGGTGGTGGCCCCATTGTCTGAGATCAGACAACCCCTTTAACTAGCACTCCACATTCATCAAAGTAGTACTTGGAAACCAAGGTGCCCCTGTACTGTTCTTGCATGGGGCCATTGTTTCTACCCTGCTGCCCATGATTAAGCTGATGGAACATCAACTTCAATGAGAATATGAAGTGTAACCTTATAATAATTGATTTTGTAACAAAACATAATATAATTGCCTTGTTCTATAATAAATCTTAAAAAGTTCTAATAACTACATTTCATAATGGAGAACATTTACTTTGATTACCTCTGTGATCCATATCGAGAGTTGATAGAATTTGAATTATGAATTTAATGCATGCATATGATGTCATACAGTAAAACATATACACATTACTTCACACAATAGAACAAGAAATGGGGATTAGGAGCTTTTAGTGGAAATTCTCACAGTAAATAAGTGTTGTTTTATTTTGTTTCAAGTAATTGACGGAGACAAAAATATAGTATTTCTTGTACGCTTTGTAACAAGGCCATTTATTGAGGCTTAATTATGGGGATTGCTAAAAGTGGGAAAGTGACTGACAAAAAAATGAATTTTGAAAGCTCAAAGTGGAATTTGTTCAGTATAAAATAGAACTAATTATGCAATTTGGACATTTTGGTTATAAAGGTCTTGTCAGCAACTGTTAAATTTGTCCTTGTCACAGTGCTTAAATGCATTACGTATCGGATACTGTACATAAAAATCTACATTTTCTGTAATTATGCTCACGCGAAAATGCTAACTCTCAGTATATAGAATGTAACACATAGAAGCATAAAATCTATTACATGGATGCCAGTACTTTATGCACAGTGTTGTGCAGGGCTGTCTATAATATTGATTAGACCCTGGGCAAGAGGGAGAACATAAGTGCCGCTGCCGCATTCCTGGGTCCATACTTTATTAACTAAGTAGCAGGACATGTAGGGCATGCATGGGGGATCTCCCTGCACATACTAATATTTCTGGGCGCCGTTCCATTGTGCCGCTGTGGCCCCCGTTACATTCTCCCGCGCTGTATGCTAAGTAACAGGAAGGGGGAAAAAAACTCCCTTTCTCCCTGGCTGTGACGTTCTGCTCTGCGATTGGACAGCACTACAGCCAGGGAGAAGGAACGCCCAGGGAGAAAAGCTGATGTCTCCTCCCTGGTGTTCCGATGCTGTTACTTAGCATACAGCGCGGGAGAATGTAATGGGGGCCACAGTGGCGCAACGGAGCGGCGCCAAGAAATAATAGTAAGTGCAGGGACATCCCCCATGTATGCCTTACATGTCCTGCTACTTAGTTAACAAAGTATGGACCAAATAAAAGGTCCTCCAATGGCCAGAGGGGATCAAGAGGCAGCTGCTTTTGGCCCCGCAGGAGCAACTGGGCCCAGGGCATATGCGTTAAAGACAGCCCTGGTGTTGTGCAGTATGGAGAGCTTGCCACTGGATCCCAATCATGATACACATTCAAAGAAAGAAAACTAAGGTCCACACAATTTCTAAAAGTGGAATTTATGTCATGAGTTTTCTTTGAGAGATATATGTGCAAAATGTTACTAAAGGTTCTCCTCGGGAATGGAAATATGTGAAATGGGGAAACATATCTATGGATTGACTAAATACATGTATAAACTGACTAAATTGCTTGGAGCTATAGAATCCATTACAAAGCACGGGCGCAGAACAGTCTCATTCTTCATCTACACTTTGTTTAGGTGTAAAATATGGTCTAAATGTAAAAAAGCAAGGAATCGGCGGTGGCTCCACCAAAGTTATGTAGCGGCCAGTGCCTCTACAGCAATCTACCGTCAGCGCAGGGGCTTATTAACCGCTTTACGTCCGCCCATAGGATATAAACGTCCTATGGGTGGACGTCTATTTCTGAAAGCACGTTTTAGAACGTCCTTTCAGAAATAGCAGCTGCACGCTAATCGTGCAGCTGCTGATCGGGTTGCCTGCTGTCAGTGACAGCAGGGCAACCCTAAGACAAGGCAGGGACAGGGACAGCGCTCACCGAGCGCTGTGTATGCAGAGCAGGAAGCGCTGTGCGCTTCCTGTTCTGGCCTGGCGGTCATGTGACCGCCGTGACCGGAGTGTGCAGGAGCTGTGTGAGGTCTCTCAGAGACCTCGATCAGCCCTGCTCTGAGGCTGTACAGCGCTGGATTGCTGCTGTACAGCCTCTCTAGGGGTGTATTTGTCCTGTAACTGGGGCTACTATGTCAGCCCCAGTTACAGGAGAAATCAACAGTGAAGAAAAAAAAAAAAAAGTGAAGCAAATGTCCCCCAGAGGTCTTGTATGACCTTATGGGGGACGAAAAGTGTAAAAAATAAAAATAAAAAATAAAAGGTTGAACATAAAAAAATAAAAAAAAGTTTTACATGTAAAAAAAAAAAGTCCCCAAGTAAGGAATGAAAAAAAAAAGTTAAAAATAGAAAAAATAGAAAAAGTATACATATTAGGTATTGCCGCGTCCGTATATATAATATACATATATAAAAATATCACATGACCTAACCCCTCGGGTGAACACCGTAAAAAAAAAAAAAAAAAAAACTGTGTCAAAACAAGCAATTTTTGTCACCTTGCATCACAAAAGGTGCAACACCAAGTGATCAAAAATGCGTATGTCCCACAAAATAGTAACAATAAAACCGTCACCTCATCCCGCAAAAAATGAGCCCCTACATAAGAAAATCTCTCAAAAAATAAAAAAAACTATAGCTCTTAGAACATGGAGACACTAAAACATCATTTTTTTGGTTTCAAAAATGCTATTATTGTGTTAAAGTGAAACAAATAAAAAAAAGTATACATATTAGGTATTGCCGCGTCCGTAAAAACCAGCTCTATAAAAATATCACATGACCTAACCCCTCGGGTGAACACCGTAAAAAAAAAACTGTGTCAAAACAAGCAATTTTTGTCACCTTGCATCACAAAAGGTGCAACACCAAGTGATCAAAAACGCGTATGTCCCACAATATAGTACCAATAAAACCGTCACCTCATCCCACAAAAAATGAGCCCCTACATAAGAAAATCTCTCAAAAAATAAAAAAACTATAGCTCTCAGAACATGGACACATTAAAACATAATTTTTTTGTTTCAAAAATGCTATTATTGTGTAAAACTTTAATAAATGAGAAAAAGTATACATATTAGGTATCGCCACATCCGTAACAATCTGCTCTATAAAAATGTCACTTGACTGAACCCCTCAGGTGAACGCTGTAAAAATAAATAAATAGAAACTGTGCTAAAACAACCAAGTTTTTGGTCACCTAAAGTGTTATAATGAATGATCAAAAAATCATATGTACCCAAAAATAGTACTAATAAAAATGGCACCTTATCCCCTAGTTTCCAAAATGGGGTCACTTCTTGGGAGTTTCTACTGTAAGGGTGCATCAGGGGGCTTCAAATGGGACATGGCATCTAAAAACCATGTGGAGTTCCTTTTCTTCTGCGCCCTGCCGTGTGCCCATACAGCAGTTTATGACCACATGTGGGGTGTTTCTGTAAACCGCAGAATCTGGGTAATAAATATTGAGTTTTGTTTGGCTGTTAACCATCGATGTGTTAAAGAAAAAAATTGATTAAAATGGAAAATCTGCCAAAAAAGTGAAATTTTTAAATTTGATCTCCATTTTCCTTTAATTCTTGTGGAACGCCTAAAGGGTTAACAAAGTTTGTAAAATCGGTTTTGAATACCTTGAGGGGTGTAGTTTCTACAATGGGGTCATTTATGGGGGTATCCACTATGTAGGCCCCACAAAGTGACTTCAGACCTGAACTGGTCCTTAAAAAGTGGGTTTTGGCAATTTTCTTAAAAATTTGAAGAATTGCTTCTCAACTTCTAAGCCTTCTAACGTCCTAAAAAAATAAAATGACATTTCCAAAATGATGCCAACATAAAGTAGACATATGGGGAATGTTAAATAATAAATATTTTATGAGGTATCACTTTCTGTTTTAAAAGCAGAGAAATTGAAATTTAGAAAATTGAGAATTTTTCACATTTTTGGGTAAATTTGGAATTTTTTCATAAATAAAGGTGAAATATTTTTACTCAAATTTATGACTATCATGAAGTACAATGTGTCACGAGAAAACAATCTCTGAATGACTTGGATAAATAAAGGCGTTCCAAAGTTATTACCACATAAAGTGAGATATGTCAGTTTTGCAAAATTTGGCCTGGTCAGGAAGAGGGCAAATGGCCCAGATGGCAGGTGGTTAAGAAAGGCATCTAAAACACCAATCTTAATAAATGTGCTTGAAAGTTTCCTACCTCTGCAACTCTATTTAAACCAATATGGAGGGGGATCATGTCCGAAAGGCCCTTTCACATGTGCCCAGGTTCTGGGTAATTTTTAGCATCGCTTGTTCCTGATATATTCCCCATGTAAATTCTGTCACAATCACTCAATGAAAAAGTCTATGATCTTTTCTATTAAGGTGGATTTAGACAACCGGATAATTTTTTAAGTGATCACCGTCGCGATCGACTTCTGAACAAATGTTCTAGCACACAACTAGCATTTAAATGAAAGGATTATCGTGTAATCTTTTTTTCTTTTTTTCTTTTTCTTATAATAATTAATATGCCTGCCTACACAGGGCTCTCAATCATAAAGAATGTACACAATGCACATTTACACAACGCAATTCATTAACAACAAGTGATGATTGTACTTTTTTGCATCAATGATTTCACAGACGTTGAACGAGCATAATGGTCAGATCGCCAAATCGTTTCAAACATTTGCATTCCACGGTCTCGTCCATCTTCTATCGCTTGTGTTTGAATCTTAATGTCTAAATCCACCTTTATGTGGCTTATAATATCATTGTTTATTAGCAGCAGGAATCTGCTGCCAGCATAAAATGAACCTGTATGGGGTCAAATGATTGCAGTAGTTATCTATTGCTACTATGCAAAGGAGATAGCTGCTGCATCTAAATGCTATCCCTTTGGAATAATGACCAGGCAATTATTGGGCAAGAATAATTGCAGGTGCATCAGCCCATGTAAAAGGTCTGTTAGTTGCTGCTTGACATAAATTATAAGTTTACTGTTCTTGTCTAATGCCTAGAAATACCACAAAATTCTATTGGAGAAAGAGGTGACTGGTGGTAATGACTTCAGTAGTGGTCATAGTAGTTGAGTATTTCATCCCTCAGTGGTAGCGACTGTCTAACATTGTGGAGAGTCAGTAGTCATCCCTCTGCTGAATGTTGATAATGTGGCTGTCACTATGCAAGTAACTCAGCATGTATCTGGCCATATGCACAAGGGACTCCCTGCCTCCATCTCCACTGCATACTGTCATGGTGTGTCAGGGTCAACTGCGTCGTCTTCTACATCGCCATCCTCGTGCTCCTCTCCTGTCACTTGGGTAGCTAAACCACCTACTGTAGTTCGGTATAAAATTCCTGGGCGTTTCTGTCCTCGTCCTCCTCCTGTGTCAGTTCAGCCTGCACAGGGCTCAGTTGGCCATGAAGTGTATATATCACCATTCCCTCCAGGACGTGAAGCAGTGTAATGACATCATTCATCCCTTTGTCCTGGCAACTGACAAATAAATTGACCTCCTCAAAGGGCCTGAGAATAGGGCAGGTGTCACGCATGAGCTGCCACTGTCTATCGACAAAGTTACACTGGTGAGTAGTCCTGTCCGTCAGCATCAACATGTCAGGGATAAGATCATAGTAACATATGTTTATGGTAACTTGATAAAGCAATAAAGTGATTTGATCCTATATGTAGAGATAGCCTTCGGTTCGCCTGGCGGTGGTTTCGCGGCAAACTTCGCTCATTCGTGATTCGCCGAACGGGCAAACATATGGAGAGGTCCGCCGCCACCATATTCTTTTACATTGTGAAGAACTTTGACCCAAGACACATCCATCAGGTGGTACAGGACAGCCAATTAAAAAGTTTCAGCACATGGTCATACCCCCTAACTTTTAAATAAACCCGATCTGGCCGCCATTTTATATTCAGTATTTTGCCAGAATAGGGAAAGGTTGCTGTGTGGAGCAGGGACAGACTGTTAGGGACACCAAGCGCTAGCTAATTGGGCCACAAAAGTCCTTTTAAGGACTGGAAAAGGTGTGACTTACTGAGGGGTGAGATATACTTATAATATACTTTCTAACATTGAAAGTATATAATAGTGCATTTGGGTAGTGCAGCATTTGTTTGCGGTTTTGCTGCATTACTGCAGCTACACAGAGTGACAAACGCTATCGGAACAAATAATTTCAACTGGTGCGATATACCAGTTTCCCCGCAGAAAAACTAATTGAAGAAGGGATGTTATATACCAATAATATACTTTCTATATACTGCATTTGTGTAGTGCAGCATTTGTTTGCGGTTTTGCTGCGTTAACTGCAGCTACACAAAAGTGATTGAGGCAGAAGTGTTATATACCAATAATATACCTTCTATATACCATATTTTTCGCCCTATAAGACGCACCGGCCCATAAGACGCACCTAGGTTTTTGAGGAAAATAAGAAAAAAAAAATTTTGAACTAAAAAGGTGTGCTTTTGGTGGGTTTTGAACTAATTGTGGTCTGTGGATGGCACTGTTATGGGGGATCTGTGGATGGCACTGTTATGGGGGATCTGTGGGTGACACTTATGGGGGATCTGTGGGTGACACTTATGGGGGATTTGTGGGTGACACTTATGGGGGATCTGTGGGTGACACTTATGGGGGATCTGTGGGTGACACTTATGGGGGATCTGTGGGTGACACTTATGGGGGATCTGTGGGTGGCTCTTGTTGGGGTCTCTGGATGGAACTGTTATGAGGATCTGTGTATGACAGTTATGGGGGAGATCTGTGGATGACACATATATAGCATCTTATGCTATGTGTCATCCACAGATCCCCTCCATAAGTGTCCCTGTAGTGAATGACCCTCAATACACGCTGGGGGCCGGCATCTGCTTTTATAATGACAGCGGGGCCCGTGCAGTGACTGTATTCTACTACACGGGCCCCGCTCACTGTATAATCCTATGTCTAATAGTTAATTGTAATTGTATGTAATCACATAAGGAGCGCTGTGTATTACCGGTACTTACAACTACAAGCGCTCGCCTGCTCGGTAGGTAGCAGAGAGGAGGGAGGAGGCAGGCCGGGAGGACGGACGCTGGCAGTGTGAGTCATACGTCATGCTCCCACGCCGCCTGCTTCATTCATAAAGTGGGCGGCGCAGGCGCATGACGTATGACTCACGCTGCCAGCGTCCGTCCTCCCGGCCTGCCTCCTCCCTCCTCTCTGCTACCTATCTAGCGGCGAGCACTTGTAGTTGTAAGTACCGGTAATACACTCCTTATGCGATTACATACAATTACAATTAACTATTAGACATAGGATTATACAGTGAGCGGGGCCCGTGTAGTAGAATACAGTCACTGCACGGGCCCCGCTGTCATTATAAAAGCAGATCCCGGCCCCCAGTCCCGCCTCCCTCACAGCTGATACACCCGCCGCACGGCATCGCGGCGGGTGTATCATTGAAAACTCAGCAAAATCAGCAGCATTCGCCGTATAAGACGCACTGCTATTTTCCCCCCACTTTTGGGGGGGAAAAAGTGTGTCTTATACGGCGAAAAATACGGTAGTGTATTAGGGTAGTGCAGCATTTGTATGCAGCTTTGCTGCGTTATCGCAGCTACACAGAGTGACAAACGCTATTGGAACAAATAATTTCTACTGGTGTGATAAACCAGTTTCCCCCCCCAAAAAGTGATTCAGGCAGGGGTGTTATATACCAATAATATACTTTGTTTGTGGTTGGGGCTATCTAGGAAAGACGATCCCCTGGACAATATTCCCCCCCTCACCTACCTAAATAACTGGACTAAGCGGCTTGATTTGTGCCATAACCGCTGCGTAAGAGGGACACCTGAAAGAGGGCATACCCTGCAGAATGTAACCAGTATAAGGGCGGATTGGAGGGAACGCCGTTCCGATGCAGAATGTGGGGGATGCCGCCTGGTCTGTTAATGAAGGCTCCAGGCGCCCCTCCCACAAACAAAGGCCAATAAATCGGTCTTAACACTTGTGGTCGGGGCTATCTAGGAAAGACGATTTCCTGGACAAACCCCCCCCCCCACCTACCTAACTAACTGGACCAAGCGGCTTGATTTGTGCCATAACCGCTGCGTAGGAGGGACACCTGAAAGAGGGCAAAACACCACAACTGCAGAATAGCAAGTTTATTACCAACAGTATCACATAACCAACTTCTGAAACGCCAACAACATCTCGTGTTTAGGCTGCGGAATGTATCTATTAAAACAAGAGAAGCGCCATCGACCGAGCTTACGGATAACATGAGCCGGTACCTTGTTTCTGGAGGCAGCTGAAGCAGCCCCTATCCTGAAAGAGTGTCCCGACACGGAAGTAGGATTTAAGCCTAAATTAAACACTAAAATGCGGACATGCGCCACAAACTGAGAGGTAGTGAGAGGTGCAATGGGAAAAGGCAACAATGGACTTTTGTGGTCTCGGTCAGCTAAGGTGATCAGTAACTGTCGAAGAACCTGCATCGGGCACCAGGAATGGGAAGTCGGGAAAAAAGTAACCTGAGTGGGGGGACCTGTCTGAGAAGTCTTGGTAACTGGCAATGACAACACGCAACCGTCAGGAGTCCGACTTAACTGGCTGAGGATGATGAACCTGCTATTAGTGGTAGTACGAGTGAACTCGCCGGGTCTCATGAAGCCATAAAATGCAAGGTAGACAGCAGCTTTGAACACCAGACTAGGGAGGACCTCAAAAGGGTCTCTATCCAACATATCGGACAAGTCTCGAAATACTTTACCGGTAATACCCTCTCTTTCCCCCCCCAAAAAAAGTGATCGAGGCAGGGGTGTTATATACCAAGAATATACTTTCTATATAGTGCATTTGGGTAGTGCAGGATTTGTTTGCGGTTTTGCTGCATTACCGCAGCTACACAGTGACAAACGCTATTGGAACAAATAATTTCAGCTGGTGTCCAACACAATCCCTGGAAAAGTGATAACAGAGGAAGGGCCTTCAACCTTATTAGGTGATACCGGCACACCTAGCTGAGAAAAAACAGCCCACAGAAATAGAGTCCCTGCGGTGTACCAGCTGGAGATTCAATCAATAAGAAGTCATCCAGGTAGTGGATAACATGTTCGCAGTGGAACTTGGATTTCAGGATCCAATGCTGGGCCTGCGCAAACTGATCAAATAACCAAGGGCTACTCTTGGAGCCAAACGTTAACTTCGTGGAAAAATAATACAAATCCCTCCATTTCATGCCGTGCCATTGCCAGAGCGCAGGCATGATGGAAAGGAGTTTAAAAGCATCAGATATGTCGGCCTTCGATAAGTGAGCGCCCGGACCTAACTGCATAATAGTTGCTATGGCCTGGTCTATAGTGGAATACTTCATGCACACCTCTTCAGACGGGATAAGGGAGTTTAAACTAGCGATATGAGACCCGTGCAAGGCCGATAGATCATAAATCAGCCTTTCTTTCTTGCTAAACTTGCCGGTAACTACCTCTACCGGGCTGACCCTCCACCGTTCAAACGGTGACACTGTCAATGGCCCTATAAGAAACCCCTTCTTGACCTCAGTCTGTAATAACTTGTCAACTGACTTTGGTGCTCTCTCAGCAGACTGCAAGTTTCTACACTCATGCGTGACCTCAGGCAGCGCAAACACAGTCCCGTGTGGAAACATGCCACGAAACCTGTGACCAGGAAGTTAACAAACTCGGGGTCATAATGACCTAGCAGACATGACTGTAAATAATCAGTGTTAACGACACTCAGGTACGCTTTGTCTGACTTTAATGTACACGCTACCTTAGGATGAGCTCTGAAACAATTGATACACAAATGGAGCAGACAACATTGACCATAGTTGAACACTGCAAAATTGAAGTTGTTACCAATCTGGGATCTCCCTAAAAATTTGATAGGGAGACATAATTTATCGACCGTGCCAGTACCCTTGAGAGCATCCGACGGGCCAGCTGAAGGGGCCCTGGGGGCTGTCTCTGCACCGACGGCAGAAAGATGACACCACTCGGCCGTATGTAATATAGATTGGCACAAAGAACACGCCGGTGCTTTAAGCCCTGTAAAATGTCTGCAGAAAAGCTCAGTGTCAATATTAGCCCAATTTGTGGTCAAGGCTACGGCCGAGCTCGTGCCTGAACGTGCCGAATCTGACAGAGGAAAACCACCATGCCTACCTGATATGGCTGGAGAGGTGCCCTTAGCCATGCCGCGGGTAAGCCTAAAAGGGGGCATACCCTGATGAGTATAAAAGAGAAAAGGGGAGGGTGGGTGGGGCACCAGAAACGCACGCAAATGGGGAGAGGGCATGCCTCCTTTTAAGGGCGCCTATGCCCCTCCCACAAATGCAGGCTGACATGTCAGCCTTAACCTACTTGTGGTCAAGGCTACGGCCGAGCTCGTGCCTGAACGTGCCGAACCTGACAGAGGAAAACCACCATGCCTACCTGATATGGCTGGAGAGGTGCCCTTAGCCATGCCGCGGGTAAGCCTAAAAGGGGGCAAAAAGACAAACAGGTAGGGAGGAAAAAACCTTTATTGGCAGTGAACCGAATTACAAAACCAACTTGTGGAAAGCCTGGGATATCTCGACCTGGGGGTTAGGTATGTATCGTGTGAAGCATGAGGAGCGCCAGCGACCCTTTTTCGGATGATGTGGCCGGGGACGTTGTGTTTTGAAGCTGCGGATGCAGCTCCAATGCGGAATGAGTGCCCTGAAATGGCCTTGGGGTCGAAACCCCAACCCATAGCCAGAGTGCGGACGTGTGAGATAAATTGCGAAGCGGTGAGGGCTGCAGCCTGAAACGGGAGCAATGGTTGGTCAGGGGCGGAGTCCCCCAGAGCCGACAGCAGACGCTTGAGTACCTGGACCGGGCACCATGCGTTGGCAGAAGGGAAGAAATCCACCTCCACTGGTGGACCTACCTGCGAGGTTTTGGAAGTAAGGAGGTGCAGGGAGAAATGTTCGTGGTGCCAGACTAGTTGACCCCTGGTGAGGCCCTTGGACCTAGCTGAAGTGCGGGTGACTTCGCCGGGTCTTAAGAACCCATAGAAACTAAGGTACGTGGCAGCCTTGATGACTGTGCTGGGAAGGAGCCCAAAAGGAAGACTATCTAGGGAGGTTGAAAGTTTCCTAAATAGTTCCCCAGATACGGGCTGCCTGCTCGGGATGGCTGTGATACTACTTTTCTGAACCCCCCTAAGGGTTGCCCTGACTGCTTGGGATAGAAAAACCGACCTGCTTTCGGGGTCTTCCAACATGGAAAAATGTTGGACTCCGGCCAAATACAATTTAATGGTGTTGAAGGACAGCTTGAGATCGAAATGACAGAAGGCTATGAAAGCTGTGATGTACGTGGTTTTGTTGGTGTCTTGACTTGGGTGTAGGCCCCTGAACCTGTTGAAGGTGTTCCAGGCGGTCCTGTAGTTCCTGGCAGTGTTGTGAGACAAAGACTTCTGCATCAATATTTTTGCTGAATTAATAAAAGGGTTTAATCCAACACTAGCAATTGGTACGTCGGAGGAGGAAGCCCCACACGGTCTGCCTCTGGCATGACCTGGAAGAAAGTTTCGTAATTAAAACGAGATAGGGCATCTGCGGCCACATTGTGAACCCCCTGGATGTGCTTGCATGCTACGTGGAAATTGTACACCAGTGAGAGCCAGACCAGCCTGCGGACGAATGACATGATCTGGGGTGACTGAGACCTGCCCTTGGTGATGATGTCCACCACTGTTTGATTATCAGTGATGAACGCCACAGAAGAATTGGCCCACTGGCTGCCCCACACCTGGGCTGCCGCCACGACTGGGTAGAACTCCAGCAAAGGGGATGACTGCAAAGCGCCTCTGGCTGTTGATACCTCGGGTGGCCAAGGGCCCGCGAACCATTGGTTCCCACAGATCGCCGCGAACCCCCCGGAGGCGGCGGCGTCCGAGAAAATCAAGGTGGACTCTGGCCCTAGCCGAGGAACAAACAACGAGACTCCGTTCCAAGTGGCCAGGAAGTTCTCCCACATGGACAAGTCGGCCATGGCTTGGGCGTCTAAGGTGACGAGGCTGTCCTGCTCTGGGGCTGGACATGAAGGCCCTGCCCTGGGGCATGACTTTGGTGGCAAAGTTGAGCATGCCTAAAAGGGACTGCAACTCGACCTTGGTGCAGGTCCTGCAGCCCGCCGCAGTTGAAATGGCTGCCTTGATCTTTGCCAATTTCTCGGCTGGAAGCCTGGCCTCCATCTTCCCTGTATCTAGAGTTATGCCTAGGAAGGTGATTACCGTGGCGGGCCCTTCGGTTTTTGAAGCTGCCACCGGAACGTTGAGTCGGCCGAACAGTTGCAGCAGAGCCTGGAGTTTGCAAGGCTGGCGGTCTGGGCTTTCGATAATGAGAAAATCATCCAAGTAGTGGATGGTCATAGGGCAATCGCAGTGGTTGACCAGGATCCAATGCAATGCCTGAGCGAACTGGTCGAACAGCCAGGGACTGCTCTTGGACCCGAACGTCAGGCGATTGGCAAAGAAGTACTGATCTTGCCACTTGATGCCGTAGAACCCCCAGAGCCGTGGATGAATGGGCAGCAGCTTGAAGGCGTCGGCGATATCTGCCTTTGCCAACCACGCCCCCCGACCTACTTGGAGGATCAGCTGTATGGCCTCGTCTATGGTGGCGTAGCTCATGGAGAACTCCTCAGATGGCACTAAGGAGTTAAGACTGGGTACACTGGAGCCATGAGGCGCCGACAAGTCATAGATTAAACGTTTTTTATTTGTGAACTGCTTGGTCACAATACCGATAGGGTTGATCCTCCAGAGGTCGAATGGAATGAAGGGGAAGGGGCCGATGAGAAACCCCTTCTCCAACTCTGACTTGATCAGGGTCCCCACCGGCTCAGGGTCCCTGCTTGCTGACAGTAGATTGGGCCCTTCCCAGGAAGTTTGTGGGAGAGCTACCAGCCCCGTGTGGAACCCGGTGGTGAACCCGGAGACCAGGAACTGCACCCAATGCGGGCTGTGGTGCTCGCGCAACAGGGACTCTAACAAGACCACGTTGACCCCGCTTAGTCAGGATGGCCTTGTTCTTTGAGGACACGCCGTCTGCAGGTGAGCCCTGAAACAGCCTGCGCAGACGTGGAGAGCCCTGCACTTGTTATAATAACAAGCCTCCTGGTTAAAATTATTGCAGACCTGGCTGTTGCCCAGGAAAACTATTGGCCGGCCTAACTTATCCCTGGTAGCGCCAGGTCGTTGGAGGGACCCGGAGCTGCTACGGAGGGATCTGCCCTGGGATGTGGAGGGACCTGAGTTGGGGCACCAATCCGACGAGTGAGTAATGGACTGGCATGACGTACATGCCGGTGCCCTGAGGCACGCGAAATGTCGACAAAAAAGCTCCATGTCCATAACCGCCCAGTTCGTGAGGTGCTGGAATTGGACCAGCGAGGCGGCGGCTTTAGTTGAGAACGAGCGATGATAATCGTAAAAAGCCTGCCCACCGTACTTGTGGCCCAAATCCGTGACCCTGTATAGGTAAGTGTCCAACTCTTCCCGCCTCTCAGGGTGGACGGAGCAGATGACGTCCCTGTATAAGCTAAACGCCAGGACAAACTCCGTGGGGGTTAGCTTCCTGTTGAGGCGGGGGTCCCTCGCTTTGAGGACGATGGACATGTCGCCGCAAGCAATGGTCTTGCTCTCTACTGTGTCATGGGTTGCTATCAAAATAGACACCAGGTTGACGTCCTTGCCCTCTAAAATGTCCTTCTTGATGTTGCTGGGGATAAAGTGGGCCGGAGCTACCTCGGGTGCGCCAAGAACCCTACCTGGGGGAACCAACCCTGCCGCGGGGGCAACCGGCAATGGAGAGGCGACACGCTCGGATGTCAGTCCCTGGTGAGACTCGACGGCCAGGAGTCTGGACTGCACGTCTGAGACTGAGGAGACAATAGTGTTCATCATGGCGTGCAGTTGTGTCAGAGACACTTGCAGAGTGGACATGGAGACTTGCTCCAAGTCCTGGGCTGCTGGCTCCGCCGTGAGTAGCCTGAATAGTTCGGCTTTCCGGGCGGAAGCGGGGTGTTGGATCCCTCTTCTGTTAAGCTCCGCGATTAACTTAGCGATCGTCCAACTCCTCAGTGATGAGGAGCTGGGCTGCTCGGATGCGGGTGTCTCCGGGATGGACAGGGCTTCCTCGATATTGGAAATCTGCGGCATATCGTGGCTGTGAGGTGATAAACAAAAAGTTAACATCTGAGCTGGAGACCCCACGTGACAGAACGACGACACCCGAGCCGTGAATGGTGATGAAGAGCGAACTGGGGCGGGCGAGTGCCTAGAGCTATGAAGGGGGTACTACTGTGGAAGACCTTACCAACCTAAAAGTGAAAACAAGACGTAAGCGCTACGAGGACGTGGCCATTGACACGGGAGTAAACACATGGAAAGAACACCAAACCTGGGGTCGTACCGTAGAAAATAATATCGATCGAACCTGAAAAACAATGATAGCGACAAAGAATAGTGATTAACCGCATGATCCTGACCTCTCACCGGTAATGGAAAACGTAAAACCGGCAGCGTGACGGGGAATAAAAACATGGGAGAAACGTAAGCCTGACGACGTGACAGGCAACAGACGGGGTACAGTAGATACGTAAGCCTGAAGCGTAACAGGCGACAATTGGAAAAACGTAAGCCTGAAGCGTGACAGGCAGCATGACATATATTAAAACGTGAACCGGAGAGGAACCGGCAAGAGAAAAGGAAAAACGTAAGCCCGCAGACGTGGCGGGCAACAAACATGAAATAACGGAAAACGTGAGCCAGGAAAGTGACTGACGCTAGACAGAGAAAAACGTAAGCCTGAAACGTAACAGGCAGCAGACATGTTATAACAGAAACGTGAGCCAGAAACGTAACTGGCAACAGAAAGAACACAACAAGTGAGCCTGCAAACGGAAAACAGACAGCAAACATGAGAATTAGGGCTCTTTCACACTTGCGTTATTGTCTTCCGGCATAGAGTTCCGTCGTCGGGGCTCTATGCCGGAAGAATCCTGATCAGGATTATCCTAATGCATTCTGAATGGAGAGAAATCCGTTCAAGATGCATCAGGATGTCTTCAGTTCCGGAACGGAACGTTTTTTAGCCGGAGAAAATACCGCAGCATGCTGCGCTTTTTGCTCCGGCCAAAAATCCGGAACACTTGCCGCAAGGCCGGATCCGGAATTAATGCCCATTGAAAGGCATTGATCCGGATCCGGCCTTAAGCTAAACGTCGTTTCGGCGCATTGCCGGAGCCGACATTTAGCTTTTTCAGAGTGGTTACCATGGCTGCCGGGACGCTAAAGTCCTGGCAGCCATGGTAAAGTGTAGTGGGGAGCGGGGGAGCAGCATACTTACCGTCCGTGCGGCTCCCCGGGCGCTCCAGAGTGACGTCAGGGCGCCCCAAGCGCATGGATCATGTGATCACATGGATCACGTCATCCATGCGCATGGGGCGCTCTGACGTCATTCTGGAGCGCCCCGGGAGCCGCGCGGACTGTAAGTATACTGCTCCCCCGCTCCCCGCTCCTACTATGGCAACCAGGACTTTAATAGCGTCCTGGGTGCCATAGTAACACTGAACGCATTTGGAAGACGGTTCCGTCTTCAAATGCTTTCAGTACACTTGCGTTTTTCCGGATCCGGCGTGTAATTCCGGCAAGTGGAGTACACGCCGGATCCGGACAACGCAAGTGTGAAAGAGGCCTAAGCCCCCCTTTTTTTTTTTTTTTTTTAAACTGATTGTCCCTGACCCCGGCTCTGGCGAAACTGAAACGTGAGCCTGAAGCGCGACCGGGAACCGGTATGGTATGAGGGAAAACGTAAGCCCGTAGCCCCAAGGGCAATGAGATGACAAGTAATACGTAAACCTAACACAAAATAGGCCCCAAACATGGCGGAGCATGATATGACATAGAAAAAATAAGTATTTACCGAACAACGTCCGTAGATGTGGCAGAGCAGAATGGCGGTGTTCGCAGCGGGTGGAATTTGTTGAGAACCTTGGCAGACGATGGATGGCAAGCACGGCAGAGTAACCAGAGTCTGCAACAATAACCAGTAGCGTGAGGGGGGTGGGGGGGGGTGGCCCCTGCTACGCCATTGTACGACCCTTGAACCAGGGAACTGCGTGTCCCTGTGAACTGATGAGACTGTGTTTGTGGGAGCTGAGGTGTGAGGTAGCGGAACCGCTGCCGTGGGGTGTGGAGGGTTGACTGGTCTGCTGCTTAGCAAGACAGGGGAGGGCACGTGGGAGCTAGCGGTGTGCCATGACCCTGGCAAGCAGCTATGATATGTGTGTGCTGGCGAGGGCCTGTGATGGGGCTTATTGTGAAGAACCAGTGTGTGTAAACCAATGCTGTCTTTTTTTTTATTTATTTTTTTTAGAACTTTATTGCTGGTAAACAGCAGCCGGCCGCCGGCCAGTGGCTGCGTGGAAAGAAGCGGCACCCCTGGGTCTAGACGGACCCGCCCGTGGGGAGAGCGCCAGGACCAGCCAGACGAGGGGGGTTTGAGCTGCTGTGGCGGCCGGTGCCAGGACGAGAGCCCGACAGCAGAGGCCGGCCGGGACGCAAGCTCCGTTGTCAAGGCAACGGAAGTGCTGCCGGCGTCCCGCGAGATCTGCTCAGGGCGGCGCCTGAGCAAGGACGAGCCGGGCGTACCAACCGGGATGCGAGGTGGGTGGCGAGCGGACCGGACCGGGGGGGGGGGG
The DNA here is from genome assembly GCF_905171765.1 of Bufo bufo. Taxonomy (NCBI): domain Eukaryota; kingdom Metazoa; phylum Chordata; class Amphibia; order Anura; family Bufonidae; genus Bufo; species Bufo bufo. The sequence continues at coordinate 307,603,123 of NC_053389.1, forward strand.
GGGGGGGGGGGACACGCCGGAGAGGGGTGCGGCGGAACGTGAAACTTACCCCGACAGCTGAGCGGGAAGCGTTGGAGGGGAACCCTCGGCAAACTTACCTGCACAGCAGTACAGCAGGACGGGGCGTGACGTCAGGCGGGAAAAGGCACCAGAAACGCACGCAAATGGGGAGAGGGCATGCCTCCTTTTAAGGGCGCCTACGCCCCTCCCACAAATGCAGGCTGACATGTCAGCCTTAACCTACTTGTAGTAAATTGAAACTGACTGAGTGCTGCTGCAGACTTCGCAGGAAAAGAACAATGATAATCATAGAACGCAGCACCGCCATACTTATGCCCCAAATCAGTAACCCTATAAAGATACAGATCAATGACATTTCTATACAGGCTGAATGCCAGAACGAATTCCGGAATTGATAACTTCTTATTAATCCTGTGATCGCGGCTCCTAAGAACGAGGAAACATCACCACATGCAATAAATTTGTTATCAGATATATCTCTGGTAGCAATAAGCAAGGACGCCAGATTCACATCTCTGTCCTCAAGAATGTCCTTCTTGACATTTGCTGGAATAAAATGCGCTGTCGTGATGTTGGGCACGGAGGACACGATACCTGAGGAACCTGCAGCGGACGTGGAAGCGACTGGAATGTCCTGGGCAGGATTAGCAGCAGTAGCACTTCCAGACTCTACAGTCTGCAGCCTGGCCTGAATATTATTAATTGACGATGTCAAGTTGTTGACCATCACAAGCAGTTGGGTGAGAGAAGTCTGCAACGTAGCCATCGACACCTCGTCCTGACGAGGACCTGCTGTATCTGCCACCAGTAAGAGTTACAGCTCTGCCTTTCTTGCCGAGGCCGAGAAAGGTATGCCCCTTTTTAACAGCTCCGATGTGAGCCTGGGAATGATCCAACTCCAGAGTGATGGAACACTGCCCCCCTCCGACATCCTGGTGGCGAACAGAAGGCCTCGTGGATGTGGAACGTGCAAACCTAGGCCAGCCCTGTGACCATGCGGCTAAACCGTGACCCACCCCTGAGCGTGATATTTAGCTTGTGCGAATCACATGCCAAAAGAATTATATATATATTTTCTTATCAGGTGCACGCAATGAAAGAGAAGTGCCAATGCATGGCAACCGCCAGCTGGCGAAACATACCAGAACCCTGGTGAAAAAACAGCTAAATACGACGGAAATAGAGGGTCCGAACCTGCCAATGATTTATACAAGATTGTGTAAGTAACAATGACACTAAACCTTTGTTTAATGTCCACCAAGCTAATTCACAAATATATATATATATGTTCTGTATTTACTACCTGGTCCCACGAAAATAGCCAACAAAGGGGGGGAAAGCTGACCTACAACAAGAAAAGAGCTAGTATAGCCCCATTGCAGCATGACAATGTAACGTAACGTGTCTCTACTAAATTGAACTGAACGTAGTAAAGGCCCCCTGTAAGCTGTTGCCGCACAAGGACGCAGACCTATGCCAAGAACATGCCCACCAGAACACACAGAAAACCAGTGAAGACCAGCATTAATCTTAACAAGCTCCCCTCCCCCCAACCCACCCCCTACCTCTCTAGGAGCACTGCGGCCCGTGCAATACTTTGTAAAAAAAACGAGATGGAGTCCCGCTGACTCCTGCGCCCTGACGACACTGCCACGTGGGGAGCCGACGGGCTTCCATGCAGGAAGGTTCCGGTGCGGTGCTGCTCCTGCTCAGCTAATGAGCCAGGCACCACCAACCGGACTGGACCATACTGAAGCTGCCGAAGGTAGCAGCAACTTACCTGAACCAAGCAGCAGCAGTAGAGGATGACTCCTAAGGTCAGAGCCACTGATAACTTGCTAAGCCCCTGAGTTCAGCTGTCGCACATCAACACCGCTCCAATGCAGAACGTGGGTGAGGGCGCCTGGTCTGTTAATGAAGGCTCCAGGCGCCCCTCCCATAAACACAGGCCAATAAATCGGCTTTAACATATATAGTGGATTTGGGTAGTGCAGCATTTGTTTGCGGTTTTGCTTTGAGTGACAAACGCTATTGGAACAAACAATTTCAACTAGTGTGATATACCAGTTGCCCCGCAGAAAAACTAATTGAAGCAGGGGTGTTATATACCAATAATATACTTTCTATAGAGTGCATTTGGGTAGTGCAGCATTTGTTTGCGGTTTTGCTGCATTAACCGCAGCTACACAGAGTGACAAACGCTATTGGAAGAAATGATTTCTACTGGTGTGATATACCAGTTGCCCCCCAAAAAGACTGATAGAAGCAGGAGTGTTATATAACAATAATATACTTTCTATATAGTGCATTTAGGTAGTGCAGCATTTGTATGCGGTTTTGCTGCGTTACCACAGCTGCACAGAGTGACAAACGCTATTGGAACAAATAAGTTCAACTGGTGTGATATACCAGTTTCCCCCCAAAAAAAGTGTTTGAAGCAGGGGTGTTATATACCAGTAATTTTTATTTATGTAAGTTTTACACAATGATTTCATTTTTTAAACAAAAAAAACATGTTTTAGTGTTTCCATAGTCTGAGAGCCATAATTTTTTCAGTTTTTGGGTGATAACCTTGGGTAGGGTATGATTTTTGCGGGATGAGATGACGGTTTTATTGGCACTATTTTGGGGTGCGTGTGACTTTTTGATCGCTTGCTATTACACTTTTTGTGATGTAAGGTGACAAAAAATTGCTTTTTTTACACGGTTTTTATATAAATTTTTTCACGGTATTCACCTGAGGGGTTAGGTCATGTGATATTTTTATAGAGCAAGTTATTACGGACGCTGCAATACCTAATATGTATACTTTCTTTTTATTTATGTAAGTTTTACACAATGATTTCATTTTTGAAGCAAAAAAAAACATGTTTTAGTGTTTCCATAGTCAGAGCCATAATTTTTTTCATTTTTTGGGCGATTACCTTTGCTATTACACTTTTTGTGTTGTAAGGTGACAAAAAATGGTTTATTTAGCACAGTTTTTATTTTTTACGGTGTTCATCTGAGGGGTTAGGTCATGTGATATTTTTATAGAGCCGGCCGATACGGACGCGGCGATACCTAATATGTATACATTTTTTTTTATTTATGTAATTTTTACACAATAATATCATTTTTTAAACAAAAAAAAAATCATGTTTTAGTGTCTCCATATTCTGAGAGCCATAGTTTTTCAGTTTTTGGGCGATTATCTTAGTTAGGGTCTCATTTTTTGCGGGATGAGATGACGGTTTGATTGGCACTATTTTGGGGTGCATATGACTTTTTGATCGCTTGCTATTACACTTTTTGTGATGTAAGGTGACAAAAAATGGTTTATTTAGCACAGTTTTTATTTTTTACAGTGTTCATCTCAGGGGTTAGGTCATGTGATATTTTTATAGAGCTGGTCGATACGGACGCGGCGATACCTAATATGTATACTTTTTTTTATTTATGTAAGTTTTACACAATAACAGCTTTTTTAAAACAAACAAAATTATGTTTTAGTGTCTCCATATTCTGAGTCATAGTTTTATTTTTTTTGGGCGATTGTCTCAAGTAGGGGCTAATTTTTTGTGGGATGAGGTGATGGTTAGATTGGTACTATTTTGGTGGGAAAACGCCTTTTTGATCGCTTTCTATTGTACTTTTTGTGATGTAAGGTGACAAAAAATGGTAGAATGGTGGCAAAATTACTTTATTACCAGCATACACTGTGTTTGCAGCTTGCCACAGCATTCAGCGAGCAGACACCTACTGCCCGCATGTCTGATGAAGACACCCCTCTCAGCCCTCCGTAGAGTCACCCAACTCATGCTGTCTCAGCTACCACAAGCAGCAGAAACTGCAACAGCCTGTTCCATATAATCAACATGATGAAGCAATTAGGAGCAGATTGAAACAGTGCCCAGTTTAGTCCAGGTATGCTCTCTCCGTACTGTTTTGTCCAACCCCTAGTGTCATCTCATAGAGGTTTTTCAGCACAACAAGTGTCATTGTCACATCCAAATAGAGATGTCGCGGACATAAAATTTTCCGTTCGCGAACGGTGAACGCGAATTTACGCAAATGTTCACGAACGGGCAAACCGGGCCACCCGCCATAGACTTCAATAGACAAGCAAATTTTAAAACCCACAGGGACTCTTTGGCCACAATAGTGATGGAAAAATTGTTTCAAGGGGACTAACACCTGGACTGTGGCATGCCAGAGGGGGATCCATGGCAAAACTCCCATGGAAAATTACATAGTTGATGCAGAGTGTGGTAAGTTGAATTCGCAATGCGATAAATATAACCTGCATTAATCGCAATGCAAATTCAACTTAGAGCTAAGTTCCTAATGGTTGTATTGCTAGAATTGACGAATATAACGAATATAGCACTATATTCTCAATCTTCATTATATTCTAGCAAAACAACCATTAGGAACCCAGCTCTAAGTTGAATTCGCAATGCGATCAATATAACCTGTATTAATCGCATTGCGATTACAACTTAGTCAAATTTGTGAGACTGCAGCTTCAGAATGAATCTAAGATGGATGCTGTCCTTGCTTTTTGATAGGAGGTGGGAGGGTCTGGGAGGGAGGGTATGCTGCTGATTGGCTGGAATGTGTCTGCTGACTGTGAGGTACAGGGTCAAAGTTTGCTCAATGATGATGTATAGGGGGTGGACCGAACATCGCATATGTTTGCCCGCCGCGGCGAACGCGAACAAGCTATGTTCGCCGGGAACTGTTCGCCGGTGAATAGTTCGGGACATCTCTACATCCAAACAGACAAAGTTGTCCTCTGCCAATGTATTAAACATTACTTTTGTCAAAATTAAAAAGACATGGATCTTCACACACCTCCGACTGAATAAATCTGTTGTTGTTGCTGACAGTGCCCCATCATGCCACTGCCACTATCTGCCTTCCTACCATCATGTTCCATACTTTATGGCTGCTGCAGCTGTCATCATGCCACTGTCTATCTGCCTACTATAATGTCCCTATTAAGGCATACTTTTTGGACACTTGGTTGCAACACTGTTTATTCCCATTTTTGGAAGCTTTCTAATATGAAGAAAAAAAAAACACACATACGACAGGTCAGTGACCCATGCAGCTTTTAGACTGGGCTGCCTTTAAACGGCAGCAGGCTATCCTAAAGCCCCTCTTGCTAGTTTTCCACCTGGGGTGAGAATTCCGACAGGCTTATCTGGCAGAGAATCTGGCACTGTCACTGTCACTGCCGAATACAAAAGGAATTCCCACCGGCCTCACTAAGTATAATGGTGTCCGGCAGAGATCTGGCTCCATTCCAGCAATAATGTGGACAATCAACCTGACACAAACCGTTGCCAATTAGGCTTCTAGATCTATGTGCCACAGGTGTTAAACTAGCTTCAGTGACCACCCTAGTGGTCACTAAGGGGTTGTTTGTTAACACTGTTAACATTGCATTTACCCACAGCTATATATGTCAGTGTCACTCTGACATTATTTTCTATTGTTACTGCATTCAAGAGCTTAAAGGGGTTGTCTCACTTCAGAAAATGGCATCTATTATGTAGTCAAATTTAATACAAGGCACATACTATGTATTGTGATTGTACATATTTCCTCCTTTGCTGTCTTGATTCATTTTTTTATTGCATTATAAACTGTACGTATCCAGGGGTTATGACCATCCTGCAATCCAGCAGAGGTGGCCATGCTTTTACACTGTAGAATAAAAAGCTAGCCTCTATGGTGGCTGGGACTGCGGGAGTATGCAAAGGTCGGTGCTTTTTTCCTATAGTGTGCAAGCACAGCCACCGTTGCTGCATTACAGGGTGGTCGTAACCATGGAAACAATCAGTGCATAATGTGATGAAAATATGAATCCAGCCAGCCAAGGAATCAAAATGGACAATCACAATACATTAGTAAGTGCCTTGTGAGTATGGAGGGGGGCGAAAGAAAGAGGAAAAATTAATTAAAAAAATATTTAAAAATTTTGAGTCCTAGGAGACCTCAGAACATCATATACTAATTTTAAGGCCATTTGGAGCATTTTTGATTTGTGTAAAATCGATTTGGACATGAATAAAAAAGTTAGAATTTTTTTAAAATCACACACTAAATGAATATCAATAAATGCAATATCTAATAATAATAATAATAATAATAATGATAGCAATATGTTCCACATTTTTTTAATTTAATTTTACTAAATATTAAAGACAATATTTTAACAATTTTTTATCAGAATAAAACATATTTTTACGTTATTGTCCTATTCTTTTCTTTCCTCACTTCATGCTATACAATTATCTACAGACTTTGCTAGACATGATTGTTAATCAACATTTTATTTTGTATAAACCACAGGAACTGCAGAGTGCTTTCCAGTTCACTGTAACCTTTCTCAATAAAACCACCCGCTACATCAAAGCTTCAATGTGTAGCCTAACGCCTGATGAAACCATTGTTAATAAAAAAAAATATATAATATTATTTGGATTTTCAAAGCTAAGGAGAGCAAGCCAGCATTTTGGGTGACTAAAGCACTTTCTTTTCAAGATCTTATCGCAAGAAAAGTGTGATATTTAGGCAAGATGTTTTGAATACCGCGCTACAGTAATCCTTCATAAGAATAGGTCAAGTCAAATTGACCATCCTACAGAATTACCAATTGTCTCAGTGGGAGTCCTCTTTCCTAAAACAAATTTCTCCTATTAACCTACCGCACACATGCCAGTCCTGAAACAAGTGGCAGCAAGGGGAGTTTAAAAAGTGTCGTGCCAAATATAAGCTTTTAAACTTTTTGTATTTAGACATTAAAGATAGGTTTAGTTTAGGAACTGTTCACTATTATTTATATTGTGCCTAATCCATATTCATCATTTTTTTTTAGGCTATGGAAAGGCTGGCTTGTTAGACAACATTTTGTACCAAACCTGTGACTTGGCATTATTGAAATAGGCATCATAATAAAATGTCTGGTAAATGAGAAAGTGGAAAATGACCTTTGCCTCGTAATCTTCAAGTCAGAATGTAGGTGTAGCAGTGCAAACAGCAGTTGCAGCACCAAATGTTTGTCCAGTAATAGTAAAAGTAGCAGCAGGCTACAGTTCCACCTGGTTTCCGATAAGCAACATATTATTACTAAGTCTGATTGTGTCTTGGAGCCAGGGAAGAAAAGGATGCAAATGATCTCTTAACAAGCTTCGCTTATAATGCCACCAGATGTAAGGCAAAAAAAACATGTGTTAAAAAATATACTGGGCACACTCACTTATGTAGAATCATATATTTTATTCAAGGACATGTACATGTAAGGTAAAGTAAAATCAATTATTTTAAAAAACACATATAAAATACAGTCAAGCAATATAAGAACACATGGATACAATAAAATATATAGATATAGAATAAATACTAGGACCAGTGGTGGATAGGCTAGGGATGGTAAAAAATCAGTCCATACGAAAATCAGAACAAATAGAAGTATAGCCCAGCTGATGGCTTGAGCTAATATAGTGGCTAGCTTCACAAAGTACTATAAGGTTCACAGTCCTGATTCACTGCAAGAGGATAATGTAACTGTGGTACAACAGAATTCACTTAAGTGAGTATACTTGCGGCGTCCCGCTAATACTCACTGTTCCTTATGCGGTTCCTTATGCAGGTAAACTTGGAAACAAAATTGTCGTTATCAGCTGCTGCTGTAGCAACTGAAGGATACTGTGTCTTTTCTCTGTGCCCTTGCGATCCTCTGAAGAAACGACAATGCTTTAGTAAGAGACACACAATGTGCAGCTGCTCCTTCCAAGAAGTGTTTTTTTTCCCTTCACTTCTTGGAAGGAGCAGCTGCACATTGTGTGTCTCTTACTAAAGCATTGTCGTTTCTTCAGAGGATCGCAAGGGCACAGAGAAAAGACACAGTATCCTTCAGTTGCTACAGCAGCAGCTGATAACGACAATTTTGTTTCCAAGTTTACCTGCATAAGGAACCGCATAAGGAACAGTGAGTATTAGCGGGACGCCGCAAGTATACTCACTTAAGTGAATTCTGTTGTACCACAGTTACATTATCCTCTTGCAGTGAATCAGGACTGTGAACCTTATAGTACTTTGTGAAGCTAGCCACTATATTAGCTCAAGCCACCAGCTGGGCTATACTTCTATTTGTTCTGATTTTCGTATGGACTGATTTTTTACCATCCCTAGCCTATCCACCACTGGTCCTAGTATTTATTCTATATCTATATATTTTATTGTATCCATGTGTTCTTATATTGCTTGACTGTATTTTATATGTGTTTTTTAAAATAATTGATTTTACTTTACCTTACATGTCCTTGAATAAAATATATGATTCTACATAAGTGAGTGTGCCCAGTATATTTTTTAACATTATTTATTCACTTTAGAGGAAGGGCGGATCCTCTTTTACTGGCAGCACCTCGTCCTAATTTTTCCTCAGTCCTGTGCGTCTCATTAAACCTGTGTTGTAAAAAAAACATGTGGCCAACACTTCCAAAAAAATGCCAAGGCCAGATCTGCTTCTATAGTGGTCAGCTTGGGAACTGGCGATGCAGCTAAGAAAGTGGGCACAGGCTCAAAACGTGCCAGACGTAGGTCAAGCCCAAATTCTGCTACCTATGAAAATAAGCCGAGGGCAGGGGGCGTGGCCAGTTGTCAGGGGAGAAGGACAAGTGAGTTGGTAGCTCCAAGCCTACGATCACAAGCGGCACATTGAAACTGCTCCTAAGCAACTTTTTTCCACCAAGAGTGAACCAAAACTATCCACTAATCTTCATAGATGTCACAGAAGATGACAAGAGGAAGAAGAAAAAGTACAAGTCCAACTAAGCTGACTGCCTTCTTTACTCACGCGTCTCCCGCTCACCAAGATGGTGCCGATTCCCACCAGAGTGGTCAGAACTCTCCTGTGTCAGCCAGCCAAACCACATGTAGCAGCAACTCTCCAGGTAATAACCCCCAGAAAGACTCACCCAGTGCTCCATATCACAACTCTCCCACCGTGGCAATCACCCAGAATCTGGTGAGTACAGCTCCCTCATCGATGCTCTTGATTTCAGACTCAAACAATATTACAAGATTTAACTCCTCTATTTCAGCTCATGTTTAAAGATCTCAGGGAGTCTATATTACAAGACATTAAGGAGGCACTATCATCCCTCCATACTGAAATGGTGGCCATAGGAGAGCGCACAGCTCACCTAAAATACAAAATGGAGGAGTTTATAGAGGTCCACAATACCCTAGTGGATGGCCACAACACAGTTGAAGATGAGTTAGTGGTTATCAAGTTGAAAATGTCACGCCCTGCCCTGTAGGTGTTCTGAGGAGATCTGTCAGAGTTGCTGCACGTGACTCGATCTGACAGTTTGTTTTTGTTGTGGGTTTGAACTGAATCCCTCCTCCTCCCAGGTGTTGTTCTTTAGGTAATTGGTGAGGCTATTTATTCCTCCCTCTCCCTATAGCCTTTGCGGGTTACAGTTCTGCCTTGAGTGAGCTCTGGAAGTTTGGTGGATCGTCTGCTCCAACACATCTCTAGATAAGTCCTTTTCCCTTTTTCCTTCTCGGTCTGTTTTTACTAGGCCTCTAGGGGGACGCTAGCTCCTTCGGTTGTTGAAGGAGCTGCGTGTCTCTTTTCTTCTTCCCTACAGCTGAGGGTTTGATTCAGTGTGTTATAGCCCTAGGTACGTGGGCATGTGCATATCTACCATCAAGATATGCACATGGGCATAGCAGTTTATGGAAAGTGTTTTAGGGATTGCTAGGAGGTTACCCCTTTGTTCCCTAGAATTTTGGGCCTAGTCAGTTGTTTTGTTTGCCCTGTTGTGTTCTGTTTACTTCCCTTATCTTAACTACCGTGACAGAAAATAGCAGACCTAGAAGAACCCTCTAGGCGCAATAGTGTTCGCTTTAGAAACATCCTAGAAAGCATCACAGATTCGCAACTAAAGAAATTCCTAAAGGATTTAATAGTGGCTTATCTCCCTGAAACTCCAAGCTCAGATCTGGTAATAGACAGGGCACAGAGAGTACCCAAACCAAGATCCCTTCCAGCAAGTGTGCCAAGGGACATTTTAGCCAGGCTTAATTTTTATCACCTTAAAGAAGCCATAATGAAAACAGCAATAAACCAGCAAGACTTTCCTAAGAGATTCAAGCAAGTTTTTCTTTTCACAGATTTATCACCAGTGATGAGCGGCAGGTGCAATATTCAAAATTCACAAAATTCATCATATATTTGCGAATTCGAGAATTCGTGATCTCCAGTCATTATTTTCTTGATTGCGAAAATCGGCAATCGGAAAATTTGAAATAAAAATTTGCGATCCGAAAATTCGCAATCAACACTACTCCTAAAGTCAATTGCAGCCTTCTCATTGGCCCACAAGCAAGAAGCAGTGAGGGATAATGGGTACTGATGAATAAAAATGTAGAATATTCGCTTACGAAGATATAGCACTATATTCTAGATATTCGCAAATTCTTGAATAAAAATTTGCGATTAGAATATTTGCGATCAACACTATTTACCACCAGTAACTCTAAGAAGAAGAGAATTTTTACAGTACACCAAAGCTCTCAGGCTGAACAACATCCCCTACAAGTGGGGTTATCCCATTAAGTTGATTGTACACCACAATGGTACTACACATATTCTAAACTCTCCTGAAGAAGGTAAAGAAATCCTGCGCAAATGGAACATATCCTCTACTCAAGATGGAACCAATGATCAAGGCAGAGAATTGACTGCGTCCACACCGAGGCAAAAACGACTATGCTAACCCAGGAATGGTCCAAAGTCAGTTCCAACTCCAAACAAGCTACACCTTGAACACCACGCAGACTTGACTTTATGTATCAGACTGCTTAGTGTCTTTTTAGTTCATCTCTCAGTACCATGCTGTAATCCACCAATCCATTAGTGATTGGGGGCTTGTCTCCCTTACCTAAGTCTGTCTCCCTCTTATCCAAGAGACTTACCACTCTCCACTTTTACAAATCCTATGATACCTTTGGTCCTAGTTGGACCTATGTTTAATTTTTTTCTTTTTCAGTTGTTTATTTTTAGGTTCTACGACTCCAATGTCACCATTCTACAGATGCCCAGATGACTTATCTGCTCTGAATCACCAACAGAGGAAGAGAAACTCACTAATTCCATATTTACTGTGAGAAATGCTGCATCGGGCTCGACACTATCAATTACATACCTTGTTGTATTTTACTTCATGTCCCAATGCACCATTTTCAAACACTTGTATGATACTTAAAATTATATCACTCAATGGGAAGGGTTTGACTAACCCCTTCAAATGCTCCACATTCTGGCCAGAAGTTAAAAAGCAAAGCTTTGATGTTTTTTGTGTTCAAGAATCTCATTTGAATCAGTCTGATGCCCATAGATTCCACCACTCCTCCTTTTCCAACTTATTTTATGCTCACACCCAACACAAAAAAGGAGGGATTATCATTGGTTTCAAAAACGCCCTGGCCTTCCAGTGCCATGACTACCTTATAGATGAAGAAGGCAGATTTATCATTTTAATCTGCTCTATTAATAATAAACTATACACACTAGTTAACCTTTATGCCCCAAACAAACACTAATTAAAGTTCATTAAAGAGATATTTCAACCTGCTACTAATATCCCAAAGTGGACAGAACAAACCCCCCCCCCCCCCCCAATCCACAATCTAATAAATCCACTTTACAAGACTTTCTTTTTCAAGAAAGTTTATTTGACATATGGTTTCGAAAAGACCTATTTATTCATTTCTGACAGATGGCTCTTGCAAAATACTCGCCACATAGAAATACTAGAAATTTCTTGGTCAGATCATGCGGCAGTTATTCTCACACTGTCCAAAACATCTAACACCCATTTTACTTCTCCATGGAGACTCAATAATTCCCTTCTGCAGTTTCCCAAATCTAAAAACAACTTCATCTCTTACTGAGTTCTTCTTACTTAATGATAATCAAATGACATCAGAGATGTCTCTCTGGTGCGCGCACAAGTCATACATGAGAGGTCACTTTTTGAAACTGGCAGCTACCCAAAAGAAAATTAGAACTGCAGCGGTCAATGACCTTCTAAAAACAATCCAAACACTAGAAGAAGACTACAAACATTCTCTCAATCACAACATTCTTCCCAAACTAAAAGAAGCTAGACACTAACTATATCTCCTTCTTCACCATAAATATGAATTTCACCTTAGGAAAATTTAATCAAATTACTATTGGCAAGGTAACAAAGCAACCAAAATGCTAGCTAATAGAATAAAAAAGAAGCAAGATGTAAGATCCAATACTTGCTAGGTAACAACAAAATCCTAAGGACACTGCAGAGGAATTTGCAAAATATTACGCCTCTCTATATAATTTTGACACTTCCATGGATACCATTCAACCTACCCCTACATATATAAACAATTTCCTGCATGATATTAACCTCCCCTCCTTATTCCCTCAATATATATCTGATCTAAATAGAGAAATTACTTTAAAAGAAACCCACTGAGCTATCGCCACTTTAAAGCAAAACAAAACCCCATGTCCTGATGGCTAAATAACGAATACTATAAAACCTACTCGAATATTCTAGCCCCCTTTCTGGTAAGAATCAAATGGCACTGGATGGGCAAATTTCACAAGACATGTCAAGAGCAATTATAATAACTCTACCTAAACCTGGTAAAAATCCAGACTCCCCTGCTAATTACAGACCAATTTCTCTCCTCAATTCAGATTTATGCAAAAATCCTGGATATCAGATTGACTTAATAGATGTTGTAGGTAGCACTTGGACGCCTTCTCTGCTTCTCTCCTTGGATGCAGAGAAGGCGTTTGATGGAATGCACTGGGGTTTCATAAAAGCCACCCTGTGCAAATTTGGATTCTCAAGCTTCTTTCTATCAGCAGTGATGTCTTTATACTCTAACCCAAATGCCTCGGTGTACACTTCAGGTTTTCTGTCCTCCTCTTTTAAAATAAAGAACGGCACTAGACAAGGCTGCCCCCTCCCGCCATTGATTTTTGCATTAGTTATGGAACCCTTCGCAGAACATATTTGTTCATCACCCCACATTAATTAAAGGTATAGGAGTAGGACAACAAGACCACCATACTGGACTTTTTGCTGACAATGTTATTATAGCCACATCCAACCCTATGGAATCACTGGGCCCCATTAATGACATAATCTCCAGTTTTGGTGAAGCCTCATATTATAAAGTAAACATAAACAAATCACAAATGCTCAATATTGGAATCGCACCGTCTATATAAAAAAAAAAAAAAAAAAAACGAACACATTTGGATTTAGTTGGGCTGTTGAAGCCCTTCATTACCTGGAAATACATCTAAGCTATCCTACCTCTTTGCTATTTGAATATAACTATCAACCAATACTTAAAAACATTAAACAATCATTCTCAGACTTAAACCTACATTTTCTATCTTGGCTGGGCAAAGCAGCAGCAATAAAGATGATCATATTACCAAAAATTCTATATCTCCTACGTAATGTACCTATCCCCCTACCCACCTCCTATATAAACAGACTCCAATCAACAATACTACAACACTTATGGGGAAAAAACGCCAAGTCAACACCAAGATATTATATAAACCTTCAGCCAAAGGTGGCATTAATTTCCCATCTATTATGCACTATTATAAAGCCATTATATGTGATCAGTTTAGATACTTATACTTCAAAGATACTTAAAAAAAATGGGTTGAGATAGAGACATGGATTATGGGTTCTAAAGCCATCAATTCAGATCCAATTTAACAGCTCACTCTTCAATACTAAATTTAACAAAAACCTCATATGTTTACAAACTATATCAATAATCTGGAAGACCCCTAGTTAGGACTGACCAACTAATTCCACTTTCTTTTTCTTCATCTTCCATAGAGACATGTGAGCTGGTAATCCCCGACTTATGTTTAAAAAATTTAATAGATTCAGGTCTCCACTCATTTTCGCAACTCTGGTCTAACAAAATATTTACAGACTTTAATCCCTTAAACAATCCTTTAACCCCTTCAGGAGCCTGACATTTTTCACCTTAAGGACCAGGCCATAGTTTGCAAATCTGACATGTGTCACTTTATTTGGTCCTGGACTGCATCTATTCAGCTGGGACACCATCAAGAGCGATCGAGCTAACGGTTATTACACCGTATTTACATCATCTCCATAACCCCTGATGAATCTGACAGCATTGCCGGTCAGAGGAAACGCGTCGGGAACAACCACTGGAAAAAATACCTGACTAGGCCAGCACCAGGAGACAACAAGAGGGTCAGAATAATAGGGTCAGCCATCGAGAAGTGGGGTCGCTCCTTAGGGGGTGATTCTCCCGCATATAGGCGGGAGACCTCTCCGCTTTTAGGCAGGGAAAAAAACAGTTCACCAGGGACATTCTCCTACCTGCCTGACCTATTACCTAAGAGACTCAGCAACTAAGCATTATCTGGATCCACTTTTTTTCAGCAGACAAAGGGACTACCACGGATCCAACCGATCACCCAGTTGTCTGGATACTAAGATCACGCAACTTCTATACAACAAACCGTGAGTGGTGATCATAATAAGTGGTCAAACCATATTTTCATTTGTAATCCATAATACTGGATTGCGTATACTCATACGTAGTATTGTATTGTATACACATATACGTAGTGCCAAGTACCTTATTGCTGATATATATGCCTGGTCAGATTTTTTCTATATGCAGTCATCTACTACTATTAATGTGGGACATATTTTTTATATATATAATCTGATAAAAGTCAAGTTTTAGTAGGATAACAAACCAGTGATACACTTATTTGGTGATAACTTTAAGATGATTTTACTTATTCAGGCCATTCTGAGATTGTTTTCTCGTCACATATTGTACTTCATGACAGTGGTAAACTTGAGTAAAAAACATTTATTTTTATTTATAAAAAAATGCCAAACTTACAAATAATTTGGAAAAATTTGCAAATTTGCAAATGTTAATTTCTCTACTTTTATAATAGATAGTAATACATCCAAAAATAGTTATTACTTTACATTTACTATATGTCTACTACACGTTTAGATCATTTTGTTAATGCCATTTTAATTTTTGGGGATGTTAGAAGGCTTAGAAGTTTAAAAGGAAATCTTGAAATTTTTCAGAAAATTTCCTAAACCCACTTTTTAAAGACCAGTTCAGGTCTGAAGTCACTTTGTAAGGCTTACATAATAGAAACCACCCAAAATTTACCCCATTTTAGAAACTACACCCCTCAAGGTATTCAAAACTGATTTGACAAACTTTGTTAACCCTTTAGGTGTTCCTCAAGAATTAATGGAAAATGGGGATGAAACTTCAGAATTTCACTTTTTTGGCAGATTTAACATTTTTATCAATTTTTTTGCCACTAACAAAACTA
This sequence comes from Bufo bufo, assembly GCF_905171765.1. Taxonomy (NCBI): domain Eukaryota; kingdom Metazoa; phylum Chordata; class Amphibia; order Anura; family Bufonidae; genus Bufo; species Bufo bufo. Next base: position 307,618,583 of record NC_053389.1, read on the forward strand.
AATTTTTATTGCCCTGATTCCGTAGTTTACAGAAACACCCCATATGTGGTTGTAAATTGCTGTACGGGCACACGGCATTGCATAGAAGGAAAGGAACGCCATGTGGTTTTTGGAAAGCAGATTTCACTGGGATAATTTTAAGCTGCCATGTCACATTTGAAGACCCCCTAATGCACCCCTAGAGTAGAAACTCCAAAAAAGTGACCCCATTTTAAAAATTACACCCCTCAAGGTATACAAAACTGATTTTACAAACTCTGTTAATCCTTTAGGTGTTCCACAAGAATTAATGGAGTATAGAGATGAAATTTCACTTTTTTGGCAGATTTTCCTTTCTTTTTTTTTAACATTTTTTATTGTTTTAAACAATAAAGCATTTTTCAAAAGATGAGGTTACAATAGACTGATTATGCAATACTTCTTGACACATCAAGTTAAAAGTAAACTTCATTCAGATGTCAAAAACTGTGGAAACAGAAGGTAGGGGGAGAGTACATTGTACAATTGATTGTGTAAGAAATAAAGCTTAGTGAGAACAAATATCAAAGTTCAAAAATCAGAGATGGAGAGGAGACAAGTTTACATCTGGTTGAGATGATTACATAAGAGGGGAGTACAATGGAGACCCATGGATTAAAATAAGTTTCTGTAATCTTTCCAGGCAGACCAGGTAAGAAGAAACTTTTTTCTAGTCCCTAGTTCCCAATTAGAAAGCTCCTCAAGGCGATAGATTTGGTCTACTTTGTTTCTCCATTGTTCAATGGAGGGGGTTTCAGTAGAACGCCACAATGTGGGGATCAGTAGGCAGGCTTCTGAATAGCATATAAGATAGGAGAGAAGTTTTTTGGTTGCCCTTAGCAGATACGCCAAGAGATAGAAGGGCAATTTCAGGTGTACATGGAGAATTAGATTTGCATATATTATTACATATCTGGAAGATTTGTTTCCACCAAGCCAATAATGGGGGGCAGGTCCACCAGATGTGTATGAACGTGCCTTTCTCAGAGCCACATCTCCAACAAGTATTGGGAACGTCGGGGTACAGGAGAGCCACTTTATCTGGAGTTTTATACCATTTATACCAAATTTTATATCCGTTCTCCTGCACCCGGACGCACCTTGAGAGTTTGTGTGGGATAATAAGGAGTGATTTGATTTCTCTGTTTGAAAATTGTCTATCCAGGTCTTTTTCCCATAGACCTACAAAGTGGGTTTAATCTCTGTAGGGGGAAGATTCAGTTTTTTATAGAGAAGGGAGATCAGTTTGGGAGGGTAACAGGCATTGGTCAATAGGGTCACGAACCAGTTAGGGGAGTTTGTATAGGATATGGACCTAGTTCGTAGGATTAATTCAGCTCTAAGGAATTTAAGAGTGAGGAAGCTAGTGTGTGGGATATTTAAGGAGGAGGCAAGTTCTGGCTCAGATAGTACGCAACCATCTTTGTCTAGGAGGTCCATTACAAGGGTAGATGAGGTCCTAAGCTTTGAAGGGGCTGATGATCTGATCTCCACAGGAGCTAGGGAGAATAGATCTTTAACTTGCAGGAGGGGGGGAGAGATAATAGGACATTATGGTTAGAGGAGAACCAATTGCAAACTTTAATGGTAGAGCGTATCAAGGGATTAGTCCCTGGGGGTGAGGCTTGTAGTGGTTTATCTGTCAGTAACAGAGATCTAAGGGGAGAGATAAAGTTAGCATTTTTAATTGGGAGCCAGAGTTTGTGAGGGGGGTTGCGGATCCAATCAATCGCTCTACATAGGTGGATGGATCTCATATATAATTCTGGGTCGGGGAGACCTATACCACCCAAATGTTTGGGTTTGATAAGGGTGGAAAAGGAGATTCTGGGTTTTTTCCCTTGCCATAAAAATTGGCGGATAAGGTAGTTCAATTTTTTTAAATAAGAGCAGGAATCATGATAGGCAGCACCTGGAGGAGATAGGTAAGCCTAGGGATGATCAAGGACATCACTATATTTTTTCTGCCGAACCAGGAAAGATAGTGTCCCTCCAATGAGTCCAATTGAGCGGTGATGGATTTTAGGATGGGAGTGTAATTCAGGTGAAACAGGTCAGGAAGATGGGAGTTTATTCTAATACCTAAGTATGTTAGGTGTTGTTCAGTCCAGTTAAACGGACAGTTCGATTGAAGTGCTTTAATGCAGGGAGGGGATAGGCCAGTGTGTAAGATCTGTGATTTTTGTGGGTTAATCTTGAAATTGGATAGGGAGCTAAATTTGTTAAGTAAAGATAGTATTTTGGGCATGGAAATGAGGGGATTGGTGGAAAGAATTAGGAGGTCATCAGAAAAAGCAGCAAGTTTGAATTCTTGGGACTCAATTTTCAAACCTTGGATAGTGCTCTCCTGTCTTAGGGCTTGCATAAGGGTTTCCATGACTAGGACAAAGATGAGGGGGGAGAGAGGGAAGCCCTGACGTGTTCCATTTTTAATCCGGAAACTGGAAGAAGTAAGGTTGTTCACTAGGACCGAGGCGGAAGCATTATTGTACATTGCAAAAATGGCATGTACATATGGAGCAGGGAAGTTGAATTTGAGTAGAGTGAGTTTAATGTAAGACCAATCTATACGGTCAAAAGCTTTTTCCGCTCGGTACCCAGGAGAACCAAAGGCAGTTTTTTGTGTGTGGAATAGTAAAGTGCGTCTAGTATTTTAGTTGTATTGTCCTTACCTTCCCGGCCTTTAACAAAGCCTACCTGATCAGGGTGTATCAGGTCCGGGAGAAGGGACTGGATACTCGTTGCAAGCATCTTTGCTAGAAGCTTCAGGTCAATATTTAAGAGGGATATGGGGCGATAATTAGCAGAAAGATTGGGATCTTTGCCCTCTTTAGGTATGATTGTGATCATAGCAATTGTCATGCTTGTGGAAAGGGGACAGTTTTGTAGGGTTAAATTACACACACGTAACAAGTAAGGAAGTAAAGTTGTCTGGAAGGTGGAGTAATAGATAGTTGAAAGCCCGTCAGGCCCGGGATATTTGCCTTTTGGAGAACTTCTGAGAGCTAAAGTAAGTTCAGTAATGGAAAATGGTTTTGACAGGTCCTCACTTTGGGAAGGGGATAGGGCTGGCAGGTTTAGTGAGTCTAAAAATGATTCAGTGAGCAATTTTATATCTTTTTTGGGCAAAGTGTCGGAGGGAGGAGGCAAATTGTAAAGGTCTTTGTAAAATAGGCAAAATTGTTCAGCAATAGACTCAGGCGAGAAAAGTTGGTGACCTTGGGGGGAGTTAATTGAGGTTACATACCTGGCAGTTTTTTTGCGTTTAATGCTATTCATCATGAATTTCGAGGCTTTATTACCATGGGCATAGAATTTATGTTGGAAGGAGAGGTAATATTTGGGAGATTTTTTGTTAAGTAGGTTTTTAAGTTGGGATCTAAGAGTTGAGTGATCAGCTAGGTGTTGAGGGTTGAGGGTTTGTTTATGTAACGTTTCCAAGACATGAATACGGTCTAATAGGGATGAAAGTTGTCTATCTGCTTGTTTTTTTTTTTTTTTTTAAATAGGAGCATTTGCTGATGAAATGGCCTCGAATAAATGCTTTGTGGGCATCCCATAGTACTTGTGGGGAAATGTCAGGGGTGTCATTGGAATTTAAATATTGTTCTAGGAGAGAGGAAAAATGTTTTATGTGGACATCGTCGCTCAATATGGACTCATTAAGTCTCCAAGAGGGGGACTTACCAGACTCAGGTAAAGGGCGGAAGGTACAGAAAATCGGAGAGTGGTCTGTGATGGTAATATTTCCAATTTCAGGGTCCATGCTTTGATGCAGGAAGTCTTTGGGTACAAAGATATAATCAATTCTGCTATATGATTGACCTGGAGCAGAATAAAAAGTATAGTCAATAGTAGAAGGGTTCATACATCTCCATATATCAATCAGGCCCATTATATGTAGTTTAGTTTTAACCTTCTTCAGAAGTTTAACTGATGTAGAGGATTTTTTGGAGGATGTATCCACTAGAGGGTGTCAAGCAAGGTTAAAATCGCCTGCTAAGATTAATATACCCTCACGGATGGATTCAACCAGAGACAAGACTGAAAGGAGCCAAGGGACTTGGTCAGAGTTAGGGGAGTAGACATTTACAAGGGTGAACATCTTATGGCCAATAAGACCCTTCAGGATGATATGTCTTCCCTCTGGGTCTGAAATATGGGTAGAATATTGAAAGGGGACATTTTTTCGAAAGCCAATGCTGACTCCCCTCGAGGCTGCTCCATCTAAACCACAATGGAACCACTCTGGAAACCTAGAGTGGGAAAGGTCTGGGAATTTACCATGTCTATAGTGGGTCTCTTGGAGAAAAATTACTGAACAGCTCTTTTTCCATAAAAGAGAGAGGATTTGGGATCTTTTGGAAGGGGATCTGAGTGCCTTCACATTGAAGGATGCGAGTTTGAAATCTGTCATGGGTGATTATGTAACAGATGAGAGGGGATTTGGACAGAATGCTGTAGGTCCCAACCATAGGGGGGAATGTGGAAGTGATAGGCGGCCTCGAGAAGAATCAGATGCCTGTAAGTCACAATCATATATTTATAGTCATAATACCACAGTACTCTCTGAGTGTGAATTAACAAAGAAAAAATATAACAGAAAATAAACCTATAACAAAACCAGAAATGTACTAAGAAACATTTCCCATCAAAATTAGATATATTGGAACTTGAGGTGGGGATCTCAAGGGGGGAAATGGTTAATCAACCCTGTTGCGACCCCCTATGCACTAGTTAGGAGCCTCTGAAATGAGGCTTTCAGACAGACGGCACAGAAGTTATAAGGGGAGGGGGGGAAATTCAGGTATAGTAGGGAAGGGGTATGATGGTAAAAGGAGGAGAAACAGTAGCAATTAACTGATAGGGAGGAGGGAAGGTAAGGTGGTTAGGGAAAGGGTAAGTCAGAGGTAAAGAAGGGGGGGGAAGGGTAGAAAGAAGCCAAGATGGTTTAACTAAGTGACTGTGAAATTAGAGCCAGTCTCTATGGGGTTAATTGCGTATTCCTCTGCTTAAACTTTTGGGCCTTTGGGGTACGTGGCAGTTCAAATGGAGAGATCTTCGGCAGTTCTGGCAGCTCTGTTAGGTCTTGATACATTTCCCAATTTTCAACTTCCAATGGGGGTATCTGTAAATGATCATAGACTCCGATCAGATCATTAAATGTGGATATGTTAAGGCGACGTCCCGCATGGAAGAAAGATATTCCGAATCGAAAAGTCCATCTATATGGGATTTTATTTGCCCTTAGGGGCTTCAAGGTTCTGCGTTTCTTTAATGTTGAGGGAGCCAGGTCTTGATAGATCGTAATGGAAGCCTCTTCAAATGTTAGGTTTTCATGGTTCCTGTCAGCCTTCAAAACCGCTGCTTTAACTTGAAAATTAAGGAACCTGCAGATCACATCTCTGGGAGGTTCTGAGTTCTTAGGTTTGCGTCTCAATGCTCTATGAGCGCGTTCAATGATAATTTCAGATTGGTAGTCTGGACCCAGCAGGGAGCAGCAAATTGCAGACATAGCTCCAGGTATGTCAGTCGCAGCAACAGATTCTGGTATCCCCCTGAAACGCAGGTTATTTCTGCGTCCCCTGTTCTCTTGATCCTCCAGAGCATTGTGCAGGTCATTGAGGTAAGTGCAGCATTTCTGCAGGGAGGATGCAATTGCATTTTGATGATCGAGTACTGCGGCTTGGCGCGTTTCAAGGGACACCACCCGGTCACCTATATGGTGCATATCATGGCGGAGGGCCATGAGCTCACTCAATATTTGCTCCATCGCTTTGGTGAGTGACTGCTTTAGAAAGCGACGTGTGATGGGGAGCGCAGTTTTGCCGTGAGAATCTTCTGTATCGCTCTCTCCTTCAGAGAGGTCAGCGGTGCGCTCGCTCACCTTTTGTGGCAGGTTCGGCGCCATCTTGGGCTCTGCGGCTTTTTTATGAATTTGTCCATGTCTCCGCTGTTATTAGACGCTTTGCTGGTAGAGGAGGAATCTCCGGGTCTGGGGTGCCCGATCTTGACCATCTTTTCGTCCGTCGGCTATCGTATGCTGGTGCTGTAGAGGATCTAGTACAGAGAGCTCCTGACTATGCGGCCATCACAGTCTGCCGCTATGCCCCTGATTCTGTAGTTTACAGAAACACCCCATATGTGGTCATAAACTGTTGTACGGGCACACGGCATTGCACAGAAGGAAAGGAACGCCATACGGTTTTTGGAATTCAGATTTTACTGGGCTGGTTTTTTGACACTATGTCCCATTTGAAGCCCCCCTGATGCACCCATAGAGTGGAAAGTGACCACATTTTGGAAACTACGGGATAAAGTGTCAGTTTTGTTGGTACTATTTTAGGGTACATATGATTTTTGGTTGCTCTATATTACACTTTTTGTAAGGCAAGTTAACAAGAAATAGCTGTTTTAGTAACATTTTTTTTTGTTATTTACAACATTCATCTGACAGGTTAGATCATGTGGTATTTTTATAGAGCAGGTTGTTACGGACGAGACAATACGCGACTTTTTTTGGTTATTTGTTTCAGTTTTACATAACGAAGCATTTTTAAAAAATATATATTTTCTTGTGTCACATTCTGAAAGCTGTAGCTTTATTTATTTTTTGGGTGACTGTCTTGTTTAGGGGCTCTTTTTTTGGGGATGAGATGATGGTTTGATTGGTACTATTATAGGGTGCATATGACTTTTTGATCGCTTGTTATAACACTTTTTGTGATGTAAGGTGACAAAAAATGGCTTTTTTACACATATATATATATATATATATATGAGGGGTTAGGTCATGTGATATTTTTTATAGAGCAGGTTATTACGGACGTGGCAATACCTAATATATCTCCTTTTTTATATTTGTATAAGTTTTACCCAATGATTTCATTTTCGAAACAAAAAAATCATGTTTTAGTTTCTCCATAGTCTGAGAGCCATAGTTTTTTCAGTTTTTGGGCGATTGTCTTAAGTAGGGTATGATTTTTGTGGGATGAGATGACGGTTTGATTGGCACTTTTTTGGGGTGCGAATGACTTTTTGATCGCTTGCTATTACACTTTTTGTGATGTAAGGTGACAAAAAATGGCTTTTTTACATATATATATTTTTTTTTTTACAGTATTCACCTGAGGGGTTAGGTCATGTGATATTTTTATAGAGCAGGTTATTATGGACGCGGAGATACCTAATACATTTTTTATTTACTTAAGTTTTACACAATAACAACATTTTTTAAACCAAAAAAACTATGTTTTATTGTCTCCATATTCTGAGCCATAGTTCAGGGCTCATTTTTTTCAAGATAAGGTAACGGTTAGATTGGTACAATTTTGGGGGGTATACACCTTTCTGATCGCTTGGTGTTGCACTTTTAGTGATGTAAGGTGACCAAATTTTTTTTATTTAGCACAGTTTTTATTTTATTTTTTTGATAGTGTTCATCTGAGGGGTTAGGTCATGTAATAGTTTTATCGATACGAACACGGCAATACCTAATATAGGTACTTTTCTTTTCTCCCTTATTTTTTTTAAAAAAAATTCCTCTTTATTTTGGCAAAAGGATATATATATATATATATATATATATTTTTTTTTTTTTTTTTTTACTTCAAATGTTTCATTTTCTTTGGGGAAAACGTTATTTTTTTTCACTTTTTTTTTCACTTTATATTTTGTCCCACTCTCGGACTTCAACTCTTGGGGGTCTGATCCCCTTTATAATACAAAAGTATTGTCATGCATTGGCTGTAAGTGTATTACACACTGTAATACACTTACAGCCTTCCTGCCTGTGAGATCCAGGGGGATGGATCTCACAAGCTCTCCTGGAAGGCAGCCATGATGCCTAAGGAAGGCATCGTGCTGCCTTCCATGTCATTGGATCCCCGTCACAGCAGCACAGGGACCCGATGGCAGCTCTGATACCCGCAAGGACATCGCATGTGCCGCGGTCAGCGCTGACCGCGGCACATCAAGGGTTAATGCGCCGGCATTGGTGATTTCACCCGATGCCGGCACATGCTGCAGGGGTCCGGCTATCAGTGACTGCCGGACCCCTTCCGCGTATACATGTACGGCGCTGGTCCTTAAGTCACGGACATCTGCGGTGTACATATACGGCGCAGGTCCTCTATGGGTTAATATCCCTAGCAAAGATTTCAACAAATTTCTACAGGTACGCCATCTTTTTTTCTCATAAGATCACACCAACATTAATCCTATTTCGCTTGACTTCCATGAAAGAATCACGTCTGCAAGATTATCTGACAAAGGGATAACCAAGAATACCAAATTCTAAAATCTCCACCAATAGACCCCTTAACCCGTCTAATAGATATATGTCAAATAGACTTAGAACAAAACTTTTCCCCAGATCAATGGAAAACAGCTTACTCTGCTACCTCTATAGACTCCAAATGTGCTGGTCATATAGAAAACTCCAGAAAAATATTATACAGATCGTATTATTCTCCCCAATATCTCAATAATATATTCCCAGACTGCTCTTCTACCTGCTAGATATGTCAAGCATCAGAAGGTTCTTACATTTATATATGGTGGTCATGCGCTTAGGTACAGAAACTCTGGGGGAGTGTCTTTTCTCTCCTCTCGGAAGTCTGCCAATTCCCAAACCCTCCGGTTCCAGAACTAGCCTTATTATCAATTGGATTAAATGATTTTGCCTTTGAATATAGAGCAACAATAATGCACTTTTTAATATCAACAAGGCAAAAAATTGCATTATGCTGGAAATCTAACGTAATAGCAAACATCAATAGAATCATCAGATCAGTCAACAACAATTGCTGGTATGAAAATTCTTGGGCCTCATCTATTAGCGTAATTCCAAAGCAGCTTTCCGGAGGAGATGGGAGACCTGGCTTATCAAAGAACATTTGTAATGTAACCTTTAAGTCTCCAATGAGTTTTTGAGCCCGATGCAACCATAGTATGCCTTACAGATATAACTAATGTCTAGATACTTATAACTGTAGAACAATGGAGTACTTTTAAGTGATCCTTCCACTCACGATGCAAGATAATTATTTATCTTTATGCCATGTTATATACAGTAACAATTATTATTTCTTCCTTTTGATTGTTACAATTCTCTAGTAGTAATCATTTACAAACCCCTTCTTCCCTCCCTTGCCTCACCCCCCCATCCCTCCCTTTCCCCTATTTTCCTACCTCCTTTTATATATATATTTTTTTCATTAGTATTACTATTGTTAATATAACTGGAGCATTGTAAACATCTATCAAGGACTCAATCTACGAGTTGAGCTCTACTGAGATACTTTGCACTTTTAAAAATCCTCTCAATAAAAATGATTGTTCAAAAATAAAAAATAAAAAAATAAGCAAAGGGTATTTTAACATAGACATAGGCACAAAGGCTATATTTCTGCACATAAAACGGCTTCAGCAGATCCAATTGGAAAATAGAATCAGAAAAAGATTGTACTCCTTCTTTTGGTTAAGCTTTGTGGCAGCCAATCTACAAAGCTTTGGCACATCCAGCGCTGCCTCTAAATGTAAGCCAGCTTCCTAACTGGCTTATATTCTGGCCAATTTCTATGCCTAAACCAGGTGTAGAAAATGATGAATGAGATGTGCCTGCTGGCCCATCCTCTTCCCCACCCATGCCATGCCCACTTTTTTAGACCTGGCGTGAGCGGGGAAAAGTCACAGATTGCAACGCAACTAACTTTTATGCCCAATCTGCACCTGAAATGCGCCTATATAAATAAATAACCCCCTTTATGTTTACAAGAAACATCTTTACATAGCTACATAGTTAATACAGTTGAAAAAAGACATAAGTCCATCAAACTCAACCAAGAGATAAACATCTACGACTACATTACTGATGAGATACTGGGTGGGGAGTGTTTCTCATGCTACATATTCAGCTTATGCCAGAGGAGTTAGCATCTTTATAAATAAAAATGTGAATTATAACGAAATATTCTATGAAGTTGATTCGCAGAGTCAATACGTAAATCTGCACTGTTGGTTGGAGGGGAAATAGATGGTAATTGTGAGTTTACATTTATTCCCAGAGTCATCCTCAGAAATTCAGAGTAATTTAGATAAATATGAAAAAGGGTGCAATATTTTTAATGGAGATTTAAATAAAGTTATGAATACTAAAATGGATTTTGTTGTAAAAGATAAAAAGAGAAATGGGGCGGGATGAGTTCAAGACAGTATTTGGGAAGCTGAAGAGACAGGGTGGATAGATGGGTGGAGAGAAAAATTACAAAAAACTGCAACCCTCGAGGTCTTTCAGACCACGTCCCTTTGGTAATACAACTAAAACAAGATATAGATAGAGGAATATCTTATCAAGATCAATCCCTTTTGGTTAAGAAAAAATAAGGAAGATCTAAATATTGTAGGTGAGATCCTGACTAAAGATGAGAGAATTTTACAAAAATTTGATTTGCAGAATTTTTTGGGAAAAAATTTGGTTCGATGTGAATATATTTGTGGCAAATTTCGTTAAAAAAACGTCTATTTCATGGCTGCAGATAGTCTTTAAAGTGGTGTAAAACACTGTGCCTTGCAGTAACACGCATAGGGAGTCTGCTTTAGTAGTGAAATAATACTGTGAGTCCGGATGACATGCAGATGACAGGCGTCACCCTTAGAATCACAGCACACTTCACTTATTTGAGCATTCATGGGCCAAAACTGAGCAAATAACTCAAGTATGAACTCAGCCTTACAGGTCGATGTTAGCTCCAAGAAGAAGCACACTCCTTTAACACCGTTGTCAGCTGATTCCACATAGATGTCTACAGAACCTGTTCTATTAAACACTTATACAAGTAGAGCTTCCCAGAGAGTGGAGAGGGTGTCAGCAGTAAGTTTGTGTTGACGTCACTGATGATTTCGCCCTTCCTCTGATCTATCAGACAATAACCCACAATAAACGGATCCTGTCTGTGGAGCAACCACCTTCACTCGGTGAGCATTTGGTCAGTAATCCATCAGTATTGCTAATGCCATAAAAAACAGGAGTGGATCCAAAACAGAGATGACACGTGAACGGAATATTTGTAAGTCTTCTGTGTTTTGTACCCACTCCTGCTTTTAGCTACCAAATCATGAGCCAATTCTGATGGGACCATACAGGCCTTTCAGCTGCTACACAGAAAGGACCCATTGTGCGTCTCATTTTACCTTCCTTCGGACAGATCAGAAGAAGTGTCAAATAAATGATGATGTCAGCCAAGCCAAAAAGGCTAAATAGTGGCCCAGTCATGAAGTGGGGAGAGTGGGAACAGCATGAAAAGTCCACAGATTGGCCCTATGACAAAGTGGTGAGGTGGAAGCAGCATGAGGAGACCACAGAGTGTCCCAATGACAGAGTATGTAGGTGGTGGCAGCATCAGGAGGCCGCAGAGTGCCACAATGACAGAGTGTGGAGGTGGCGGCAGCATGAGGAGGCCACAGAGTAGCAAGGTGACATAGTGTGGAGGTGGCGGCAGTATCAGGAGGCAACGGAGTGGCAAGGCGACATATTGTTGAGGTAGCAGCTGCATCAGGAGATCACAGAGTGGCAAGGTGACATAGTGTGGAGGTGGCAGCAGCATCAGGAGGCGACAGAGTGGCAAGATGACATAGTGTGAAGGTGGGTGGCAATACCAGTACCAGCTTAAGATGGTGGGTGAAATAAGGAGCACTTGGCATCAGATGTGTGGCATCAGGCAGGTGACAGCATCAGAATAGTAGCTGAGACAGGTAGCCAGAAGAAACTGGTCTCTTTTGTCGAAGTGTTGGTGTGGCCCCATGGATGATCTAGTCTGATGCATCAGGCATTGGTATGACGTAATTCGGTCCATACAGCAAAAGGAGGCCCACAATCACCCATCAATGTTACTGAAAAAAAGCCTGTTTCACATAAAAAATTTCACCACTATGTAATTTGGTCCATACTGCCAAAAGGGCTTTACCACATATAACTGCACTGCTGAATGGCAAATAGACCCTTATTTTTTTCCACTTTTACACAACACAAGGCTTTTCAACATATAAGTGCAATGCTAAACGGCGAATATATTTTTCTTTTGCCACTAATACAGGGCAAAAAGGGCTTTAGAGTATGTAACTCCACCGCTGAACGGCAAATATATTTTTTTCTTTTTCCGCTAACACACTGTGTGCGCCGTGACACTTTTGCCAGACTTGCAGTTGTCGTTGGTAACGTGTTGGCTGGTGTGTGCACTTCCTCTTTAAGTTGTAGCCTCCCTCAGTCTGGTGCTGTAAGGGTTAACTCCCTGACTGGGTGTGGTCACTTGGCTTTTATCTCCTGTGGCTTCCTGGCTGGAGTCAGTTGTACTTCAGCTGTCGTTGGTGCTGGAGCTCTGCTCCAGTCCAGGGTGTTCTATCTGCCCAGTCCTTGAGGGCCACCTTGTAGGACATCGATGTCATCTGCAATGTCATTCCTTTGTCTCCCTTATCCTCTATGTAACCAACCTCATTTGTATGTTTGGTGTGGGTTTATGTTCAGGGTTTGTTGTACGTCGTGTTTGTTGTTACATGTGGGATGTTGTTGGTGTTTGTCCCTACATGTGTGCAAGACGTTACCCTGTGTGCGTTGTACCTCCGGAAGGGGGTTGGTTTCCTGGAGGGGTGAACCATAAGACTGTATGCAGTGCTGCTTGCGGCTGCAGTGCACCTTGCTGTATGGGGCCTAGGCAGTATTAGGAGTGCTGGATACCTGTGTGTGGTTTTGTTTGCACGGTGTCCTATTTGGTGTGTGGGCACCTGTTCTTATGCACGGCTTCCAGTCGTGGTGGCAGCGGCAGTTAAGGGTGTTTCTGGTGTTCTTACCTGCCGACTCTGTTGCTGCATATGGTCTTTTCCTTTCCCTGCTGCTAGGCCATGTGAGACTCCTGGGAAGAACAGGTCGTCTCTCCCCTGCTCCTATGCAAGGGATTATCAGGGCGACTCAGGGGCAAAGGTATCCTGGTATGAGCCGTCCTACCATCCAGGTCCACTCATACGATGAGGAGTTAGGGTGAGGATTAGGGACGCTTTAGGAGGTGACCTGCTCCCTTATTCCGGCGTCCTGGCCTAGCTGCTTCCCCTTTATACCTGACATTGTACGTTGGGGGGTTTTCCCCACTCCCCATCGTTTACAACAGATAACTGCACTGCTGACCGGCAAATATATATTTTTCTTTTTCCACTAACACATGCCACAAAACGCTTTAAAACAAATAACTGCACCCCTGAGCGGCAAATATATATATATATTTTTTTCCGCTAATACACATCACAAAAGGCTTTAGAAGAGATAACTGCACCGCAGAGCGGCAAATGTATTTTACTTTTGCCACTAATACATGACAAAAAGGGCTGTAATTTTAGCACTTCACCAAACAACGGCTAATAAGCCCTTTTTTCCCCACTAATACAGGCCAAAAAATGCTTTAGAACATATAATTGCACCGCATAAGGGCAAATAAGATGTAGAAATATTGCCTTGTAATAAACCCTGGTAATGCCTGTATCAGTCAGCATTTGCACCCTAATAACGGTTTGCTGGAATTACAGAGCTGTATAATGGCAATTTGAATCCCCAGTCAGTGCTGCAAGGTGTAATAGGATTGTTCCTATTACCCAGGCTGTAACCTCCCGTACTGAACCCTTTTCAACATAAATGCTGTGGGATGATTCCTCCCTATCCTTTCCCTACACCTTGAATAATCTTTCCCTACACTTGTAAATCATTTTTTTTTAGCACAAAGCAGTTTTTCTAACACTGTCCCTAGTGCCTGTAGATGTCTCTCCCTGCACTAAGTACACTGGTAAATGGCAGAATCTAAGATGGCTGCTGCTATTTATAGGGCTGTGACATCACAGGGCTGGCTGGCAGCTGATTGGCTGCATGCATGGCATTATGGGTGATCCCCCTCCCCAGAGCTTTTTTCTCCATGTCCTCATACGTGCAGTAGCCATTGTAGGAAAAAATGCAATTTATTACCATGAAGAGCAAAGAAATTTGGCTTCAGTGCAAATCAAATTTTTCGTCAGCTTCGATTCTTTCATCTCTAATCCTGACTTATGGGAACTAAATAGTTCACATGGAGATGTAGGTATTATTTGTGATGCTCTTAAAGCATACATGAGGGGATTTTTTTTAATTCATGCAAATGGAGAAAAAAGAGTCAGAGGTAGTGAAGCAACAAGTTATAGAGGCAGAAGAAAATTAATAACAAATAATCCCTCAAATAAAAATAGGGGAATATGGCAGGTGAGTCAGGAAGTATAAAGAAAAGTATAAAGAAGGAGCAGCTGAAAAACCATGAAGCCAGGGAATCATTCAGCTAAAACAAATACAATGCAATAGCACTCTGCACATTTTAATAGCAAAGTAAATACAATAGTTCCATACTCACTATAGAAAATATACTAATGCTAATCAGGGCCGATTCTAGCTCTTCTGCTGCCTGAGGCAAAAATTTTAATGACACCCCCACCTATTAAAAAATAGTATGAAAGCCAACTAGCCACCGAACTCTGAGACTGTCCTGCCAGATCTGGGGAGGTACAAGTACAGATAATGTTGTTTTTACCTGCAGCTCTATGTAACACCACAGGTAACACAGTGATAAATCTTTGAGTACAGATACTGTAGTATATGTTACCTGCAGTCCTGTTTAACAGCACAGATAACACAGTAATGGCTATATGAGTACAGAAAATGTAGTAGTGTTACCTGCAGTCCTATGTAATCCTATGTAAAACCACAGATAACACTAGTGCTGATAATGTGGTAGTGTTACTCACAGTCCTATGTAAAACCACAGATAACACTAATGCAGATCATGTGGTATTCTTACCTATGTCCTTAGTATGCCTCCCCACGCGACTCCATGCTGCCGGCGCTGCCTCCTCTTCCTTCTTCTTCTTCTTGCCCCACACAGAATGCCCTGATGTTGCTGTGTCAAGACATAGGAACACTGTGGGCATGGTAATGGTGACAGACACACACACACACACACACACACACACACACACAGGGACAGACACATCTGTGCTCCCTTTGCAGTGGTAATACCCTCTTTGTGCCCCCTTCACAATAGTAATGCACTCTGTGGCCCCTTCACAATAGTAATGCCCATTGTGCCCCCTTTACAGTAGTAATATCCACTCTGTGCCCCCATAATAATTATGCCTTCTCACAGTAGTTATGCCCTCTTTGCGCCCCCTTCAATTAGTATTGCACTCTGGGCCCTCTTCATAATAGTAATGTTCATTGTGCCTCCTTCATAGTAGTAATGCCCATTGTGTCCCCTTCATAGTAATAAGGGTTATAGTGCCCCATTCATAGTAGTACTGCCCACTGTGACCCCTTCACAGTAGTAATACCCTCTCTGGCCCCTTTATAGTAGTAATACCCTCTGTGCCCCCTTTATAGTATTAATGCTCTCTGTGTCCCTTTATGGTAGTAATGCCCTCTGTGTCTCCTTTGTAGTAGTAATGCCCTCTGTGCCCCCTTTATAGTAGTTATGCCCTATGTGACCCCCTTATAACAGTAATGCTCTCTGTGCCCCTTTGTAGTAGTAAATCCCTCTCCTATGTGCCCCCTTGGTAGTAGTAATGCCCTCTATGTGTTTAAAAAAAAAGCACAACAAAAAAACACAGTACCTACTCACCTTGTCCAGTTCCTGAAGCTCACAGTCCTCTCTCCCCTGCAGACACTCTGCAGTCTTGTGTGGAAGGAGCATAGGCAGATTCCCGGGTTTCAGGCTCCTCCCACACAGGCTGGCAGAGGGATCTGTGTCTGCAGGCTGAATGGTGGAGCAGGAAGAAGTCTCCTTTCTTCACCATTCTGTGCGCCGCCCGCCTAAATGAGGGGAGGAGCACAGGGAGCTGAGCGTTGAGTGACAGGACCGCAGCTCCCAGCACTCCAGAGAAGGGTGGGGGGGGGCGCAGCTTAAGGAGACACTGGAGGCATCCACCAGCAGTGTTTAACTGCTGGGTGGAAGCCGCCCCATCAAAAATAGTAAAAACTGCCGCATGAGGCGAGATTCTCATCTCACATCATGGCAGAAACGGTCCTGATGCTAATGCTACATTATAAATGTACTATGCACTGTATTATACATCTTTTGGTGCCACAGTGGCCTCAATTAAACTGGATAAATGCAGGTTCCACATGCATGCTGAGCCCACTCTGTATTTTCACTCTCCTGGTGCCAAATGGCCTCCATTAAATTCAGTGAGAACAGGCTACAGCTTTATACTTGCACTAATTAAAATCAGACAGACAGGTTAGTTAGGAGTGCATGACCAGTGGAGTCAGCCACACCTCCAATGCAGAGCAAGTAACAGCGGTCCTAGTGTTATCTGCACCAATGGAGAAACTAAAGATGAGTGAACCACTCAAGGTTCGGTTCAGGTTAGGAGAATTTTTAAAAAATTCAGTTCGGACACAAATTAATTAGTGCTGAACTGAAGTTGCCCCAATTGCCCTGACAAGTGGTATAGACCACCTCTAGCCTCTTAGGATCCATAATTTTAAGGAAAAAAATTGTTCCCTATCCAAATTCTTGCAATAACAGCAATAGTAAATGATAATACATAGCTATGGGTAAACACACGTTTGATGGCATTAACATATAGCGTGTTTCATATTCCAAAGCTTCCAAAAATTGTCCCTTATCGGGGCAGATGATGTTTAAACACATATGGTGTTATGGGATTTAAAAAAAAAAAAAACGTGCTTGGGGGGGAACCTAGCGTCCAAAAACTATGCCTTGACAGGTTCAGAATGCCTACCCACACAAGTGTTGATTTTTGGAAGAAAAAAGTAGCTTGTTGCGAACAAGTGTAGAAAGGGTACGGATATACACTTACAGTACTTTAGTGACACATGGCCTCATAGCATGAAATATACTGTACAAGTCGCTGACCACCTTGCCAAGTTGGAGTCTACCGGGTGACAGCCAGCGGGATGTTTGCTGCTTGACGTACTTGAGCAAGCGCTCGCCGGTGTGACTACTCTTACCCAAGGCGATCAGCTCCAATATGGCGTGGCAACGCTTGACTTGACACGTGAAAGGAAGGAGAAGTAGTGCGAGTGACCCTGTGCCATGCTGTTGTTAGGTATCGGCCAGCGTGCCTGGAGAAGGATGCTGAGGAGGCGAAGAAGTGCCTTGTGTAGGATCCTGGGAAAATTTGCGTCAACGGAGGAGGAGGGAGTGTTGTAGGAATTGTGGGTGATCAAAAGGACCTTGCCTCGTTGCCGGGATGCTGCCTCATCGATGCCGGAAAAAGCTTTGACCCAGTGGGCCGTGAAAGACATGTACTGTCCCTGACCGTAAGAGCTGCTCCACGTGTCCAAGTGACGTGAACAATGCTGCACAGCAAGAATCGCATAGAATGGCCCACGTTGCTTGCCACATAAGAGCACAAGGCAGGGATGGCTTTTCTGGAGAAATAATGCTGGCTAGGAATCTTCCAGTGACGCTGAGCGCATGCCATTTGCTCCCTAAAGGCAGCAGACTCGACTAAATGGTACGGCAGCAACTGCATGGCCAGCAACTTGGTCAAGTGAAAATTAAGCTAAGGGTGCTTGCACACTAGCGTTAGAAGAATCCGTCTGCCTGCTGGATCCGGAAATCCATATGCAAACGGATATCATTTGTTTCCGGATGCGGATCCGTCTGACAAATGCATTGCGATACCGGATCCATTTCTCCGGATCCGATATTTATCTTTTTCACAGATTTAAAGGTCTGCTGGTACGCGATCCAGCATTAATACATTTTAATGAAATGAAATCTGGCAATCCAGCAAGTGTTCCTGGAATTTTGGCCGGAGAAAATACCGCAGCATGGCTATGCCTAGGTAGTGTATTTTCTACATTACCTATAATGTATTTTTGGCCCCCTGTTGACAGCGGCAGAAAAAGTGTTTCCACTAATCTGTTTATCGTCTGCACAAATTGCCAAAGGGGAGACTATTGGCTATCTGCTGTAGAGCATGGTGGGGTGTTTTTACCACTTCTTAGGAAAAAGGGAGGTGTCCCATTAGGAATGGTCAGTGAGTGAAGACTGAGAGGATTCTACTGAAAGCCTTCTCAGGGGCTGCAAGGAGGAGAAGCAGGATGAACGCTGTGATCCTTTGTTCCATAGTACATTATCAGACTCCGAAGTCACCTCCACATAATTTTGCTGAGACTGAGAGGAGGAAAAAGCCATCCATTCCACAATCTCATCCTCTTTCACCTCAATGACAATATAACACCAAATATGCACTGGGCATTTCATCACTGTGGTTGCACTATATGTTTGCACGTTTGTGTCACTGTTATGTGTTTTACTTGCTGAAGTTTGTTGCTATCATCACTGTCTTTTGTATATAGTGATTATGGTAGATATGCACTATAATATATGTTTTATAATTTTTTGTTTTATATATTGTATTTTTCTCAGTATTATTAATTATAATTTTTTAGTATATAAATCATTGGTGTAACACATCATTGGTGTTAATTATTTCGATTATGGCTCATTATTATGTTGAACCTACATGTATCGAATATATGCACTTTACAATTATTTAAAAATGCGTAATTTGCACAATTTTAACTAATTTGATATATGGTATTCTTGCAGTAATATGTCTATTATATGTGTATTAAGTACTTTTGTCCTCTCAATTAATACATTTTTTATTTATTCATGCGATTTTTTTGCATAGATTCTGCGTTCTGTCTTTAGATTAATTAGATTGATATTGATTAGATATGATGAGGAAGTTTCCATGTGTCCAGCGATGTGTTGTTGTGCTGTAGGAGGGTTCCGGGCTTGTTTGTCCCATGCCGGAGCGCCTTTGTTCCGCTTTGCCGACTGTGCGCTCCACCGTGGAACACACAGCCATGTTCCCTGTCTGAATGTGAGTCACATGACGCAAATACGCGTCACGTGACGGCGCAATGTTCCTTCCGGCACAATTCCACATACACATAAACTGCCGGTATGTGGGCTAACTATATAATAGATGACAGCCTTGTATAGGTGTTCTTATTGGTTCATGCATGCAATAAAAAGAGGAAGTGACGCTCTGCTTTACATCCCCGGAAGAAGCCTGTGGTATCACTATCTTCCTACATTCCACTTTGCCCTTTACTTACGTTGTATTTTTTGCCTGGGATTTTCTCCTGGTATGTTTTAATCACTTTATGGGTATTGATTAGTGGTATTGTTTCTTACTCTTTTGCTTTCATTGTTTCATTTATTGTTGCTGCCCGGCTCTGTGGCCCCCTCCTGGTCCTCATTTGAGAGTTTCACTTGCTGCTAATTGTTTTTATTTGTATTTTAAGATGTATTAATTATGTATTCAATAAAGATATTCTGTTATTTATCTGGAATGGAGGTTAATTACATTTTTTTGTGAGGTATTCCTCAATGACAATGTTGCGCCTTTCCAAAGCCAACTGGGACAACTGCGGACTACTACTACTAGTACTACTAATGCTACTACTACTTCTGGACGGATAGCTGGTGCTGCTACTATGCACATTCTGGCTCTGGGTCTTTCATTTGGAACCCTTCCGTAGCCCGGACATTTTTGGGCCTCTCAGATAATATTGTGCACTACCCTGTGTATTGGTGTAGTAATCATGTATATGCTGGTTTTAATAATTTGAACAAGCCCCCAAAAAAATTGACACTGTGTGGAGACAAAAATTAAGGGAAACAGATTTAAGCCTGAATTAATTACCACTCATAGTACTGTAAATTGTTGCCCTATCCTGTCTATTGGTGTACTGATCTCTTATATACTGTATGGTTTTCTTAATCTGAACAAGTTCCCCCCAAAAATTTTATTCAAACCGTGTTGATATAGAATAAATGGAAGCGGCTGATTGAGGTGTGATACTCAATTTCACGTTAACACTCACAGGTAAATTGCTGCCCTAGCCTTTGTATTGGTGTACTGATCACCTCTATGCTGGATTAATTACATTTAATGAGATGACCTTACTCTTACTTGTATTCTATATGCAATGCTAGATTGGTGGTAGAACATGTGTTTGTACATTTATCTGTTACTCCACCACCAATTACGTCAATTACAGGGGCGAAGGTTATAGGGTCGGAAGAAATACCAGTGGAGATATATAATAATTATAAAGAAGTGTAGTTACCACTGAAATTTTTTGCTGAATAAAGGGGTTTCACCAGATTCAATGATGGAGGCAATTATCATAGTATTATTCTTATATCTTTGCTAATAGAACATTTGGTAAATAGAGTTGAGGCACGGGTTATGCCAGGAAAGCGAGACTATGTTTGGGTAGTTATGGAGGCGATGGGTTTTGGATATGGTTTAATAAGATGGGTGAAATTGGCAGGTATGTTTGAGTTACATCGTGGGACGAGACAGTCCTCCTTATTATTTATTTTAACATTCAAACCGTTTGCTAAACTGATTAGAGAAAACCAAGAAATGAGAGGCTTTGTACATGGTCAAATGGGATAGGATAATTATTAAAGAATGTTTGAAGGAACTTTAGAAGCAGGACTTTTAGGGATAAAGGAAATAACTAAAAGGTTACCTACAGGTTATATGGGTCAAAAGATTTGGGATATAACTAAATCTAGATTTGAGGATGCAAGGTTATTGGGAATACAAAGTTAGTAAGGAAGAGAAGTGAACGTGCTTCTAAAATTACCTTTATTTATATACACTGCTCAAAAAAATAAAGGGAACACTTAAACAACACAATGTAACTCCAAGTCAATCACACTTCTGTGAAATCAAACTGTCCACTTAGGAAGCAACACTGCGTGACAATCAATTTCACATGCTGTTGTGCAAATGGGATAGACAACAGGTGGAAATTATAGGCAATTAGCAAGACACCCCCAATAAAGGAGTGGTTCTGCAGGTGGTGACCACAGACCATTTCTCAGTTCCTATGCTTCCTGGCTGATTTTTTGGTCACTTTTGAATGCTGGCGGTGCTTTCACTCTAGTGGTAGCATGAGACGGAGTCTACAACCCACACAAGTGGCTCAGGTAGTGCAGCTTATCCAGGATGGCACATCCATGCGAGCTGTGGCAAGAAGGTTTGCTGTGTCTGTCAGCGTAGTGTCCAGAGCATGAGGCGCTACCAGGAGACAGGCCAGTACATCAGGAGACGTGGAGGAGACCGTAGGAGGGCAACAACCCAGCAGCAGGACCGCTACCTCCGCCTTTATGCAAGGAGGAACAGGAGGAGCACTGCCAGAGCCCTGCAAAATGACCTACAGCAGGCCACAAATGTGCATGTGTCTGCTCAAACGGTCAGAAACAGACTCCATGAGGGTGATATGAGGGCCCGACGTCCACAGGTGGGGGTTGTGCTTACAGCCCAACACTGTGCAGGACGTTTGGCATTTGCCAGAGAACACCAAGATTGGCAAATTCGCCACTGGCGCCCTGTGCTCTTCACAGATGAAAGCAGGCTCACACTGAGCACATGTGACAGACGTGACAGAGTCTGGAGACGCCGTGGAGAACGTTCTGCTGCCTGCAACATCCTCCAGCATGACCGGTTTGGCATTGGGTCAGTAATGGTATGGGGTGGCATTTCTTTGGAGGGCCGCACAGCCCTCCATGTGCTCGCCAGAGGTAGCCTGACTGCCATTAGGTACCGAGATGAGATCCTCAGACCCCTTGTGAGACCATATGCTGGTGCGGTTGGCCCTGGGTTCCTCCTAATGCAAGACAATGCTAGACCTCATGTGGCTGGAGTGTGTCAGCAGTTCCTGCAAGACGAAGGCATTGATGCTATGGACTGGCCCGCCCGTTCCCCAGACCTGAATCCAATTGAGCACATCTGGGACATCATGTCTAGCTCTATCCACCAACGTCACGTTGCACCACAGACTGTCCAGGAGTTGGCAGATGCTTTAGTCCAGGTCTGGGAGGAGATCCCTCAGGAGACCGTCCGCCACCTCATCAGGAGCATGCACAGGCATTGTAGGGAGGTCATACAGGCACGTGGAGGTCACACACACTACTGAGCCTCATTTTGACTTGTTTTAAGGACATTAAATCAAAGTTGGATCAGCCTGTAGTGTGCTTTAATTTTGAGTGTGACTCCAAATCCAGACCTCCATGGGTTGAAAAATTTGATTTCCATTTTTTTATTTTTGTGTGATTTTGTTGTCAGCACATTCAACTATGTAAAGAACAAAGTATTTCAGAAGAATATTTAATTAACTCAGATCTAGGATGTGTTATTTTTGTGTTCCCTTTATTTTTTTGAGCAGTGTATTATGGGTAACAGGGCAAACCTGATAATAACCAAGATGTGAAAAATTGGCACTCGCCTAACAATAAAAATATGGAACAGATAGACTAACAGGGATGGTGCAGGTATCTATGGGGTGACAGAGGTTGGAAGGCTGGGTAGATAAAAAATCTATCCCTATCCGACCCTAACGATAATCTCTGCCGCCATCTTTGTCTTCAGATTGCCTTCTAGTTTATTCTTCTGCCTTCATATGCATTTTTATAACATTTCCACAACCATTAAATTTAATATACAAACATATTTTATAGTGTAATAAATAATTGGTTTGTGTCATTGGTTTGTGTGTCACTCCTGTGCACCACACTTACACAATTTCAGATATTCAGTTTTATTGATAACTCCCTTTTCAAGGCCCTCCTGAAGGATAGATTTGAGTTTTGTCTGGAACATAGGGGAGGAATCTCCGGGGAGGGTCCTATAGCTGTTCTTATCATTTAGAAAATCTAAGCACATTTTCTGATATTATGGATGGTCAAGTATGACCAAATTACCACCATTGTAAGATGATTTAATTACGATTGTGTTGTCAGTTTCGAGGCTTCTAAGGGCTTCTGATTCACATTGAGAGTTATGATGTGTTGATTTATTACTGTTAAGCTGCTCCAATGCGGTACCTAGCAACTGTAAAAAAATGTCTATGTGTTCCGAGTTCATCGGACGTGGTAATCTAGTGCTAGTTGGACGTAGATTGGTAAATGGACCCTCACCTGGTTCTTTTGAACCCTCCTCCCATAGGTCCATCAGGATCTGTAGATAAGGGAAATCATCTAAGTTAATTCCTAGTTCAGTACATGTTTGTTTATTGGTGTTCAAGTAGAACTTGTGCCACTTAAGTTTTCTACAAAAGAGATTAAGATCTTTAATCCATGTGAAAACATTCAATTTTGTCGTAGGTACAAAGGAGAGACCTCTCTGTAATACATTCATCTCAATGTTAGTCAATATACGAGAGGAAAGATTGATAATTTGGAGACTGTCAGTTAGGGGTGATTGTGCCCACCCTTCGTGCGGTCTCTTAACTGATAAGGACTTTGGTTTTTGGATAAAAAAGGGACCTGAGGCTGATGGGAAGAGGCAAACGAGGAAGAGGAGGGGGGGCAGAAACGCATGATGCGACCCCCCGCCTGCTAGACCAACATTCCCTCGCTGTCTCCCCCATTTTTGCCACCTACGTCCGGGTCTGCGAGTGGATGGATTATATCCACTCTTATTATAATTCATAATCTTATATAGCCCTGAGGGTTCCGAATCAGAGAATTCTTCTACTTCTGATGATGAAGCCTCTGATTCCGAATGAGTGATTGTTTTATTCTCAAAATTATATGCCTTCTTATCCCTGAATTCAGTTAAGTCCTTATTAAATTGTCTATGTTTCCTTTCCTTTAAGAGATTTAGGAAGCGCTCATCAGAGGTCTGAAGAGAAGATTCTCTTCTGTTGAAATCACTGTCTGACTTAAATTTAAGTGCACATTCAGTAAGTTCTTTTAGTCTAGTTGAAGTATCTTCGAAAACCCTTTTTTCTTCCTCCAACAAGAGGGACATCAATTTTAATGAACTATTAGTTAGTTCTTGCTCCCACTTATTTAGTAGTTGGGAGGACAAAATGCGGGCCGCTGGTTTAATCGGTATCCGAAGGCCCTTGGGTAGAATTTTGTGTTCAAGATAGCTTTCTAAAGATTTAACCTCCCACCACGATTTTATATTCTCTTTATATCCGTTGTAGAGATCTTTGAAAGCTATCTTGCAGGTTTCAGATGAGGTCAAGCCCGATATCTTGAGGTCAAGCCCGGTATCTCCTTGTCCGAAAATATATCTCGGGCTTCTTGTATTAAGGCCTCAGTAAAAAAAAGTCCCAGACAGAAAACTGGCCATATCAAAATTGTATAAATTAAAGAAAAAATATAGTAACGGATGCTGCATCATCTGAAGCATCCGTTACTATATTTTTTCTTTATTGGGAATACACTCCAAACTGGGGAGTAGGGAAATGTAATGTTGCTCCAGCTGTTAATTCGGGAAGATGGAATTAAAAAAGGCATCTAAGGGCTCTTTCACACTTGCGTTGTTGTGTTCCGGCATAGAGTTCTGTCGTCGGGGCTCTATGCCAGAAGAATCCTGATCAGGATTATCCCCATGCATTCTGAATGGAGAGAAATCCGTTCAGGATGCATCAGGATGTCTTCAGTTCCGGAACGGAACGTTTTTTGGCCGGAGAAAATACTGCAGCATGCTGCGCTTTTTGCTCCGGTTAAAAATCCTGAACACTTGCCGCAAGGCCGGATCCGGAATTAATGCCCATTGAAAGGCATTAATCCGCATCCGGCCTTAAGCTAAACGTCGTTTCGGCGCATTACCGGATCTGACGTTTAGCTTTTTCTGAATAGTTACAATGGCTGCCAGGACGCTAAAGTCCTGGTTGCCATGGTAAAGTGTAGTGGGGAGCGGGGGAGCAGTATACTTACCGTCTGTGCGGCTCCCGGGGCGCTTCAGAGTGACGTCAGGGCGCCACACGTGCATGGATGACGTGTCGCATGGATCACGTCATCCATGCGCGTGGGGCACTCTGACGTCATTCTGGAGCGCCCCGGGAGCCGCACGGACTGTAAGTATACTGCTCCCCCGCTCTACTACTATGGCAACCAGGACTTTAATAGCGTCCTGGGTGCCATAGTAACACTGAACGCATTTTGAAGACGGATCCGTCTTCAAATGCTTTCAGTTCACTTGCGTTGTTACGGATCCAGCGGGCACTTCCGGCAAATGGAGTGCACGACGGATCCGGACAACGCAAGTGTGAAAGAGGCCTTATATATCCATCAGCTGGTGACAGGTAGATAACTGAAATAATTTCAAGCGCTTAGGGAGGAATTTCAGCTAGGGAAAGCAAGTAAATATTACTGGTAATGGAGCAATGCAATAAGTCCCTGCCTCCAATCTTATTGGTTCAAGATAGACTCTCAGCAATTATTAGAAGTAGTGAATTCAACAAATAAAAGAACAAATCATGTATTATCAAGAATTTATCATTTATTTCCCCTGAAGATACCAGGGATCTGGCTAAACATGTCAGGGGGCAGTGCTTAATAAACAAAGTATAGAAAAGTTCACAAATGTAAATGTATGCCTCATGATAAAAGAGGTGCATCCTCCTGCAGTCCTTGCACTAGAATAAAGTCTACAGTAGTTTGGAGCTGCCATAGGTTTCTGTATTGTGTAGGTCTCACTGGCCCCCCTCTCTGCCCTCACCACTCCCCATTTTTGGAAAGTGGCTAGGGTGTCGTAAAATGGCACTTGCAATAACATTTGCTGCAAATTGCATTTTTACTCCTGAAAAGTGGTACAGGGAGATGATATTTTTACCAATTTTCAGGTCAATTATAGAACTTTTTATTTGGATAGAATTGATTCATACCCAAATTTAATTTTTAGACCGATTTGGTCAAATCACACCCAAAATGAATTTAAAGAAATGTCATGTCTATTTATCATCTATTTGATAACTGTAATATCTACAAAAAGGCCTGTTGGGGTAACAACATTTAGGAAATTGGTAACATTTACAAAGTTTATGGTTCACAAATCCCATGATCACCAAGATGTTAGGAAAACAAAAGTGTGTGCTGTGTGCACAGATATTCTACTCTCAAGCAATACTTCTAGAATACCTCTATACATACTGTATAGTCCAATCAAACTTCAATAGAAGCTTTATTATGGCTCCATATAAAACAGAGCTGTAATATAGCCAGTGCATGTTTCCTTAGGCTGTATTTGCACTTGACATTTTAAGGCTACTTTCACACTTGCGTTCAGAGCAGATCCGTCTGCTGTCTGCACAGACGTATCTGCTCCTATAATGCAGACGTTTGGATCCGTTCAGAACGGATTCGTCTGCATTAGGCTTATTGCACACGACCGTATGTTTTTGCGGTCCGTTTTAAACAGATCCGTTGTTCAGTTTTTTGTTTCCATGTTGCTTCCGTTTCCGTTCCGTTTCCGTTCCGTTTCCGTTCCGTTCCATTCCTTATTTTAAAAAACAATATCCGTATGGTTTCAGTACACGATCCGTTTTTTGCGGATCGCAAACGGAACAAAAAAAAGGTGTGAACATCTTTCTTGAACACATCCCCTTTTTCACTCCCCCTATTTAACTTGGTCATGTGCGACTTGTTACTCCAATTTTATCAGCTTGTTGCAGCATTGAGAGCATACTTGGAATCTTGTGTTTGGCAGACATTGGATTGTGGCTACAATTTTCTGTTGTATCATGGCTGAGGAGGAACTGGTTCTCTTGTGCTGGCTGATTTCTCGGGAACAGGAACAGCAGCCAACTATGCTGAACGTGGAACCGAGAAGGAGGAGGCATTGGGTTCACCCAATGCTCTGTCAGCCGCGCAGGAAGGGTCATTTCCACACGCTGTACATGGATCTGCGACAGCATCCTGAGAAATTTCATGGGTATTGTCGTATGTCTGTGAGCAGCTTTGATTTGTTGTTGGCGTCTCTGCGTCCTGGCCTCACCTACCAGGACACTAATATGAGGCGCTGCATTTCTCCTGAGGAACGGCTCATCGTCACGTTGAGGTATGGATATTTCATATGATTTATATGTTTGTGTGATAGTTTAGATGCAATGTGATTATGAGTATATATATTAGTCTAAAATTGTTGTTGTTAAAAACCAGGCATGCTCAACCTGCGGCCCTCTAGCCGTGGCAAAACGACAACTCCCAGCATGGCCGAACAGCCTACAGCTATCAGCCTACAGTAGGGCATGGTGGGAGTTGTAGTTTTACAACAGCTGGAGGGCCGTAGGTTGAGCATGGCTGTTATAGTATATACTGTATGTGTTGCATGACTGTTTTTATGTTTGTGTCTTCCAGATTTTTGGCTACTGGGAATTCATTTGTATCTCTGCATTTTGAGTTCCTGCTGGGAGTCTCGACTATTTCTCAGATAGTTCGTCAAACCAGTGATTTGATTTGGCAGCAACTCCGGGGAGTGGTGATGCCAGTGCCCAAGGCTGAGGATTGGATCCGAATTGCTGAGGGTTTTTATGTTGATGCGCAGTTTCCTAACTGCATTGGGGCACTGGATGGCAAACACATACGTGTTAAGAAGCCGTCTCACTCAGGGTCCCGGTACTACAATTATAAACAGTATTTTTCTGTTGTGCTAATGGCCTTGGCTGACAGTAATTACAAGTTTTTAATTGTGGATATTGGGGCCTATGGGAGCACTGCAGATGCGCGCATTTTCAGTTCTTCTAGAATGGGTGATCGGCTTCAAGCCAACCAGCTTTCACTTCCAGAGGCCAGAATGCTGCCAGGTTCTGCGGGACCACCGGCTCCATTTCTTATTGTGGCTGATGAAGGGTTTGCTTTGACACCCCATGTCATGCGGCCCTTCCCCAGACGCAACCTGGATGACAGCAAACATATATTTAACTATCGGCTGAGTCGAGCCCGTCGGTATGTTGAGTGTGCGTTTGGAATACTCTCACAGAAGTGGAGAGTATTACTGTCATCCTTACAGATGGCACCGGAGAATGCCACCAAGGTTATTCAAGCGTGTGTGAACCTGCATAACTTTGTCAGGATTCATGATGGTCCCTCAGAAGTTGATGAATTGGAACCTGGTACGTCTTCTTCATCCGGAGCATTGGACCAGACCCTTCATGGACGACCTGGAACTGCAGGGATTGCAGTTCGGGCTCTCTATGAGCAATATTTTTCAAGTCCTGAGGGAGCATTGCCGTGGCAGATGGACGTAGTGCATGGCAGATAATGAATTGTCTGGACTCTGGTCATCTTAGTATTTATTATTTTCCAGTGTAGTTTTTTGGGTGGGGGGGGGTTATGGAGATAGTGTAGGACTCACAAGACAAAGAGGACCCTTGACGTGGGCTTGTGGGCTGGGGTTCCAATGTAGACAATAAAAAAAATAACACTATGTAGTAAATCATGTTCGATGTGAATATTTTTATTTGTAAAAATGATTTTTTTTGGTCTACATTAACCCTCTAATACCTCATTATCCTTATATATTTATTACATATGTATTGTGTGTTGAGATTGCCTAGTCTTTATCTACATTTAACATTTTTTTAACATTCTTTATCCCTGCAGAGCGCTTTAAAGACGCTGTCCATTGTCCTGCCATTGGAGGTTATCCCAGCACTTGGAAGATTTGGCTTTGTAATACAATTTGCATATATATGTTTGTGGTTTACTACAGGAATGTCCACACCGCAGCACTCCAGCTGTAGAAAAAGTTCTTTTCCTGCATGTGTGGACATACAACAGCTATTCAGACATGCAGGGAGTTCTAGTTTTTTAATAGCTGTAGTGTGACAGGTTGAGCATAGCTGTCTAAAAGTATATATACTTCCCTATTTCTCCTTAATGTACCAAATAAATACTACATATGTGTATTCTATTCCTATTCTTCTTATATGTCAATAAAGTTTGTCATGTTGTAATATTGGTATGTATGTGCAGTATGAAATAAAAGTTGACACATAGATTTTTGATTCATAAAGTATATTATTAAATAAAAATATAAATTAAAATATACACAAAAGGCTTAACAATCAGCCCAAATTAATTATTACTCAAACGTAAACATAACATTAAAGATCCATTAGCTCCCTCAAATATAACCCCGGACCAGTTTGACGAGGGCCAGCAACATTACTTGCACCGGTGTTACTCATTGTGGGCCCTGGATATTGTGGCCGTGGCATCAACTGTGACTCTTGGGAATAAAGAGGCTGTGAATATGAGGGTGGTCTAGGAGGTGGTTGGACCATACTGGGCCCAGGTTGGGTTTCTTTTGCTAACCTAAATGCACGTTGCTTCAGGTTTTCCACCCAACTCACCAGTTCATGGGGATCAAGTGGCGTTTTTAAAATTGTCGCCACTGACCCCATGATGTCAATAAATATGGTTTGCTTGTATGAATCCAGATCTTCAATAAGAGGAGCAAGACCACAGAGCATCCGCTCCTCCTTTCCTTCCGCCCGTCTCTGCCTCAAATAGTCAAGCACCTGATTTTGAACCAGGGCTTGAGTATTTGAGGCAGAGACGGCAGTGTTAGTTGCCCCCCTTCTCCGCCGTGGCTGCCTTCTTCTTGTCTCAGGGCTTGACTGAATTGCAGCCGAAGGACCCTCCAAAGCTGAAGATTCCTCCCTCTCTTGCTGCAGCACTGGTTGGGGCTCGTCATCCGCAGTAAGTGTGGAGTCTAGGGGATGTTCACCAGCATCTTCATCACTGTTGGTGCTGCTATGATCTCCCTCTTGCTCTAGGCTGTCAACGGTCCTGTGGAATGAGAGATAATTGCAATCAAGGAAAGTGTATATATGAAGGGTATAGACAGAAAATAAAACATTTACTATACACACTGGAACAGAGTCTACCATGATAATTATTATTAATGTTGACAGTATTTATAGTACTGGTTGTCTATATATAAAAATGAAGAAATATGTAGTAAAAAACAACTTTATTGGTCGACAAAATGGTCTCCAAAAGTTAAGATTCGTGTTTGCGAAAAAAAAAAAAGGGTGCTGCGCTCACCTGAGGCCAATCGGAAAAGGCACAGACAACACCGAGAAACGACGTGTGAAGGTACGTATCCAAACAAAGAGAAGAGAAAGTCCAGCCTCAAAATTAATAAGTGGTATCTTTAATAATTCACTGCAATAAAAACCTAAGCCAATCAAAGTCTATGCGTTTTGGATCCTACAATATTGATCCTTTTATACTCAATATTGTAGTATCCGAAACGCGTAGACTTGGATTGCCTTTGTTTTTGATTGCACTAAATTATTAAAGACACCACTTAAATTGATTTGGAAGCTGGACTTTATCTTCTCATTGTTCATATTCATGTTTCAAGTATGGGAAAAAGACATTCCAACAATTTGAAATAGTATTTTTCGTCTATGGTTCACATGAGCCATGTGAAGCATTGCAGAGGCCAAGGTCTGTTTCATTCCTGCCAGTGATGTAATGTCTTTGTCCACACTAAAAGCTAGACCCTGACTTCTGCATAGCAATGTGGCCGACCTTTTTTTCCAAAAAGGACCAGCATTGATTTGTGCTGGTAATGTCAAGAGAAAAAAAAAAGAGATGGAAGTATTCTTCTAGCAGGGTGTGTTGAAGGGCAGATTTTTACCCGCAGAGAACTAAGTGTACCATGCATGTGCAAACAAAAAATAAGTTTACAGCATAGCATAGCACAAACCATTACTTCTATGCTGGTATAAATGATTACAAAAAAACAACAGTACGAATATTTTCTTTTGCACAAACATTACAAGCGAGAAATAATTACAGTGGTTACTCACGGCCTAAGATCCAACACGGGTTTGAGAAAGTGCAATTGGTTCGTATACAGATACGTTTTTTTTATGGTGTCCACCATCTCCACTTTTCCCAAGTCCCTGGACACGTTCACGCCGGTATTGGTCCCGGCACGATTGCCAGCGGGTTTTGACACGTAGTACTGTAGAAATATAACCAAACAAAAATTCTATCAGAATATATCAATACAAACTTATCAATGCACATGTTAACCAAGGCTTACTACCACATGCTATAACATTGTAGTTTCTAAACTAGTTGCGTGCATTGACATAAAAATCTGGGTCATCTATAGACAGGTTCTATATTCAGTTTTTTGGCCACATACACTTAATGGGCCTGTAAACACAATTGCCATATATTTACATGATAAATGTCAATACATGAGGCCTAAACACTTTAGCATATATGTATTTCACATAATACATAATCCGACTCTGGCGCAATCATTTTTTGAACATGAAAAAAATGACAATATGCTGATCTTCAGCTGATTCAAAAATACTACTACAAATGATCAGCCTACAGCAGGCCATGCTGGGAACTGTAGTTTGAGAAAAGCACGAGAGACACCGGCGGACAAGGTTGCTGACATACAAAACTATCTAGTGCTATGGAAGGTGATAGTTACTAAAAAAAAAGAGTTTTACAAAAGTGCACCTTCAACATGGCCTATTTTCCTGTATTCACATATAAACACACCAGTGCATCACAGTTTTGACATAATTCCAATAAACATTTTCTAAAGAAGCACACATGCCCGCATGGGTAGGCTTACCTAATCTGCGCCTTTTCGACGAATTGCCCTTCTCCCATTCTCTCGCCAGCATCTCCTTTGTAATCTCCTCCCAGGCACGCTCCTTCACAATGCGATCATGGTACTGATCTTGTCTGGTGTCCCACAGCTGGGGACGCTCCTGTATGAGGGTGATGAGCTTGCCAACATCCATCTTTTGGCTTTGCAGGCAAGTCAGACAGCGTGGGGGTGGGTTATTTAGGTGCACATGTGCTCACTTCCTGGATTGTAAACACAGAACACATGGCCACAGTGGGCAGGGCCTAGCATCTCCTAACTATTGATCCGCAAAAAATGGATGACATACGGATGTGTTCCGTATGCATTCCGGACCCATTGACTTTAATGGAGCCACGGAACGTGATTTGCAGCCAAATATAAGACATGTTGTATGTTGGAACGGAACGGAAAAACGGAAATACGCCAACGGAAGGCATACGGAGTACCTTCCGTTTT
Source organism: Bufo bufo (assembly GCF_905171765.1). Taxonomy (NCBI): domain Eukaryota; kingdom Metazoa; phylum Chordata; class Amphibia; order Anura; family Bufonidae; genus Bufo; species Bufo bufo. Next base: position 307,650,554 of record NC_053389.1, read on the forward strand.
TTTTGCGGCCCCATTGAAATGAATGGTTCCGTATACGGACCGTATACGGAACAAAAAAAACGAACCGCAAAACGGAAAAAAAAAACATTCGTGGGCATGAGGCCTTATAGCTTAGAAAAAATTGTAAGTGTGAAAGTAGTTCAGACAGATCCGTCCAGACTTTACATTGAAAGTCAATGGGGAAGGATCCGTTTGAAAATATTGAGCCATATTGTGTCATCTTCAAACGGATCCGTCCCCATTGACTTACATTGTAGGTCTGGACTGATCCGTTTGCCTCCGCACGGCCAGGCGGACACCCGAACGCTGCAAGCAGCGTTCGGGTGTCCGCTTGCTGAGTGGAGCGGAGGCTGAACGCTGCCAGACTGATGCATTCTGAGCGGATCCGCATCCACTCAGAAGGCATTGGGGCTGGACGGATGCGTTCGGGGGCGCTTGTGAGCCCCTTCAAACGGAGCTCACAAGCGGAGCCCCGAACGCTAGTGTGAAAATAGCCTTACATGGGTAGTTGGATAATTTAAACAAATAATAATAATAATAATAATAATAATAATAATAATTAGCATTTCAAAAGGAACAACCACTATGCTTTTAATAGACACCATATCCTACATAAGTATAACAACCAGTTGTATGTATACAGTATATATATTGTAAGGTGGCAGCAGGTAAAGTGTTATAGGGGTTGTCCGGAATCAAATTATTATTTTTTTTAAACATCTTACTCACCTTTAGTAGCCGAGTCTATGTCCCCAAGATAGTTTTAGGTATCTTTTACACTGGAGCATGGATCCTATCGTCCCCAACAGATTGTTTACATATCTGTTTATCTGTGCGATGACTTCCTGCCGCACTGCACTGTGGGTCCCAGTGCAGGGCGGCATCTCCTGGTTTCTACTGTCTAACATCGTGTCCCTGCACCCGCCCTCCTCTCATACATAATCATGCATCCTGCACATCGTCCACTCCTCCATCGATCCGCCCCACTCATACATATTCATCCTCCTGCCTCCATTCATTACAAAGCTCCATTCCCGGTGATTTCACCGGACTGGAGGGGCGGGGCTTAGCGCAATGTTGGCCGGCCTAGTTACCGCCCCGCCATCCTCTCTGCATAATTACCTAGGCTGCCAGTGACGGTCACTGGACTCCCTGAGCAGCAGAAGAGGAGGCTTTGCTCGCCTGCCAGGGACCCGGTAAGTCACTGAAGACAAGAAAATACTCACTTCCTGCCAAGAATTTACTGGATGAAAACGGGGCTTGAGAAATATGTTTAAAAGGTAGTACATGCATGTTTGAAATGTGCATGTCAGTAGATTACTATTAGACCAATGTCCCCAATCCCAGACAACCCCTTTGAATGGTATATATATTCCACCTAGGTTTCTCACCTATACATTGTGAGGGGCTCTGTTCCTAGCCCTGGAACAATTTACTCTGCAGCCGCTTGATTAATGCAGCTGGGCTGAGGCCTACTTAAAAGACCCAGGCTGCATTATGTGGGGGAGAGCCAAACAGGGTAGTTGCTCTGTGTGAGCAGAAGGTACAGGTTGCTGTTACTCTGTTATATTTGGGACAGTCAGGTACGTTTCTGTATAGTTAGTGCTCGGACGAGCAGGAGTTTCTTTATGTTATGTTTTCTTTTTGAACCATGCATCCTTTACATGTGCTGCCTGTTTGCGCTGAAAAGGCCGCGCTTTGAAACCTTAAAGTCTGTCTGGGTCTCTATAGTATTGGATTTGCTCGGAACAGTGAGCTAAATAGGAGATACCAATATATATATATATATATATATATATATATATATATATATATATTATGCAGTAGCCAGATTTGAGGTGGCCCACAATGCTAAATAGGGGGCTCTAGACATTGTCAAGCAGTCACCAGGTGTTACTGCTCTCCAGATGGGCTGGTAAGGCATGGTACACTCCATTGGGAAATAAATCCAGAGGGTCAGGGTTTGCAGTAAACCAGTGTGCTTCTTTAATGGAGGAAATCAAGTGCAAAACAATACAGGCATCGCACTGAGTTGTTACTCCAGTCTGACTTCTGGTAGCAAAATAGCAGAAGGTTCTGTGCTGAGGAAAGGCCTGAGATGGCTGTCCCTCTCTTAGAAGGCTAATACCCTGGTCAACGGGCTGGTGACTTAGGGTCTGTGGCAGAGTATCCCCGTCTCAGCTTCTTCCGGTCATTTGTGCAATGTAGCAGAGTATCTCTCACTAAACACTGATCCATATCTGCAGACAACTAGGGGTTCTGACTGTTATACTTTTAAACAGTTTGTAACTGATCTTAGTATGAATTAGTTGTGCATTACTACTTTTTACAATTCAGAGCAAACACAGTGCAATAACAGGATATATCATAGAACTGTAGTTCAACAGTTTAAGTGCAAACAATGGCATAAATCACAGGGCAATTTAACCCTTCAAAGTGCCCTAAAGTAGTGAGTTGATGGTTTTGCGTAGCAGCAATAGTATACCAAAAAAATACATTTATTAGAATTAATAAAAGATAATGAAAAAACATAAATAAATTGGAAATGACATTTTGATTTTTTTCCAGATCCCCACAACATTGTATGCTATATTAAATGGTGGAATTAGAAAGTAAAACTTGTCCCGCAAAAAAAAAAAAAAAAACTCATATGGCTATATGAACAGAAAAATAAAAAAGTTATGGCACTGAAAAGACAGGGAGTGATAAACAAAAACCAAAAAATGAAAAAAACCTCAGGGGCTGAAAAGGTTATCCAGCAGCAATAGCACAATTAGCAATAGGGTGTTAGCCTCAGTGCTGCTTACAACATATACATTTACAGTGCAGTATATCATAGTGTGCAATAGAGTATATTATAATAAAGTACAGTATATCATACTGCAATTCAGTTTAATTGCAACAATGTGCATATTACTGTCCCCAGTGCAGCTCACTCACAATGTCCATTGCATCTAGTCCAAAGATCACAAGTTGGCCGGATGTGCAATACACCATGGCAAGCTGTTTGCACCAATTTTTTGCACCAGTGCTACAGCTATGTCCAGGACATGTGCACACAGGACATGTAACCCATGGCGTTCCTCTGTGGTACCAAACCCATATAAACAAGTAAAGATGAGCAAATCAATTGAATAGAATCAAATTTTTAGCTAAATTATTCTAAAAATTCTGATTCTATAGAGTTAAAATTTCATGTGATTTAAATTGGGAGAATTTTTTGGAGAGAGAGAGATCCAGAATGTCATTCACTGCTTTTCAGGCAGATTGAAGGACTTCAGGTAGAAGTGATTCAGTCTAAGGCTATATGCACTAGTGGTGAGCGGCAGGGGTCATATTTGAATTTGCGATATTTTGCGAATATTTTGTAGAATATTCATCGAATATTCGCAAATTTGAATATTCGTTATATTCTACGATTTTTTTTTTACTCACTAATCAGCAAGGTAATGATCGTGTAATATGCGAATTTTTGTAATGCAAATTTTTCAACTTACAACTATTAGACAAAGAAGATTACAGCACTATATTAGCTAAATTGCTCTATATTATTATTTTTTTTTTCGAATACCGTATATACTCGAGTCTAGGTCTGTATTATGGCAACTTACATTGCCATAATACAGACCATGACATGTTGGGGGCCGGAGAAGCTGTTACTTACCTTTACAGGTGCTCCGGTCAGCTCCCAGCACGTCCGCGCGGCAACTCTGTTAAGCTCCCAGTGTAAATCTCGCGAGACACGCGGGCCGCGAGATTTACACTGGGAGCAGACCGCGAGATTTACACCGGCAGTAAGTACCGGCCCCTGCACAGCCCCCCCTCCCCCTGGACAGCCCCCCCTCCCTGGCCAAGTATGAAGTAGGGAGGGGGGGAACAAAAAAAATAAAATAAACAACCTGATAAATATAAAAAATAAAAAATAAATTAAAAAAATGCCCAGTTGATGGGAGTCTGACTCCCTGTATTTAATGCAGTGTGTGTGTGTATATAATGCACACACTCTGCATTAAATACAGGGAGTCAGAGTCAGACTCCCATCAATCTGAGTCACCCTCTTGCAGATGTGTGTATATAATGTAGAGTGTGTGCATTATATACACATACACTCTGCATTATATGCACACACTCTGCATTTTAGGTGCAAGAGGGTGACTCAGATTGATGGGAGTCTGACTCCCTTTTCTGACTCTCCCACTCATCCTCTGCAGCCTCTGTGGGTGTCCAATGACTGTTGATATTTTTGAAATTTACCAGTAGCTGCTGCATTTCCCACCCTAGTCTTATACTCGAGTCAATAATTTTTCCAATTTTTTGGGGGTAAAATTAGGGGCGTCAGCTTATACTCGAGTATATACGGTATTCGCTATATTGCTATAACTTAGTTTTTTTGAATATTCGTAATATTCTAAAACAAGAATATATAGCAATATAGCGAATATTCGAAAAAAAACTAATATAGAGCAATTTAGCTAATATAGTGCTATAATCTTTTTTTTATAGTTGTAATTTTTTTCCAATCTGAACTTCAGATGAGAAAAAAATTACAACTATTAGACAAAGAAGATTATAGCACTATATTAGCTAAATTGCTCTATTTGTTTTTTTTCGAATATTCGCTATATTGCTATATATTCTTGTTTTAGAATATTACGAATATTCGAAAAAACGAAGTTATAGCAATATAGCGAATATTCGAAAAAACAAAAAACAAATATAGAGCAATTTAGCTAATATAGTGCTATAATCTTCTTTGTCTAATAGTTGTAAGTTGAAAAATTTGCAATAAAAATTTGCATTACAGAAATTCGCATTACGAAAATTTGCAAACAACACTACTCCTAAAGTCAAATATACTGCAGCCTTCTCATTGGCCCACAAGCTAGAAGCAGGGAGGGATCATGTGTACTGATAAAAAAAAAAATGGAATATTCGAAATTACGAATATATATCACTATATTCAAAATATTCGCAAATTTTCGAAGCACCTATATTCGCGCTAAAAATTCAAAATTCGAATATTCGTGATCAACACTAATATGCACACAACCGTTGTGTGTTTTGGGGTCCACAAATTGCGGACCTGCAAAACACGGATAGCGTCCGCGTGTGTTCCGCTATTTTCAGAACGGCACGGACAGCCATTGATATAACTGCCACAAAATGGACAAGAATAGGGCAGGTTATATATTTTTTTGCAGGGCTACGGAACGGAGTTAACAGGATACATTGTTTTCTTATAAGAAGGGTAAAGCTGTTTCCAACCCACTTAAAGGACTCTCTGGATGAGACTTTTTTGTTTTTAGCACATCTCAGAGTTCAGCTGGATTGAAATGTGAGGAATTTGGAGACCAGGTCATCAGCTTCAGCTTTTTCATGTTCTACACTATAAACTATTTCTTAATCATTTCTGTAGTCTGACAAGAGTTTGCATGCAGAAAGAGGGAATGGCTGCTTCCATTGGTGAATACATTACTCAGGGCATAATGCATCCACACACCCGGATGTAAAAGAAAATGTGATTTATTAGACAAAGTCACCTTCCATTTTTCCATAATCCAGTTTGGATGCTCATTTGTCCATAATAGTCAATTTTAGTAGTAAACGGTGGTCGGCATGGGTACCATTTGAGCAACTTGTGCTACAGATTTTTTGTGGGATTGGAAGAGACTAGCTAGCTTTTACTCCCACATGCATACAGTAAATGAGCCGTGGGAGACTTCCATGAACTACTTTTGGTATGTTATAACTTTAGGATTTTTGGACCCAGGACCTGAACCCGAACATTTCAGTAAAAGTTCGGGTTCAGGTTCAGTGTTTGGCAATTTCTTAGCTCTTTTTGAAAGGCTGCAGAGCAGCCAATCAACAAGCGTTTAACTGTGTGACCTTAGAAGCCATCACAGCCATGCCTACTAATGTGACACAGGCTCTATATAAGCTGGAGTCAAGTAGCGCTGCACGTCACTCTGTTGTGCTTAGTGTAGGGAGAGGATAGGACAGAATCTGTTATCAGAACTCCAATTTAACTCAGCGATCTACATAGATTTAGTTGTGTGGGTGCAGTGCACAATCTTTTTACCCTGCCCTGAGCCCAGTGACAGAGTAAAATAATTTTATCCGTCTGTTAGTTAGGTGGGCGGCGGCGGACATTTTAATGCAAGCTCAGTTCACCAACACGGCATCTGTGCTTTTGTGACAGTCAAATCCAAGCTTGAAATACTGCAATAATAATCTGTTTTTTAAAAAAACACCCTTTTTTGGCAATATCCAACATCTGGTGCCTCTGTAGGATTAGTCAGTGTGCAATTTAAGCTAGAAATACAGCCATAATTTTCTGGGTTTTTAAATACAAAATTTTTTGGCAAAATACACAATTTTGCAGCCCTTGCTGCATCTGCACGTGTGAAATTCAAGCGTTATATACAGCTTTCATATTCTGTTAGTAAAAAAAACACATTTTTTTGCAAAATACTTAATATTGCAGCCCTTGCTGCATCTGTGATTGTTAAAAAAAAGTTTTAAAAAATTCTATAATTTTCTGGCTTTGAAAAAACACCCATTTTTGGCAATATCAAACATCTGGTGCCTTTACAGGATTAGTCAGTGTGCAATTTAAGCTAGAAATACAGCCATCATTTTCTGGGTTTTTAACCCCTTAAGGACTCGGCCCTATTTCACCTTATGGACTTGGCCATTTTTTGCAAATCTGACCAGTGTCACTTTAAGTGCTGATAACTTTAAAATGCTTTGACTTATCCAGGCCATTCTGAGATTGTTTTTTCATCACATATTGTACTTCATGGCACTGGTAAAATGAAGTAAAAAAAAAATCATTTTTTTAAATAAAAAAATACCAAATTTTCCAAAAATGTAAAAAATTGCAAATTTCAAAGTTTCAATTTCTCTACTTCTATAATACATAGTAAAACCTCCAAAAATAGTTATTACTTTACATTCCCCATATGTCTACTTCATGTTTGGATCATTTTTGGGAATGATATTTTATTTTTTGGGGATGTTACAAGGCTTAGAAGTTTAGAACCAAATCTTGAAATTTTTCTGAAATTTTCAAAAACCAGATTTTTAGGGACCAGTTCAGGTCTGAAGTCACTTTGCGAGGCTTACATAATAGAAACCACTTAAAAATTACCCCATTCTATAAACCACCCCCCTCAAGTTATTCAAAATTGATTTTAAAAACTATGTTAACCCTTTAGGTGTTCCACAAGTATTAATGGAAAATAGAGATACAATTTCAAAATTTCACTTTTTTGGCAGATTTTCCATTTTAATATTTTTTTTTCCAGTTACAAAGCAAGGGTTAACAGCCAAACCAAACTCAATATTTATGGCCCTTATTCTTTAGTTTACAGAAACACCCCATATGTAGTCGTAAACTACTGTACGGGCACACGGCAGGGCGTAGAAGGAAAGGAATGACATATGTTTTTTGGAAGGCAGATTTTGCTGGACTGTTTTTTTGACACCATGTCCCATTTGAAACCCCCCTGATGCACCCCTAGAGTAGAAACTCCAAAAAAGTGGCCCCATTTTAGAAACTACGGGATAGGGTGGCAGTATTGTTGGTACTAGTTTAGGGTATATATGATGTTTGGTTGCTCTATATTACACTTTTTGTGAGGCAAGATAACAAGAAATAGCTGTTTTGGCACCATTTTTATTTTTTGTTATTTACAAAATTCATCTGACAGGTTAGATCATGTGATATTTTTATAGACCAGGTTGTCGCGGATGCGGCGATGCCTAATATGTAAATTTTTTATTTATTTATGTAAATATTACACAATGATTTCTTTTTTGAAGCAAAAAAAATCATGTCTTGGGCCTAATTCACACGAACGTTTTTTTTGCGGGTGTACGGGCCGTTTTTTTGTGTTCCGTATACGGAACCATTCATTTCAAGGGTTCCGCGAAAAAAAACTGAATGTGTTCCGTATGCATTCCGTTTCCGTATTTCCGTTTTTCCGTTCCGTTGAAAGATAGAACATGTCCTATATTTGGCCGCAAATCACGTTCCGTGGCTCCATTAAAGTCAATGGGTCCGCAAAAAAACGGAACACATACGGAAATGCATCCGTATGTCTTCCGTATCTGTTCCGTTTTTGCTGAACCATCTATTGAAAATGTTATGCCCAGCCCAATTTTTTCTATGTAATTACTGTATACTGTATATGCCATACGGAAAAACGGAACGGAAAAACGGAACAGAAACGGAAACACAACGGAACTCAAAAACGGAACAACGGATCCGTGAAAAACGGACCGCAAAAAACTATAAAAGCCATACGTTCGTGTGAACTAGGCCTTAGTGTTTCCATAGTCTGAGAGCCATAATTTTTTTCAGTTTTTGGGCGATTACCTTGGGTAGGGTATGATTGTTGCGGGATGAGATTATGGTTTTATTTGCACTATTTTGGGGTGCGTGTGACTTTTTGATCGCTTGCTATTACACTTTTTGTGATGTAAGGTGACAAAAAATGGTTTATTTAGCACAGTTTTTATTTAAAAATCTTTACGGTGTTCATCTGAGGGGTTAGGTCATGTGATATTTTTATAAAGCCGGTCGATACGGATGCGGAGATACCTAATATGTATACTTTTTTTTTTTATTTATGTAAGTTTTACACAATGATTTCATTTTTGAAGCAAAAAAAATCATGTTTTAGTGTTTCCCTAGTCTGAGAGCCATAATTTTTTCAGTTTTTGGGCGACTACCTTGGGTAGGGTATGATTTTTGCGGGATGAGATGACGGTTTTATTGGCACTATTTTGGGGTGCATGTGACTTTTTGATCACTTGCTATTACACTTTTTGTGATGTAAGGTGACAAAAAATTGATAATTTAGCACAGTTTTTATTTAACATTTTTTAGGGTGTTCATCTGAGGGGTTAGGTCATGTGATATTTTTATAGAGCCGGTCGATACGGACGTGGCGATTTCTAATATGTATACTTTTTTTTTTATTTATGTAAGTTTTACACAATAATATCATTTAAAAAAAATAAAAATAAAAAATGTTTTAGTGTCTCCATATTCTGAGAGCCATAGTTTTTTCAGTTTTTGGGCGATTATCTTAGGTAGTGTCTCAGTTTTTTGCGGGATGAGATGACGGTTTTATTGGGGTGCATATGACTTTTTGATCGCTTGCTATTACACTTTTTGTGATGTAAGGTGTAAAAAGGGTTTATTTAGCACAGTTTATTTTTTTGAATTTTTTACGGTGTTCATCTGAGGGGTTAGGTCATGTGATATTTTTATAGAGCCGGTCGATACGAACGCGGCGATACTAAATATGTATACTTTTTTTTATTTATGAAGTTTTACACAATAACAGCTTTTTTAAAACAAAAAAATGATGTTTTAGTGTCTCCATATTCTGAGCTATATTTTTTTATATTTTTTGGGCGATTGTCTCAGGTAGGGGCTCATTTTTAGTGGGATGAGGTGACGGTTAGATTGGTACTATTTTGGTGGGCAAACGCCTTTTTGATCGCTTGCTGTTCTTTTCGTGATGTAAGGTGACAAAAAAATTGTTTATTTAGCACAGTTTTATTTTTTACGGTGTTCATCTGAGGGGTTAGGTCATGTGATATGTTTATAGAGCCTGTCAATACGGACGCGGCGATACCTAATATGTATACTTTTTTCCCCCCTATTGTTTACCTTTTTTTTTTTTTTTTTTACTTTATTTGGGGAAAATGAAGTTTTTGTTTATTTTTACTTGAAACTTTTAATTTTTGGGGGGGAAAACTTTATTTTTTCATATTTTTTTTTTTCACTTTATTTTTTGTCCCACTTTGGGACTTGAACTTTTGAGCGTCTTATCCTTTACAATGCATTCCAATACTTCTGTATTGGAATGCATTGGCTGTATGAGTAATACTGTGTGTATTACTCATACAGCTTCCGGCCTGTGAGATCCAGGGGGCTGGATCTCACAGGCTCGTCACCGGAAGGCAGCACGATGCCTTCCTTAGACATCGCGCTGCCTTCCATGCCATCGGGTCCCCCCACAGCCGCATGGGGACCTGATGGCACCGCCCGCCACCGCAACCGCAGGTAAAAGCCGCAAACTGTCACAATTAACCCCCGCCGCGCCACAATGTACTTTTAAACTTAGGATGCCGGTACGTCCTGAGTCCTTAAGGACTCGGCAAACATGGCGTACCGGTACGTCCTAAGTCCTTAAGGGGTTAAAAACACCTTTTTTTGGCAAAATACACAATTTTAAAGCCCTTGCTGCATTTGCACGTGTGAAATTCAAGCGTTATATACTGCTGTCATATTCTGTTATTAAATAAACACACCCATTTTGAACAAAAAACTTAATTTTGCAGCCTTTGCTGCATATGTCATTGTTAGATACACCCTTTACATACTGTGGTTCTATTCTGCTATTAATAAAACACCCATTTTGAGCAAAAATCTTTAATTGCGGCCTAGTTTGCATCTGTACGTGTGAGATACACACTTTAGTTACTGTGGTTCTATTTTGTTATTTGAAAAACAGCCATTTTGGCCAAAAAAAATAAATTGCGACCTAGTCAGGATCTGTACGTGTGAGATACTCACTTTAGATACTGTGGTTCTATTCTGTTATTTGAAAAACAACAATTTTGGGCAAAAATAAATAAATTTTGGCCTAGTCTGGATCTGTACGTGTGAGATGCACCCTTTACATACTGTGGCTCTAATCTGCCATTAATGAAACACCCATTTAGAGCAAGATACTAGATTTGAGAAAAATGAGGAGAGCATCAAATAAGGGACGTGGTCCAGGTCGTGGTGCTGCTGGTGGAGCTCCTGTTGCAGGGAGAGGACGTGGTCGATCTGTGCTAGCTAAACCACAAGTGAAATCCCTTCCTCAGGTGCGAGTAGGCGACAGAACCTGCAGCGGTATTTGGTCAGGCCTAATGCAGCTCTACGAATGGTGAGGCCAGAACTAGTATAGGTGATAGTAGATTGGGTTGCTGACAGTGCCTCCAGTTCCTTCACATTGTCTCCCACCCAGTCTCCTGCTGAAAGATCAGAGTTTGCACCTGCAGCCAATGTCCATCAGTCTGAGCCCCAAGTAATGCAGCAGTCTCTGCTGCTTTTTGATGACTATGTTAGCAGGGTTTCCCAGGGCCATCCACCTAGCCCTGCCCCATAAGTGGAAGAGATTGAGTGCACCAATGCCCAACCACTTATGTTTCAAGATGAGTACATGGGAGGACATTCGCAGCACGTCTCGGATGATGACGAAACACAGGTGCCAACTGCTGGGGCTTTCGAAAGTGTGCAGACCGACAAAGAGGGCAGGGGTGTAGACTGGGTGGAAGATGATGTGGAGGACGATGAGGTCCTCGATCCCACATGGAATCAAGGTCATGCGAGGGACCTGTGTAGTTTGGAGGAAGAGGCGGTGGTCGCACAGAGCCACCAGCACAGCAGAAGAGGGAGCAGGTGCAAAAGCGGAGCAGCAGTCCCCTAGACAGTACGCCGGCTACTGCCCACTGCAGGAAGGGACCGAGCACAACAAAGCCATCTCCAAGAAGTTCCCTGGCGTGGCAGTTCTTCAGACAAAATGCTGACGACAAGACACGAGTGGTTTGCACGCTGTGCAATCAGAGCGTGAAGCGAGGCATAAACGTTCTCAACCTGAGCACAACCTGCATGACCAGGCATCTAAGTGCAAAGCATGAGCTGCAGTGGAGTAGACACTTCAAAAACCAAGAAAGGTCTCTGGCTCCTCCTGCTTCCTCTTTTGTTGCAGTCTGGGCATCTTCATCCACCTCTGGAGTGACAGTGCCACCTGCCACCCCGCAAACAGAGGATCTGCCAACAACACCACCATCTGGGTCACCAAGCATCTCCACAATGTCCTACGGAAGCGTTCAGCTCTCCATCTCCCAAACACTGGAGTGGAAGAGAAAGTACCCCCCTACTCACCCGCGATCCCTGGCCCTGAATGCCAGCATTTCAAAATTACTGGCCTTTGAAATGCTGTCATTCCGTCTGGTGGAGACGGAGAGTTTTAAAGGCCTTATGGCGGTGGCTGTCCCACAGTACGTCGTGCCCAGCCGCCACTACTTTTCCAGGCGAGCCATCCCTTCCCTGCACAATGAAGTGGGGGACAAAATCATTTGTGCACTGCGCAACGCCATCTGTGGCAAGGTGCACCTCACTACGGATACGTGGACCAGTAAGCACGGTCAGGGATGTTATATCTCCATAACAGCACACTGGGTAAATGCAGTGGCGGCTGGGCCTGAGGCGGATAGCAGTTTGGCGCATGTCCTTCCACCATCGATGATTGCAGAGTGCTTCAGTTTGCCTCCTGATGCTTCCTCCTACTCCGCTTTTCCTCATCCTCTACCACCTCCTCATACAGTCAGCGTAACACCTTCACCACCAACTTCACTACAGCCAGGGGTAAACAACAGAAGGCAGTTTTAAAACGTATCTGTTTGGGGGACAAACCCAACATCGCGCAGGAGCTGTGGACGGGCCTTGAACAACAGACCGATGAGTGGTTGGTGCCAGTGAGCCTCAAGCCTGGCCTGGTGGTGTGCGATAATGGGCAAAATCTCGTAGCAGCTCTGGGATTAGCTGGTTTGACGCACATCCCTTGCCTGACACATGTGCTGAATTTGGTGGTACAGAGATTCCTTAAAAATTACCTCAATATGACGATATGTCAGAGCTGCTGCATAAAGTGCGGGCCATCTGTGGGCACTTTCGGCGTTCTCACCCTGCTGCTGCTTTCCTGTCAGTGCTGCAGCGTAACTTCGGCTTTCTTGCTCACCTCCTCATATGCGACGTGCCCACAAGGTGGAACTCCACCTTGCACATGCTGGCAAAACAGTGTAGTTTTAGTTGCATCTTGCACGGGTGAGTAACTCTGCGGAACAGCACCACTTCACCACCAATGACTGGGCCTCCATGCAAGGCCTGTGTTTCTTGTTGCGCTGTTTTGAGTACTCCACTAATATGGCCAGTGCCGATAACGCCGTTCTCAGCGTTACTGTCCCACTTCTATGCCTTGAAAAAACTTCTGCTGGCGATGATGGAAGAGGATGTGGCACAGGAGGAGGAGGAGGAGGAAGAGGGATCATTTTGTATCGTTTCCGGCCATTGTGGGAGACAATGTGAAGTTACAAGTGGGTTCCTGCAACCACAAACGCCAGGTACACAATTGTCCAGCCAGGGCACAGTTCTGGAGGATGAGGCGGAGAATGAGGAGGAGGAGATGGAGGAGGAGGAACCTTGTTCACAGCAGGGTGGCACCCAGACCAGCTAATGGCCATCACTGGTGCATGGCTGGGGGGATACAGAGGATACAGACGATACACCTCAAACAGAGGACAGCTTTTTGTTGCCTCTGGGCATCCTGGCACACATGAGCAATTACATGCTGCAGTGTCTCCCCGACCACTGAGTTGCCCACATTCTAACTTGTGCTGATTACTGGGTGGCCACGCTGCTGGATCCCCATTACAAGGACAACGTACCGTCCTTAATTCCATCACTGGAGCATGATTGTAAGATGCGCGAGTACAAGCGCACGCTGGTAGATGCACTGCTGGTGGCATTCCAACCTGACAGCAGGAGCACAGTGAAAGCACAAGGCGAAGGCAGAGGAGGAGGAAGAGGTCGCCAACGCAGCTAGGTCACCGCCAGCACCTCAGAAGGCAGGGTTAGCATGGCCGAAATGTGGAAAAGCTTTGTCAGCACGCCACAACATCCAGCACCACCAGCTGATATGGAACGTCTTAGCAGGAGGCAGCATTTCACCAACATGGTGGAGCAGTATGTGTGCACACGCCTACACGTACTGAATGACGGGTTTGCCTCCTTCCACTTCTGGGTCTCTAAATTGGCCACATGGCCTGAGCTTGCCCTTTACGCCTTGGAGGTGCTGGCCTGCCCTGCAGCCAGTGTATTATCTGAACGTTTAGCACGGCAGGGGGCGTTATCACAGACAAGCGCAGCCGCCTGTCCACAGCCAATGTGGACAAGCTCACGTTCATTAAAATGAACCAGGCATGGATCCCAAAGGACTTGTCCGTACCTTGTGCAGAAAAGACATGTATACCGGCCTTAACCAGCCATTGTTATACTACAGCGCAATTGCTCATTCTTGTATTTTGGATATTTCACACTCTTTTGGAGTGTACCCTAATAAAAAAAAAAAAAGTCAAATTAAAACCAAAAACCAGTATTGGCTACCTCGTCCTCCTCCACCGCTGCTTCCACCTACACCGCTACGTCCACCACCTCCTCAAACTCCTACTCCATATGAACCTCCACCTCATAAATCAAGTTTTTTTTTTTGTTTTTTTTTGTGCATATTTTATTTTATTTTATGTCATTTCACTAATTTGTGTTACATTTTTGGGTGAAATTCACAAATTTTTGTGTGAGATAACACTGCTATACATAGTAGACAGGTAAAAAAAAATCACTAATTTATCTGTTAAACTTTAGGGTGAAATTCACCAAATTTTGGGTGTGATATACCACTGCTATACCTAGTAGACAGGTAAAAAAAAAAATCACTAATTTGTCTGTTACATTTTTGGGTGAAATTAACCAATTTTTAGCTGTAATATACCCCTTCTCTACCTAGTTGACAGCTTTAATAAATTTCACTAATTTTTCTTTTACATTTTCGGGTGACATTAAACTTTTTTTTTCTGTCAAAGACCCCTGCTCTACCTAGTAGACAGGTTAATAAATTTTACACATTTTTCTGTTACATTCTTGGGTTATTTTACAATTTTTGACGTGAATAAACCTCTACTCTGCATAGGTGACAGGGACAGACATTTTTTTTTATTAATCTGTTCCATTAGTGGGTGACATTAACCCATTTCTGGCAATGAAAAACCCCTACTCTGCATAAGTGACAGGGACTTAAATTTCTAAAATTTGTCTTTAATTGGCCCTTTCATTCGATCCTTCTGCTTTAATAATTTGTCCCACATTTAAACTTCATCCCATTGCAGCCATTGACCTCCCTTGGATGAGGTCTCCCTTTCTCACGCTCCCTCTCCGGCGTGGAACCCTGATTCACCGATAACCGTGATCAACATGGTAGGCTCACAAAAGAACATCGAAAGTTGATAGAGAAGATATCTAAATGGATGGTGGACGTCACGGGGGCACCTCTGCATAGGTGACAGGAACATAAATTTCAAAAAATCGTCTGTTACATTGTCAGGTGACATTTTACAAATTTTGCCGGATAGAAACCCCTGCTCTGTATAGGTGACAGGGAATAACATTTCAGATATTCTTCTTTAATAGATGCGCGCCACCTCCTTTCATTCAGTGCTTAAACTTTATCAAGTTGTCCCACATTTGCGCTTCAATAATTTGTCCCACATTTCTACTCTATCATATTTAATTTGAAACAATTAACCTCCCTTGGATGTGGTCTCTCTTTCTCACGCTCCCTCTCTAGCGTGGAACCCTGATTTGCCGATAACTGTGATCAACATGGTAGGCTCAGAAAAGAACATCAAAAGTTGATAGAGAAGATAGAGGCAGCAGGGCCTCTCCTGGCTAACGTTTCCAAATCCAAAATACCCCAGTAACATTCCCCATAATTTTTTGTTAATCATTCCAATAATAGGGCATCTTCGTCACTACCTCCCCGAGTCGGGAGTGGTTAATTGCCGCGCGCCCCCTCCTTTCCTTCAATTATTCCGTTTTAATAGCTTCTCCCACATTTCCGCTCGATCACAATTAAATTTCATCCATTGATCTCCCTTGGATGTGGTCTCTCTTTCTCACGCTCCCTCTCAGGGGTGGTACCCTGATTCACCGCTAACCGTGATCAACATGGTAGGCGCAGAAAAGAACATCAAAAGTTGATAGAGCAGATATCCAATTGGATCGTGAACATCACGGGGACATGCGACATGGTGGGGCAGTATGTTTGCACACGCCTACATGAACTGACTGATGGTTCTGCCCCCTGCAACTTCTGGGTCTCCAAATTGGGCACATGGCCTGAGCTTGCCCTTTACACCTTGGAGGTGCTGGCCTGCCATGCATCCAGTGTATTGTCTGAACATGAGTGTACCCTAATTTAAAAAAAAATATAAATAAATTTAAAACCAAAAAGCAGTGTAGGCTACCTCCTCCTCCACTGCCGCTTCCACCTACACCGCCACATCCACAGCCACCTCAACCTCCTACTCCATATGGACCTCGTCCTCCGAGATCAAGATTCTTATTATTTTTTTTACATATTTTATGTTATTTAAAGTAATTTCTCTATCCACTTTTGTTTGCAGAGCACTTACCATACTCTTAACCACATTTTGCTGGCATTTGCAGCCCTCTAGCCCTTTCCATGACATTTTTACAGCCATTTTAGTGCTCAAAAGTTTGGGTCCCCATTTACTTCAATAGGGTTCGGGGTCAAGTTCAGGTCAAGTTCGGGTCCCGAACTCAAACTTTATTGTGAAGTTCGGACGAACCCGTCGAACTCGAACATCCAGGTGTCCGCTCAACTCTAGTTATAACCACTAGTTATAGATAACATTCCACATACCATGCCATTTTGGAGATCCTCTGATTCAGTCATCTATTTATCACTCAGATCCTTACTCAGGCCTTTTTTCTACTTCCAATACATCATCTTCAAGGAATTACTGTTCACTTTTTGTGTAATATATCCCACCCCCTTGACAGGTGTCATTGTAACAAGATGCTATTGGTGATCTGTGTAGAAGAATCAACTCGCCCTGCAAAAAAGCAAAACATCATGCAGTTGAATTAATGTAAGAGTAAAGAAAGCTAAAGATTGTTAATGTCGAAAAACATGTTTTCTATGGTCCTATTTGTGAAAAATATATGTTATAATATTTGATTTATAGTTTCATAAAAACATGCAAGGAGATTTATCAAAGTGATGTAAAGTAGAACTGGCTAAGTTGCCCATAACAGCCAATCAGATTCCACCTTTCATTTTCCCAAAGAACTGTGAAAAATGAAAGGTGGAATCTTTGCTATGGGCAACTAAGCCAGTTCCACTTTACACCAGTTTGATAAATGACCCAATGGTGTTTCCGTATTGACAATGGTCAGGTATCAAATTTCATGCGCCAGTCAGCAGACACAATATGACAGCAGTCTATTGCAATTAATTTGTAGCATAATGCAACCAATATATGGATTTGTTGTTATTATTATTATCATTATTATTATTATTTTACTCCTGCTGCTATGATAACAGTTAAAATAACACTTACATTTTCATACAAAAGGCTTGTTCTTGTGATTGGTACACTGGAATCAATATGACCATAAGAAACCTTATCTGCTAGCATGTATATATTGAGCAATTTGCATTAATGATGTTGAACTCTCCTTGACCTATTAGTATAGTAAGTAGAGTTAATGATTAGCTAGAAGAAATCCGAGATGGCGGACATCAGTAGCAAAATGTAATTAGAGCAACGAGCAACCTGTAATGTGCAAGGCAATGGCTTTGGCTGGGGACTTTCCAGTGACATTTGTGTGCTGGGGTGTGAAATAAAGGGTACAGGTCAGCAAGAGCAAGTATGTTCCAGCCTGAAAGAAAGTTAAACATGGAAAGATGCAATTGATTGATTACTAATTGAAATACACAAGTGCAGATCCTAAATAATATCCATCAGATCATATTCAATATCCAGCACAGTTAATAGACTTTATTATCGAACCCTTCAGAAAGCCAACGGTTTTCTAAGTGCCAAGGTTTATGCTGATCTTTAATAATTTGAAGTAGCAGAATACCCACTTGGTAAACTAGTGTTGAAAACATTATTTAAATATTGATTTTCTCGCAAAATCTCCAAAAATTGACTTGTTCCTATATTGCAGTTATTGCTATTAAAGTGTGCTATTTCATTTGAAAATAAGACAAGATCTAGAGGTATATTACAGTAACTGATGAGCAAGATGTAGTGTTAGGTTACATCCAAATGTACTGGAAATGCTATCCATCCAGATTTGTAGGTGGAAATTTTGTATGTTACATTATAAGCAATATGGATCTGATTTTAAGAAGAATAAGATGATTGTGCCATAGATTCACTGTTATTTGGCAGCAAAATACAAAAAAAAAAATCTTTCAGCCCCAGAAGGGCTGTACCCACATGTGGAATAAAAATCACAGAATTTCACAGAGGCCAAGAAGGGACACTTTCTGCTCATTGTGTGGTTTTGATGTGTCACTCTGTATTATAACAGTATTCATTTTTATGGCCAACTGAACATTAAAACTCCACTTTGGACAATCCCTATTTGTTAAAATGGTGTTTTGATAAAAATATGATTACAAACTGTCCAACTTCTGGGACCCATCGCAAGCAGTTGTAGTCTGAAATTGGCATTACACAGTTTCCATTGACAGGTTAGAGGCTATATGAAAGACAAGGCAGTGCGTAACATCGGGTGATACCCCACATAAGATGCGTGTGAAAAAAATAAATAAAAAATTAGGGGTGCTCAACTGGTGTTACTGTGCCAGTCACATAAACTGCAGAGGAATAGAGTTAGAGCCTCAAGAGCTTTTCAAATGGAGTGCTGAGGACAACGACAACAACAGGGTCCATGTGATCAAAATTACTGGATGAGCCCAGCCAGGCTTCCAGACATGTAAACAGATGTACAGTAAAGCCAACTAAAAAGATCACTGGAACCTGCCCTTGAACCAAAAAATGGCAGGTTCTTGGACTTTCAGTTGGCTTTACTGTTCATTTACAGGACTGGTCAACTAATACAAATAAGTGCTCTCCACTCTGTCTAAGGCTTATTCCAGATGTCTGGATCTGGATCCTACCTGATACCCACTGGGCCTATTAACTGTAATGAGGAACTGTGAAGATCAGACCGCAACTCGAAAAACATGCCAAAAAACGTTTAGGCCCGTATTGCTGAGAAAAATTAAGTTTTATTATATGCAAATGCACCTTTATGAGCAACGGGGTATTGCCTTTACTCCTAGACGTTCAGCTCTTCTGTCAGGGCCAGGAGTAATCAAGTTTTCATTGCATGGTCCTGTCAATTAAAGTGGAGAGGGAACGAAAGTTGCAGAGAGAGCAGAGCCTCTAGGTGTAAGGGCAATTCCTCCATTGTTCCTAGAGGCTGCTTTACATATATTAAACATCTTTTTTCTCAGCAATGCAGGCACATATGAACAAAGGACCAACACAGATGCCTTCAACTGTATAGCGCTCATGCAACAGGTCAGCCAGTTTCATAGGTACAAATCTGCTGACAGATGCCCTAATGTATGTGATGACTATTGTAGGCTAGAAATGTTCCTTTGGGTTTCTGGGAAATATATATGAAAATTAGCTTATCTTACATCTGCTGGTATCAGATAACTTAGGAAAGCTAATTTGAATATCTTTCCAAGAGACCCAGAGGGGCATCTCCTGGTTTACAGTACTCCACGCACATACTACGCATGCTAGGGGCTCTCTGTACTGAGAAAGAGTACCCCCCAGACAATGCATAATCCACAGCATTGCATTTTGCGGTGACGGACCCTCTTTAAGTCTGGATGGAGTTTGTACGTTTTCTCCATGTTTACGGTGGTTCTGTCTTGGTACTCCAGTTTTTTTCTTAGATTCCAAAAAACTTACTGATCGGTTAATCAGCTTTCAGTTAAAATTGACCTTTTCATGCCGAGATGGGGAAATGACATTGTGAGCCCCATTGAAGCCAGAAACTGATATGACTGAGGGCACTCGTACAGCATTTTGTAATTTCTTAGTGCTATATAATCTATGGGACATAATAAATGAGGACTATTCACTTAGCAATAATTATTATTATTATCAGTATTAGTGTCTGTAAGAATACGACCACTAGAGATGTCCCGAACTATTCGCCGGCGAACAGTTCCCAGCGAACATAGCTTGTTTGCGTTCGCCGCGGCAGGCGAACATATGCGATGTTCGGTCCGCCCCCTATACATCATCATTGAGCAAACTTTGACCCTGTACCTCACAGTCAGCAGACACATTCCAGCCAATCAGCATACCCTCCCTCCCAGACCCTCCCACCTTCTATCAAAAAGCAAGGACAGCATCCATCTTAGATTCATTCTGAAGCTGCAGTGTCACAAATTTGACTAAGATGTAATCGCAATGCGATTAATACAGGTTATATTAATCACATTGCGAATTCAACTTAGAGCTGGGTTCCTAATGGTTGTATTGCTAGAATATAACGAATATTGAGACTATAGTGCTATATTCGTTATATTCGTCAATTCTAGCAATACAACCATTAGGAACTTAGCTCTAAGTTGTAATCGCAATGCGATTAATACAGGTTATACTAATCGCATTGCAAATTCAACTTACCACACTCTGCGTCAACTAAGTAATTTTCCATGGGAGTTTTGCCATGGATCCCCCTCCGGCATGCCACAGTCCAGGTGTTAGTCCCCTTGAAACAACTTTTCCATCACTATTGTGGCCAGAAAGAGTCCCTGTGGGTTTTAAAATTCGCCTGTCTATTGAAGTCTATGGCTGTTCACCCGGTTCTCCCGTTCACGAACATTCGCGGAAGTTCGCGTTCGCCGCTAGCGAACGGAAAATTTTATGTTCGCAACATCTCTAACGACCACATGATACAGTCATGTTGAGCAGCAATAAGGGCTGCAGTCGGCTCTAGTTAAACTAATGAAGGCCACACAGTTTAGTAGGTCTGAAATAATAATATACCGTGGAACGTTAACAACAGAAACTGACTAAACAGTGGGGCCTTCATTAGTTTAATTTGAGCCTACCACAGCCTGTATATCTTCTCGGTACCGTACCACAAAGCTGCCACGTCGCAAGAGCAACAAGGTCGCACCGTTAGGTCATACCCTTGCATAACCTTGGGTCATAATGCGTCCACTGAATTCCAAGAGGAAGACTTCTTCTCTGTACTGTAGAAAGCCAACATGTAAGATCGCATAATTATTCTGACATGATTTTTCAGTGAGAGACACAATGTATTTTTGCAATCAGGGGCATATTAATGAAATATTTTTTTATCAGATGACTGTAGAAGTAAGTACAAAAACAGAGGGATGTCTGTTTTGATGCACTGCACAGCATGACACTCAATCTGCATTTCAAATTAATATAATTTTTAAATCATAATATATTCAATTCAATTGCATGGGAAATATGTGCTTTAAAGGCAAACTATAATTATTATTATAAAAGTCTTATTGAATCTAAGTGCTTCTTCAATTAAAGAGAAAAATCATTAACTATGATAAAGTATGTTTTAGGCCATATCTTCTTTAGTAAAACAAGATCTTAGATACAGCAATCAAGTCTGAAATGTAGGCAGCTTAAAAAACAAACACCCAGAATGATATGGTATAATTATTTTAATCGGGTCCAGTTAATGGAAAAATAAACGAATTACTATATCTATAATTCTATGTTCTATGTGACGCCTACGATCCATTATCATAAAAGAACACCAGTTCATTCCATTTGGAATTTGCATTTCAAAGTGTACATACTCAACGTGACAGAGAATATATTTGATTTTAAGCCAAACCTAAGGGCGTTATCCTATTTACCCTTTAACCTCCATGCAAAGGTCTGGAATTCACTGCAGGTAATGCCCCAAGGCGCTATCTGCTGGATTAGTCTTTGTGCGGTTGGCTGATGACCCGCAAGTCAAGAGTAGAGAAGTTCAGCTCGGACCTGAACCGACTCGGGCTGAACCAAAGTTGTCCCAATTGCCCTGAAAATTGGTATATACACTCACCTAAAGAATTATTAGGAACACCATATTAATACGGTGTTGGACCCCCTTTTGCCTTCAGAACTGCCTTAATTCTACGTGGCATTGATTCAACAAGGTGCTGATAGCATTCTTTAGAAATGTTGGCCCAGTTGATGGAGATTTGAGGGATGCAGATCCAGGGCAAGAAGCTCCC
This sequence comes from Bufo bufo, assembly GCF_905171765.1. Lineage (NCBI taxonomy): Eukaryota > Metazoa > Chordata > Amphibia > Anura > Bufonidae > Bufo > Bufo bufo. The sequence goes on from NC_053389.1 coordinate 307,672,516, forward strand.
GTTCCACCACATCCCAAAGATGCTCTATTGGGTTGAGATCTGGTGACTGTGGGGGCTATTTTAGTACAGTGAACTCATTGTCATGTTCAAGAAACCAATTTGAAATGATTCGAGCTTTGTGACATGGTGCATTATCCTGCTGGAAGTAGCCATCAGAGGATGGATACATGTTCTCATTCTATTTACACCAAATTCGGACTCTACCATTTGAATGTCTCAACAGAAATCGAGACTCATCAGACCAGGCAACATTTTTCCAGTCTTCAACAGTCCAATTTTGGTAAGCTCGTGCAAATTGTAGCCTCTTTTTCCTATTTGTAGTGGAGATGAGTGGTACCCGGTGGGGTCTTCTGCTGTTGTAGCCCATCCGCCTCAAGGTTGTGCGTGTTGTGGCTTCACAAATGCTTTGCTGCATACCTCGGTTGTAACGAGTGGTTATTTCAGTCAACGTTGCTCTTCTATCAGCTTGAATCAGTCGGCCCATTCTCCTCTGACCTCTAGCATCCACAAGGCATTTTTGCCCACAGGACTGCCGCATACTGGATGTTTATCCCTTTTCACACCATTCTTTGTAAACCCTAGAAATGGTTGTGCGTGAAAATCCCAGTAACTGAGCAGATTGTGAAATACTCAGACTGGCCCGTCTGGCACCAACAACCATGCCACGCTCAAAATTGCTTAAATCACCTTTTTTTCCCATTCTGACATTCAGTTTGGAGTTCAGGAGATTGTCTTGACCAGGACCACACCCCTAAATGCATTGAAGCAACTGTCATGTGATTGGTTGACTAGATAATTGCATTAATGAGAAATAGAACAGGTGTTCCTAATAATTCTTTAGGTGAGTGTATATAACACCCACTAATCTCCAAGGACTCACGTTATCACATTATAAGATAATTTTGACCGCTACCCTACGTACTCTAAGACTTGTATATACTGGTTTTAATACATTCAAACCAAAACAAAATAAATTGGAACTATGCGAAGATAGAAATATGTGGATTTAGTCATTAATATGTCACGTTATCACTCATAGATGTTATCCTCCACTACCCTGTGCATTATAAGGCACATACATGCTGGTTTTATAAGGGTCAACCCCAAAAAATTACATTTGAGCTGTATGGAGATGATATGGAGATGCCTGGAGGTGTATAAACTCCAATTTAAATGTGCCTGCTTTCCATCTACAGGCTACATTTAGGTGCACCTGTGAGGCCTGGGCCATATCAGCCAGTCTTGAGTAGGACTCGCAGTCTGGAGGTAACTAGTGAGTTGTTTGTGAGTCGGCCTCATGCTCCTGTAATTTGCCCACTGGCTCCTGGTATTGCCCACATGGCCCAGGTAGGTGAGTGTTAGGTCCCGAGCTACTTGAGAAACCTTGGCACGGTGCTCAGGCTCAGACATGTCCTACACCGTAGGACATGTTGGCTAATCTCTCAATTTTAAAATCAGTTTGAGGGTTTAGTAAGACCGCAGAGTGCACCTGTCTTTGCTATTATTTTGTTATACTGTATGGAGATGAAACAACACAGATTTTAGCCTAGTAGGACATGTCATCACTTACAGAAGATATCCATTGCTGCCCTGCGTATTGTAAGACACGTATATGCTGGTTTTAAAAACTTTAACCCAAAAAAATGAATTTGAACTGTGTGGAGATTAAATAACATGGCCCTCCTCTCTGTGCTGGTAGGATACATAATAAGCTCTCAGCGATAAACTCTATGAGAATCAGGTACTCATGTACCCGGCCAGCAACCTCATATGCCCTCCTGAATTCAACTGCTGTGGCCCGCATATCACCTCCCAAGCCCCCTTTTCCATATCTTAATCAGATGCAACTAGAGGAGAAGGACAGAAAATGACAGCTATTTATTGCCATCAAAGAGGGACAGCTTTTGGGGCAATATACTGTATTGTGCTGCACTGTGGTATATGGTTCTGCTGGGATGGTATTTTGCGCTATGGTATTGCTGATCCTCTCTACTTGTCCCACTTTATGTAAATTTGGACCCATCTACAACATAGGGCCACTTTTATTTTTTATTTTTTCCAGGGCCACTTTAAATTCCCATTCTGCCCCTGTATAAAAGTCATCCAAAGTAGTTGTCCTAAATTACATCTATCTACCATAATGTAACATTTGAACAGGGATGTTGAAATAGGATGACCTTTTTTAGAATAAGAACATTCAAGTTTCTATACAGACTGAAAATAATAAGAAAGGAATATTTCACCTATTTTTTTTCCTGAGAAAAGGGGTTATTTTAGGTTTGCAGATTTTTTTCAAAAAGTTCAGTTTGGACCTGAATCGATTTTAACCTAACCAAAGTTGCTCCAATTGCCCTAAAAATTTATATATAACAACCTATAATTTCCTAGGACTCTTTTGAAAAAGGTGTTATCTCTACGGTTAAAAGTACAAAGTACATTGTGCCGTTGCATGTGTTATGCTTTTTAAAATTCCAAAGCTTCCAAAAATTTCCCTTAAACACACACACAGTGTTAGGAGAAGAACAGCCTGTCGGATCCGTCCTGCCGCTAGTGTGAAAGTAGTCTAACAGGGTCAGAATGCCTCCCCATATGACACGCATATATCAAGAGTCCCATCACACCACCCAGGCCAGAGTTCAGAAAAATGTAATTTAGGTGAAGGAACGGAAGTGTCCCACATTTTTGGACCAATGTCAGTTAAATCTGCAATATATCAGTTGAACCCTTGCTTGCTTTGTAAGAAGTCCCACCAACAAAGCATGAGCCACACCCTAGAAATTAGTTTTTATTTATCTTAATAATTTACGATAAGGCACAGAAGTGTGCAACAATTGCAGACCTACAAGAGTTACATTTTTCCATATAGTTGCAAAACTCTTGCTGGCTTGTTGTAAAAAAGCCCAGAAATAAATTTTATTAAGGTGAAGGCATAGAAATGTGCCACATTTACCACAACTAGTGTTGAGCTGAAATATTCGAATAGCAAGTTTTAATTGCGAATATCGGCACTTCGAGAATTTGCGAATATTTAGAATATAGCGCTATATATTTGTAAAATCGAATATTCTTTTTTTTTTTTTTATAACACAGTACACATCAGGTGATCATCCCTCCCTTCTTCTAGCTTGTGGGCCAATGAGAAGGCTTTGTCACAGCTTAGCAACATCCCTAGAAACCAATAGAAAAGGTGCCTACCCCATACTATTGCCAAAAATGCGCAAGTGAAAATATATTTGAGCACTCTATCCGCATATAAAGGATAATATTGTCGTGAAACCGGCGGACAAGGGGGGTAACATAGTTCTCATGTCTAGGGAGTATTACTTAAATGAAGCTCTCAGACAACTGGGGGACTCCCAGGTGTATGAGAGGACACGGGGGGACCCCGTGGCCAATATCCAGCAGTTGCTTAAGTCCTTTATCACCAAATATGTGGAGGCTGGTTTCCTCCCCAGGAATATGTTGGACAAGCTTTTCCCATCATCCCCAGCTAGACCATCTTGGTACTTTCTTCCGAAATTGCATAAGTCGCTGAGCCATCCCCCGGGACGTCCCATCGTCGCGGGGATTGGCTCAGTGACAGAGCCCTTGTCCAAATATGTGGACTGGCTCCTGAGACCTACCCTTATCAGTGCCCCAGCCTATCTTAAGGACACCAATGATTTTCTGTTAGCCATTAAAGAGTTACATTGGCAGGATGGCTACCAATTGGTATCCCTCGATGTGGAAAGCCTCTACACCCGCATCCCACACGATGCGGGTGTGGAGGCGGTCCTTGACATCGTGGCCAATATGGGAAAAAGTCAGATGTATTGCAATTTCATTGGTGAAGCACTGGAGTTCATCTTAACCAATAATGTGTTTCAGTTTGGGGATGATTGGTACAAGCAAAGGCTGGGTACGGCCATGGGGACCCCCGTCTCCTGTACATTCGCCAATATGTACCTCGCCAGATTTGAGGATAAATACATTTATTCCACTATGAACCCTTATGTGTCCAAGTTGAAAACATATCTAAGTTTTGTGGACGATGTGTTCATAGTCTGGGAGGGTACTGAGAGTGAATGTAGCGAGTTTGTGAAATTCCTCAATAAAAACGACATGGGTATGACGTTCACCCTCAATTTTGGAGGCTCTAGATTGGAGTTTCTGGATGTGGCTGTCGTGGTGGAAGGCGACGGGTTGATCACGGAGGGGTTCCGTAAGCCCACGGCGACCAACTCCTTGCTCCACCACGACAGCTTCCACCCACATAGCGTCAAAAGAGCCGTACCCCACGGACAATTCATCAGATTGAGGCGTATTAATAGTAAAAATAGCAGCTATCGGAGCCAGGCCCAAGATCTAAAAAAATGCCTAATGGAGAGGGGGTACCCTGAGGGACCATTGAATGAAGACATGAGGAGAGTAGAAGAGGATTTCTCCCAGGAGAATTTACTTAGGAGTGGCAGAGGCAGGAATAAACAGGGTCACGTAGATGTTAAACCCACCAGGTTTGCATTCTCATTCAAATACAGTCCCATGGCAGAGCGCATTCGCTCCGTTATTTTCAAGAATTGGGACGTATTGAGGAGAGATGCGACCCTGAATGAGCTTACTGAGCAGAAACCACTGATTTCCTTTAGGAGGGCCCACACCGTAAAAGACAGACTTGTCAGAAGTAGGTTTCAGCCCAGCAGGAGCAAAAACTGGCTCAACATTAATTTACCCAAAGGTAATTTTAGATGTGGTAGTTGCTCATTTTGCCATCATAACTCCCTTAAAAAATGCATTGAATTTGCAGGGATCCAGCATAGGGTCAACACCTTTATCAACTGCAGGAGCACATATGTGGTATATTTACTACTGTGCCCCTGTGGACGATTCTATATCGGTAAGACCATAAGGTGTCTTTTTGAAAGATTTAGGGAACACTTGAACTGGGTCAGAACAGGGAAGGGATGTCCGAGATTTATTCAGCATGTCAGAGAGGTTCACGTTGGCGACATCAAATGTGTTTCTTTCTCCGGTTTAGAAATCGTGCCTGCTCCTCTGCAGGGGGAAGATAGACATCGCCTCCTCCTGCAGAGGGAAGCCAGGTGGATTGCACGTTCACAATGACCTCAGCCTGTTCCTGTGATAGATTTCTAGAATCGTGTTTATTTATGTGTGTTTTGTATCTGTACTTGTCCCTAATGGGTTGCTTGTTCATTGTTTTTATATGTTGAACACACCTCCTTTGGCACGGGTGCGGTCTGATTTGTCTATTTCCATGACGACAGCCCGCACCAGAGGTTAAAAGGAGTGCTGGTGCAAGCACGCATTGACGCACAGCCTGATGAAGTGCATGTAGCGCGAAAATGCCGCCGCCGTTTGATGCGTGCTCTTGAATTGTCCGCCCCCTGCCTTACTTCACTTTGAATAAAGCTGCCGCTTTTGATCGCATATGGGTGAGTGCCGCTGTTCATTTTCTTCGTATCAGCATAAAGCTATTCTAATGTTCTGGCGTGCCAACCATTTTTTCCAGTCTCAGGAAACTTATACCAGCTTGAAAAATGTACCCACTCCTGTTTTTTGCGTGCATTACGCAAATATTACAATGCTGATTTTCGCAATCAAGAATATAATCTTGAATTCTCGAACTTGCGAATATATGACGAATATTCTACAAAATATTTGTGAAGTGTCGTGAATTCAAATATTGCCCCTGCCGCTCATCACTAACCACAACTACGTTTTAAGGCAGCAAATGAACTGCCAGCAACTTGACCAGGTGGGAGTTCAGCTGGTCCAAAATAGTTTTGTCATTGCCACACATGGATGTCTCAATATGGAGTTGAGGACAAGGAGGAGTAGTCTGAGCAGAAGATGCAGCTGAATATGATGAAAAAGGCATTGTACTGCCAGGGGAAACCTGCTGGCTGCCACAAAAAAGACCAGGAGAAGGAAGACAGACTTGTTTTGATTGAGAATGCTGGCCAGTTCTGTTTTCCCACAGAATCCAGTGATCGCGCCTCATGTGTTGTAATAGAGCCGTAGTACCTATGTTTGTGTTGGAATGCTCATGACTTTCACATGGCTGGGGTTTTGTGTACCAGCCTTGCGGAGAAAAAAACGTCATACAGGAGTTTCTTGAACAGAGATAGAGGCAGCTGAGCTTGACCTAGGTCTGGCACATTTTGAGCCTGCCCCCCCAATATCAGCGTTATCACTAGTTCCTGAGCTGACAACAATATAAGCAGATCTGGCCCTGCCAGATCTTTGGAGGTTTCGGCCTTACATTGCCTCTGATCTTTATGGCCACTCTGGCCACTACCCTTTTCCTCTATCTCCCCATGCTCCTTATAACCCCGATACAGCTCCAAGGTCCTGTTGAATGTACAATCATCATCGTCCTCATCCTCCCTGCCACTTTTATCAGACTGTGAGATATCATGGTTGACACCTTGGCCCTCCTCCCTGCTATGTACAAAGTATATAGAGTGAGGTATGTGTGTGACTCTCTAGTGTGTGTGTATAGGGTAAATGTAATATAGAATGAGGTATGTGTGTGTATAGGGTGTCATCCATATAGTGTATGGTGTGTGTATAGAGTGTCATTTATATAGTGTGTGGTGTGTGTATAGGGTAAATGTCATCTATATAGAGTGTGGTGCCTGTGTGTATAGGATGATATATATATATATATATATATATATATATATAATATATATATATATATATATATATATATATATATTTATATAATAAATATAGTGACACAGTTGTCACTGTGATTTCGTAGTAAAGAGATCACAGAGAGGCACGGAGCATTATCAGTCATGTTAATGCTCCGTGCCTCTGCAGTCTGCATCGGGTCTTGGCACTCTTTCACGGAGCGGATGCCACGCACGGCATCCGCTCGTGTGAAACAGCCCTAAAGGGTTGTGTCTGGCAAGGCAGGTATTTTCGTCCCAGCATGTGCGGCTGGGCTGGTTTCCAGCCAGGTGAGGTCAAATACCGGACCGGAGTTTAAGTGCTGGTCTAGGTTTTGGCAGCACCTGGCTGTCCTTAAATCGGGAGCTGGGTTCAGCAGAGAGGTCTCTGTTTTGGAATCTGAGGCTTTATGCTGTGCTGGAGGGCTGAGAGCCGTACGATGGGGAAACAGGTCCCCTAAAGCCTGCTGGGGACTACTGGAGGCAGAACTGCCATCAAGGTGACTTGTGTTACGGTATATGAACTTTCCATTGTGTGTCAATTAACACCAAGACTGCAAAGTTACGTGCTTGTTTTGTGAAATTGCTTCAAGTGTGAATAAACACTGACGTTTTGAGTTAAGAACTTGTGTTTTGCCTCTGTACTGCGCCCGCTTACCCTATCTACCAGAGCAAAACCCCACAATTGGTGGAGGATGCGGGCAAGAGCAGTGAGGCTGACATTAACACCAATATTTTTGGTTTCTGAATTTTTCAGGCACGGTTGTATGTCGTACATTAAATTTATTACAACCTTTACAGTATTATTACAACCAGTGCCCCACGGCAAAATGGAGGTTGTTGTGAAGGCCCTCATGGAGGCTAATCTGCAGCAACAACAGACAAGCCTGCAGCAACGCGAGGCTAATAAGCATCAGCAAGCAGGAGACTAACCAGTTTCTGCTACAACACGTGATGGCTTTGCAGACAGCACGAGCAACCTCGAGCGTCCACGATGCCCGGAAAGCAGTCCGTGCCGCGATTCCTAAGAACCCCCGCAGGTGACATCGAAACCTACCTGACAATGTATGAGAAAGTGGCCATCAGGGACCCCGTGACCAGTGGGCTGAGGTCATCACTCCATTCCAGGCATCCGATTCCTAGCTGTTTCATTTATATAGTGTGTGGTGTGTGTATAGGGTGTCATTTTTATAGGGTGTGGTGTGTGTATAGGGTGTCATCTATATGGGGTGTGGTGTGTGCAGGGTGTCATCTATATAGTGTATGATGTGTGTATAGGTTATACTTTATATAGTATGTAATGTATGCATAGGGAGTAATCTATTTAGTGTGTGGTATGCATATAGGGTGCCATCTTTACATGTGGTGTGCATAGGGTGTCAACTATATAGGGTATGGTGTGTGTATAAGAAGCTATCTAGATAGTGTGTGGTGTCTGTATAGGGTGTAATCTATATAGTGTGTTGTGTGCGTATAGGGTGTTATATATATATATATATATATATATATATATATATATATATATATATGGCTGAGGTCAGCCTGTATTTGTGGACAGGGCGTCGGTACCCTATATATAACTGCCTCCCCTGTTCTCCAGTGGTGTGTCTCACTTACTTCCATAAGGAGGAGCCACATCTAGCTGCCGTCACAAGCAAACCTCATTTTTTCGTCTCCACGTGCGCCTCGCTATACGCATAGAGCTACCATTCCAGAGAGATTCTTCGGTCCCCAAGTGAGTATCGGGAGCTCGGAGCTTACAGCATTTCCCCGTCCACAGATTGGGATCTCTTCCCACGAGAGGTCTGCACACATCGCGTGCGGTCCACGGTGGAACGCAATCACATCCGCCGGCGCTCCACAGGCACTTCCAGGAGAGCGCCGAGTGACACCTCCCACACACGTCCGCCGCCCATTTCTTCAGGGACGGGGCAAGCGACGGGGGACAGCACTCGGCAGCAGGGCGCAGGTCCTGGGTCCCCCCCTCCCCCCACCTCCGAAAGCAGCCAGGGGCGCCATGCACGCCCACGCACAGCCGCCTAGATCCTCCCTAGGCACCGAAAAAAATAAATAAAATATATATATACATGTACAAACACAGGAGCACGTGCAAACAGCAGAGGCGGCACAGATAGGCAGCAGGGGCACATCGGGCACCGGCGGGGGGCATACTACATATAAATGGATATATATATACATATATATCACCTTGACAAACACGGGTCAGTCTAGGCCATGTGGAACATACAGGCCGGGGCTTCTGCATAATATGGAGGCGGGGCCTCACAGCAGCAGTAGGTACCAGGGGCCCTCGATTGCGCATAACAAGCGTCACCACTTCCAAACGCATGTCCTAGCCAGGAGGAGGGGACAGCGACGAGCGAACAGTTCAACAGGCCCGTAGCTTATCTGGTCTATCCATGTTCAGCCGCTGCGGATACCGGCTATGTCATTTTTGTCTCTCACCTGGATCGTCCTGGCCGAGTTTAATGCTGCATGTCACCTGGATCGTCCAGGCCAAATTCAATGTTGCATGCCACCTGGATCGTCCAGGCCGAGTTTAATGTTGCATGTCACCTGGATCGTCCAGGCCGAGTTTAATGTTGCATGTCACCTGGATCGTCCAGGCCGAATTCAATGTTGTATGTCACCTGGATCGTCCAGGCCGAGTTCAATGTTGCATGTCACCTGGATCCCGCAGGGCCAGCTGCTGCAGACCTCAGCTATGTCAGTTGTTTGTTACCTGGATCGTCCAGGCCGAGTTTAATGTTGCATGTCACCTGGATCGTCCAGGCCGAGTGTAATGTCGTATGCTGCAGATCCCAGCCGCGCCAGTTGTATGTCTCCTGAACCTCCCAGGTCTAGCCGCCGCAGATACCTGTGATGTTATTGTTTGTTACCTGGATCGTCCAGGCCACGTTAAATGTTGTATGTCACCTGGATCGCCCAGGTCCAGCCACGGCAGCTACCGGCCATGTCTTGTCTGTCATCTGGATCGTCCAGGCCATGTTAAATGTTGTATGTCACCTGGATCGTCCAGGCCATGTTAAATGTTGTATGTCACCTGGATCATCCAGGTTCAGCTACCGTTGATACCACGCCATGTCATTTATTTTGTCTCCTGGATCGCCCAAGACAAACTAACTGTTTGACCGACAACTAGACTGTCAGGTTCAGCCGCCGCTGCTACCACACTATGTCAGGTTGAGCCCTCCACACTCCCGCAGGCTATCCTGGCCCGGCTTTAAGTTAAGAGCCCCCCGGACGGCGAAGGGTCTCACGGTCCGCATCTTGCATCCACGGTTACGTTATTCAGTCTACTTAATGTTCCCCCTCAGATTCCTAGAAGTGTCTTCCGGCCACTATCGTCTTCAAATCAGGCAAAGCCCCGCAAGGTAAGTAATGCACAATAAGGGTAAAAGCATCGGTAGGTTCTATCCATGCATACCCCAGTCTGCATATACTTTTTTAGTTCTTATTGTTGGTTTTTCTGATAGTGGCAAGCCAGGAACGGGTAATTCGACAACCTAGGAACAGGTCTTGGTCCGGTTAAAGACTGGTCCACGATGTCACAGGTGTCCGACATAGACGACAATGGTTCCATGCTAGGCTCATCGATTTCGGGCCGGGCCAACAACGGGTCCCTCCGGAGCTGGACCATCCCAAAATTGATCATGGAGCTGAACAAAAAAGGGATCCGGTACCCAGCTTCTGCCAGGAAAGCTGAACTTTATAGGCTACTGACGACAGAGGCCGGGCCCTCACAGGAACAAACTTCCCTACCGTCTATTCAGCTTTCATTGGCCCAACTCCAATCCCCCATTAGTGGCTTAGTCAGCTCCATCTCAGACATCCAGTCCAGGGTGGGGGTCCTTGAATCTCAGCCGTCAGTATCCGGTCAGACCCAGGCACCAGCACCAACCCTGCTCCCCCCACAGCTTCTTCCAGGTACTCATATGCCCCCCCCCCCAGATTGCCCCATCCCATTTTTTACCAGATGACCTCAAAAAGGATATCTTGGCAGGGAGGGATATAAACCTGGCATCTATCCTTATAGCGTCCCAAGATGTCCCAGAAAATCGAGTGATCAATTGCGGGTATGTGTCAATAGTCCTGAAAGCAAAAGACGCACGCATGAATAGAAAGTTGACCATCCCCGAATTCGTGCTAGCCTTCAGCATATATAGGGATGTGGTATGTTCAGTCCAGCCGGATAGGAGGGAGGAACTGGATAAATACCTATATCGGGTCACCGACCTGGGTCAGAAATATGGTGGATCGGCTTTCTACGATTTCCACCGGTCCTTTTCCGCCAAAGCAGCAGCAGCGCTCTCCCAATTCCAGTTTGCCACTAATTGGGCGGAGATGGATATGGAATTATTCTGCCGGCACTTCGCGGGTCTCCGGGCTCCCACATGCTCAAGTTGCCAATCCATATTCCACTCCACCGAATGGTGCCCAAACTCCAACCCTGCTATCCCGCAAGGGGCGTGGCCCGGACCCGCCGGTACTCAGGGGAACTCCAGCACAATTGACAAACTAGGTAGACCCATAGTGTACCTCGGCAAGAGCCAACTATGCAACAATTTCAATCTGGGAAGTTGTGCCTTCAACGCGTGCAGGGCCCTCCACATTTGTTCATTATGTTTCAGAGCCCACCCTCGCTCCACGTGCCCTAGGAAGGCGTCCAAACAGCTATGACTAACCGACATTAATGTCGAATTACTGTCGGGGCTCCTTAAAAACCACCATGACCGAGTCTTCGTAGATTTCCTGATCTCTGGCTTCCATAAAGGTTTTCATACAGGGATAATCGCTCTTCCACAAGCCAATTGGGAGGGTCGTAACCTACTATCTGCTAGTCAGGACCCAGAAACGGTCGAAACTCTGCTCCAAGCAGAGGTCAACAAGGTTTTTTTTGTTGGGCCCCTTCACTGATGTTCCCTTCCAGCACTGGCGCATTAACCCAATTGGCATTGTATCTAAACAGTCGTCAAATAAAAAACGTCAATTTACAACTTGTCCGCTCCACATGCTTCTTCCACCCCAAGCCTGAATTCCCTGATACCATCAGACGAGTATCCGATGCAATAATCGGTAGAAGAAGTGGAGAGTAGAATCAAAAGATCAAAAGATCCCTGGATTTTACCAAGTATGGACGCATGCGCATAGGTAACTTTGATCGTGATCTTCTATGGATTCATGAGCTGAGTGTGTGGGCATGCGCAGTGGGGACAAGCCATGGGGAAGCGATGTGGAGTGTGGTGCGCATGTGCCCATACTTAATGTTTGTACGGAGAATCTATCCTGGCAGGACATGAATTGCAATCGGAAAAGGTAGGCCGAATAAAGGTACAAGTTCTTACGCAGGCGCGTACTCTACACAGATACTGGTTAGTCCGCTGACTGACCAAGCATAGAGATGGATTTCATTGGTCCAACTACGTGACTATCATGCGATCGCCACTAATTCATTGGAAAATAGGGAGGGAAAGATCCACCCACATGATATATAAATGTTAAATCACCTGGCGATCTTGTTGATAGTAGCTCCATTGCCCCTGAAGACGCCACATCTGTGGTGAAACATGTCGGGGGAGCTGCAAGTTAGGTTTTAAATCAGTGCGTGTGCTTGGTGTTCGGCTCCCGGTGCGCTGCAGACACTGGGTTAGCCGATACAAACAGCAACACTCTATCCATCCAAGACAAATAAAGGAATAGAGTTATATACACTTGAGTCACTCGGGTGCAAGGTTGACAGAGAGCTGTCATCTGGTTATATTTCCATCAAACCGGACTAGGGGAATAGATTAGGAAATACTCCTCAGGATAGAGTGGTAGTTACATAAAGGAAAGAGACTGCAAATAATAGCAGCAATTATCAAGAAATGAAGTACTGATTGCTGCCAAGCACAAGTGCACTTTAATTTTAAGACATTTATTTTCTTTATTGTCTTCCCGTATATATTTTTAAAGAATATCAAATAAACGTTACATTTTAAATTAGACCGTAAACGGGAATCCATTAGCCATTTGGCTATCTGAACCTCAATCTATATTTTTAGCGCAACCGGTGCTAAATTGCTAAAACTTTACAGACCCAAAAGTCCTTCTAAGGACTATTGTGTGTGGCAGCAGCAATATCTTTTTTTAGCGCAAACTGCACTAAATAGCTAAAAGTTTACAGACCCGAAAGTCCTTCTAAGGACTATTGTGTGTGGCAGCAATATCTATTTTTAGCGCATCCTGCGCTAAATGGCATGCTATAGTTAGGTTACTACAGACAGTGACATTAGCTAAGCCACATCTCCAGTGTAAAGTGTGCGCATCCCCAAAACAATCTGTGACATCCAGTGTACTTTTTCCGTAGATGGTGTCCGCTGCAGACAGTGACTTTAGCTGTGCCACATCTCCCGTGTAAAGGGTGCACATCCCAAAAATATTTGTGACATCCAGTGTACTTATTCAATTGACGGCGTCCGCTGCGGACAAGTGACATTAGCTGCGTCACATCTCCAGTGTAAAGTGTGTCCATCCCCCAAAAATCTGTGACATCCAGTGAACTTTTTCCGTAGATGGTGTCCGCTGCGGACAGTGACATTAGCTGTGCCACATCTCCAGTGTAAAGGGTGAGCATCCCAAAAGAATCTGTGACATCCAGTGTACTTTTTCCATAGATGGTGTCCGCTGCGGACAGTGACAATAGCTGCGACACATCTCCAGTGTAAAGTGTGCGCATCCCAAAAGAATCTGTGACATCCAGTGTACTTTTTCAATAGATGGTGTCTGCTTCTGACAGTGAATTTAGCTGTGCCACATATCCAGTGTAAAGTGTGCGTATCCCAAAAATATCTGACATCCAGTGTACTTTTTCAATAGACAGTGTCCGCTGCGAACAGTGACATTAGCTGCAATACATCTACAGTGTAAATTGTGTGCATCCAAAAAATATCTGTGACATCCAGTGTACTTTTTCAATAGACAGTGTCCGCTGCGGGCAGTGACATTAGCTGTGCCACATTTCCAGTGTAAAGTGTGTGCATCCCAAAGAAATCTGTGACATCCAGTGTACTTTTTTCGTAGATGGTGTCTGCTGCGGACAGTGACATTAGCTGTGCCACATCTCCAGTGTAAAGTGTGCGCATCCCAAAAATATCTGTGACATCCAATGTACTTTTTCAATAGACAGTGTCCGCTGTGGACAGTGACATTAGCTGCTCCACATCTCCAATGTAAAGTGTGCACATTAAAAAAATATCTGTGACATCTAGTGTACTTTTTCCATAGACGGTGTCTGCTGCGGACAGTGACATTAGCTGCGACACATCTCCAGTGTAAAGTTTGCGCATCCAAAAAATATCTGACATCCAGTGTACTTTTTTCGTAGATGGTGTCCACTCTGGACAGTGACATTAGCTGTGCCACATATCCAGTATAAAGTGTGAGTATCCAAAAAATTTCTGACATTCAGTGTACTTTTTCAATAGACGGTGACCGCTGCAGACAGTGACATTAGCTGCGCCACATAATCAGTGTAAAGTATGCGCATCCAAAAATTATCTGTGATATCCAGTGTACTTTTTCAACAGTCAGTGTCTGCTGTGGACAGTGACATTAGCTGTTCCACTTCTCCAATGTAAAGTGTGCACATTAAAAAAATATCTGTGACATCTAGTGTACTTTTTCCGTAGATGGTGTCTGCTGCGGACAGTGACATTAGATGCGACACATTTCCAGTGTAAAGTGTGTGCATCCAAAAAATATCTATCACATCCAGTGTACTTTTTTCGTAGACGGTGTCTGCTGCGGACAGTGACATTAGATGCGACACATCTCCAGTGTAAAGTGTGAGCCTCCACATAATATCTGTGACATCAGTAGTAAGAGGGTATATGTTTCGTCAAACTAAAAGTGACAGGTACCACGCCCCCTTTTATACAGATAACCCCGCCCCTTTTATATTGATTGATATTGTTTGATATAAAGTTTATATCGCTTGATATAAAGTTTATATCGCTTGATATAAAGTTTATATCGCTTGATATTATTTTTATATCGCTTGATATTGTTTGATATAAAGATTATATTGCTTGATATTAATTTTATATCGCATGATATTGATTGCTATATATATATATATATATACACTGCTCAAAAAAATAAAGGGAACACTTAAACAACACAATGTAACTCCAAGTCAATCACACTTCTGTGAAATCAAACTGTCCACTTAGGAAGCAACACTGAGTGACAATCAATTTCACATGCTGTTGTGCAAATGAGATAGACAACAGGTGGAAATTATAGGCAATTAGCAAGACACCCCCAATAAAGGAGTGGTTCTGCAGGTGGTTGCCTGACCACTTCTCAGTTCCTATGCTTCCTGGCTGATGTTTTGGTCACTTTTGAATGCTGGCGGTGCTTTCACTCTAGTGGTAGCATGAGACGGAGTCTACAACCCACACAAGTGGCTCAGATTAGTGCAGCTTATCCAGGATGGCACATCAATGCGAGCTGTGGCAAGAAGGTTTGCTGTGTCTGTCAGCGTAGTGTCCAGAGCATGGAGGCGCTACCAGGAGACAGGCCAGTACATCAGGAGACGTGGAGGAGGCCGTAGGAGGGCAACAACCCAGCAGCAGGACCGCTACCTCCGCCTTTGTACAAGGAGGAACAGGAGGAGCACTGCCAGAGCCCTGCAAAATGATCTCCAGCAGGCCACAAATGTGCATTTGTCTGCTCAAACGGTCAGAAACAGACTCCATGAGGGTGACATGAGGGCCCGACGTCCACAGGTGGGGGTTGTGCTTACAGCCCAACACCGTGCAGGACGTTTGGCATTTGCCAGAAAACACCAAGATTGGCAAATTCGCCACTGGCGCCCTGTGCTCTTCACAGATGAAAGCAGGTTCACACTGAGCACATGTGACAGACGTGACAGAGTCTGGAGACGCCGTGGAGAACGTTCTGCTGCCTGCAACATCCTCCAGCATGACCGGTTTGGCATTAGGTCAGTAATGGTGTGGGGTGGCATTTTTTTGGAGGGCCACACAGCCCTCCATGTGCTCGCCAGATATAGCCTGACTGCCATTAGGTACCGAGATGAGATCCTCAGACCCCTTGTGAGACCATATGCTGGTGCGATTGGCCCTGGGTTCCTCCTAATGCAAGACAATGCTAGACCTCATGTGGCTGGAGTGTGTCAGCAGTTCCTGCAAGACGAAGGCATTGATGCTATGGACTGGCCCGCCCGTTCCCCAGACCTGAATCCAATTGAGCACATCTGGGCCATCACGTCTCACTCTATCCACCAGCGTCACGTTGCACCACAGACTGTCCAGGAGTTGGCAGATGCTTTAGTCCAGGTCTGGGAGGAGATCCCTCAGGAGACCGTCCGCCACCTCATCAGGAGCATGCACAGGCGTTGTAGGGAGGTCATACAGGCACGTGGAGGCCACACACACTACTAAGCCTCATTTTGACTTGTTTTAAGGACATTACATCAAATTTGGATCAGCCTGTAGTGTGTTTTTCCACTTTAATTTTGAGGGTGACTCCAAATCCAGACCTCCATGGGTTAAAACATTTTATTTCCATTTTTTTCTTTTGTGTGATTTTGTTGTCAGCACATTCAACTATGTAAAGAACAAAGTATTTCAGAAGAATATTTAATTAATTCAGATCTAGGATGTGTTATTTTTGTGTTCCCTTTATTTTTTTGAGCAGTGTAGTATTCGTCCATTAAGGTCTTACCACTTCTGACAGCTTCTTACTACAGATGGCAACATCCTCCAAGACATTCTTCTCAGATTACTGTTAGGGCTAAACCAGGAAGTTGAACTTTCTTAGAGAAGCAGGACAGCTTACTACAGCTGTTGAAATCTAATGTCCGGCAGTTACAAATTAAAAATAAATAAAATTGCTGTTAAATTTATATTGATTCTTACTACATTTGTATTTGGCCATTAAGGGCTTATCACGTCTTCCAGATTCTTACTACAGATGGCAACATCCCCCAGACATTCTTCTCAGATTACTGTTAGGACTAAAAGAGGACATTGTGGTTTTTTGAAAGCCTCCTGGCAGCTTACTACAAATGGTGAAATCTAATGTCATAATCTAAGGTCAGGCAGTTTCCAAATGAATACAAAAAGCACAAGGTTTTTTTTTTTTTTTTTTTTTTTTTTTTTATATATATATATAAAAGCCAACCATTTCCAAATGAATACAAAAGCACAATTTATTTATTTTTATATATAAAAGCCAACCACTTATTTATACAGTTTGTTAAGTTTCATTTGATAAAAATCTTTTTGGATATGCCCATTTCTAACACTTTGATAAATTTTTTATATAAAATTAAGATTTGGACATAAAAAGGCCTATAATAAACATATAAATTCTTATAAAACATAATCTAACTTTTTGAAAGACAGCAACTACTTAATGTGTAAACACAAGGTTTTGGTATAAAAGCCAACCTCTTTGATATGCAATTATATCAAATTATACAGCTTGATACGTTTTGATTTTGTTAAAAAATCTTTTTGGCTATACCCATTTATGACAGTTGATAAGTTTTTGATATAAAATTAAGATTTGGGCACAAAAAGGCCTATAATAAACAAACATATAAATTCTTATAAAACATAATCTAACTATTTGTGAAACAGCAACTAATGAATGTGCTAATAGTTGCAACATTTTGTGGTTTACAACAGGACCCCCAGCCTATATAAACATGACACATTCTGGGCATGGTTAGCACAGAGATACGCAGGCACATACAGGCATAGGTCCCTAAGGCATTAAACACATCAAAAGGTAAGCACCATTTGGCTGTTGTGCTTTTAAATCTTTTACTATTTATTGAATATGAATTATGGTATCTGTATCTATGTAACTGATGATTTATAGGGTCGTAATGCGTCACTAACTAAATGTCTTTTTCTTTTACATCCGACAAATGTTGCTATATTTTAACTAACAATATACATTTTGTTTAGATGGATTCTTACCAAAATTTATGGGGAGATGACAGTATACCCGATGCGCAGCTGCTTATCGCGGGCGATGATTTCTATGATTCGTACATTAGCGGCGGTGGGGGACAAATGTTTTCAGACGATTCGCCCCGTATGGCGCTAGCTCATACTGATATTTCAAACGAACCCGATTACAATCCGACGTCTCCGTGCCTGGCCGGTAAGTATAACCATCTTAGGTTTTTATTACGTATATAGTTTTAGAGCTCGTTATATTTCATGAACATTTTATTACAGGCACACAAATCAGCGACATTTTAAGAATTGTGAACAGAGACGTTGAGACTGAAAATACAGGACATTCAAACATTGAAGTTACGACCAAAAACTATTCTGACACGCTAAAGGAGAACGAGCCATCGCAAGTTATCGATCTCACAACCCCAGGGCGCCATGAACAGACGACAAGGCTAGACAGAACACGTAAGGCTCGATCGGCTTCTTTGATGTTGGCTGTTTTAAACATTATCGATATTTCTAATACACTTTTTAAAAATGCAGCGATGGAAAGAAAAGTGTATACAATTGAGGACATCGCGACACGCTCCGATGAGGCCCTACAAAAGCGTAGCAAGCGGGGCAAAGAGCGTAAGTCCCAAAACGCATTGTTGTTGTAACATATTTTAAACAATGTCTATAAGTCTAATACTTTTTGTTAAAATGCAGCGCTGAAAA
Source organism: Bufo bufo (assembly GCF_905171765.1). Classification (NCBI taxonomy): domain Eukaryota; kingdom Metazoa; phylum Chordata; class Amphibia; order Anura; family Bufonidae; genus Bufo; species Bufo bufo. Next base: position 307,690,907 of record NC_053389.1, read on the forward strand.
GAAAAATGGCCACGGCCGGTATCTCCAAAGCGGCGTCAAAGAAATCTAGCACAACAGGTAAGGCTTCCTCTACAGCAACTCAAACAGCAATGTGTATAACTTTTAAGCGTGTATAAACAATGGTGTCTAATCAAACCTTGTAATTTAAAGTTTTTCAGATGCCTGGTAGTGGCGCAAGTGTCAACAGAACTGTTTCATTCCCAGAACCGCCAGAGTTTGGCACCAACGCCCGTGACAGTTGGCTGATGGAAAATCCTGCATTGCCGACTATCCGCTGCCCTGCTGCACGTAAGTTAATATTACACGGTGCTCTGTTTTAATTAGGCCCGCTTCAAGTTCTTAACACCTACATCTTGCTGCTGTTCTTTAAATTTTTAATAAGTCATAATGACATATATCCATCTATCTAACTAGCTATCTATATCTAGCCATTTATCTATCTATGTCTCCATACATCCAAATATCCCAACTATCTAAATTCTATCAAATTATCTATCTATCTATCTATCTATCTATCTATCTATCTATCTATCTATGTCTCTAGGCATCCAAATACCCCCACAACTATCTAAATTCGATCAATTTAGCTATTTATCTAGCTATATTTCTAGCTACATATCTATAGATCAATTACCTATCTATATTTCGCGGGTGGTGGGGGTTGTTTTAATTAGCGAGCTTGAAATTCTTAATACTTATATCTTAATGTTTGTCTTTAAATTTCAGCCAAAAGAAAAGAAAGCAACAAAGCCAGAGTCAATAAAGAGAGACGGCGAGCAACCACAAAACAGCAGCAGGAGCAGTTTACACCGATAGCTGGAGTTCTAACAAAGCCTGGGCCGGTTCTACAGAGTGGTGAGCCAACTAGCGTAATAAATGATATTACAGATTTATGCGACATAACAACGGTGACCAATACGCAAGATGTAATACCTTGTAAAAAGCGCATCACGTTTGATACACCAGACACAAGCAGTAACGGACAACAGATAAGCGAACCCCAGCAGCGATACGCGCCTCTTGTCCATTCCTGTTATTGCCGGGGTGGAGAGACGTACGACGCATTGCGGGATATCGCAAAATGTAATGACAAAATGGCACGCGTAGCGTTGCATTTAAAATGTTACGTTAAAGACTCTACGTCTCTAGCGTTTAACAGCCCCAACAAAAATACTGAGGGGCAAATACATGCTACGCGTGACAAATGCATACGACTGATTACGCATCTTGACGCTCTTGAAAAAGAGCTGCTAGGCAGCGAATGACTAGTGATGACTGGTGGAGGTGGAAGCCCTTTTAAAAGCTCAAAAACAACTGTAAGTGCTAGGATTCGAAAGTTAAAACAGGCTATAAAAATCAGTTTTTCAGTTAAACGTTCTAAAATAGCTAGAGAAAAAAGGCGTCGCCGGCGTAACAATACGCCGCCGACGCGTCCGAACAAAATAGATAGCAAAAAAAGACAGGAATGTCATAACAAGACTGTTGCGGCGGCTCGTCTGAATGCTGGACAAACACATCAGCAATCGCAGACAGCGCAAACGGGGCCCAGCCGTCCAAACAGTTTGCACACTAACAGGCAGTCAAATACGCAATCAGCGCGTATTCAGTCCGGCGGCCCACAAAATGGCGACTTGCCCTATAACACGGCTATTACAGACGATCCCCCAGAACCACAAAACGTTAGATCCGTTTATCTAGAACGTGTATATCATAAACAGCGTGACTTAGCGAATTTTAATAGTACCATGTACACGGAACACTTCAGATTCGCTAACCTCGAAGCCATTCGCTCGTTTGTTGACGCTCTTGAGGCAATACACGCTGCTATACAGACATTGTTAGATAGGATTTTACGGGCCGTCTGATTTCATACAATTGCGTTTAGATGGCGGCGAAACGTTTGATTCGATTTTTTCTAATAGATATTCTAGAGATGGTTTTAGAGTCGAAACATTTTTGGACAATATCGCTAACGCATTACAGAGTAACGCGGAGTGCATAGCTGGAAATACACTTAAACTAGTTGTCATCATTGTCAGGTGTCGCCGTGGTGGGTCCCGAAGACGTTTGGGCGGTGTCGCGTATAGTCGTATTATTGATCGTAAAAAACAACATTTATACTATTTTAATAATTACGATAATAACGTCTGTCTGGCCGCTAGTGTTTACGCTATTTTGGAGGGTGCTTCTTTAAGCGACGTCGCCTTGTTAGAGAAAGCTCGACAACTGCATAGAGACTTACAAATACCCGAGGGGCATTTGGTGTCTTTTACGGACATTGCTGAATTTGAAAAAAAATTAAACATCACAATTAAAATTTTGTACCATAATAGGGGGCAGTGGCGTTATTATCACACAGCCCACACAGCTAAAGAAAAGACCGTCTATATATTGCACCATGATAAGCAATATTATGGCATAAAAAATCTAAAAGCCTTTATCGGTTTCGACTATTTTTGCGACGTTTGTTGCACTGTATACAAACATAAATATCGACACGGGTGTATGCAGTTTTGTAAAGCGTGCCAGAGCCCGAATTGTGTTGAACAGTCTAATAACTCACGTTGCCCGATATGTAGGACGTATTGCCGCTCAGAGGCTTGTTTTGAAACACATAGAAACCGGGCACTTAGTGATAAAGCTCTTTGTAAGAAAAAAACTTTTTGCGGCTTTTGTTACAAATATATAGACTGCGGCGATGAGCACAAATGTAACGGTTTAAAATGCACCATCTGCGGTGGGCAGGTTGACAAATTTGACGACCATGTTTGTTACATGCAGCCATACAACCCCAAAAAAATGACTGACAAGTATATCTTTTACGATTTTGAATGCATGCAAGAAACAGGCGTGCACATACCCAATTTCATTTACGCAACCACACTATACGCCCCAAACTCCTGGCAATTTAGCGGAAAATCCTGTACGCGGGACTTTGTGCGATTTTTTGCAGACGGTAAGTTTTCGGGTTACACGTTTATAGCGCACAATGCAGGACGCTACGACGCTTATTTTGTTTTACAGGAGTTGATTGATGAAAAATTTAAAATTGATATTATAAATCAAGGAGGCCGGTTAATGTGCGTTACCCTGAAGGACTTAAAAATTAGATTCATAGACTCGCTGAATTTCATGCCTATGAAGCTCAGCAAGATGCCCGAGGCTATGGGTTTTTCAGGCGCCAAGGGTCACTTCCCGCATTTTTTCAACACGGCAGAAAATCAAAACTACATAGGCGGCCTACCGGCCGCTAGGTGTTACGGCATCGAATACATGATGCCCTGTGAGCAAAAAGAATTCACAGATTGGTACGAGAAACATAAAAATGACACCTTTAGTTTTCAGGAGAAGTTAAAAGCTTACTGTAAGCAGGATGTGGAGGTTTTGAGAAGGGCTTGTGAGTGTTACAGGGACACGATTATGGCTATGACGGAACAAAAAGTTCTGCAATACATTAAACGTGAAAAGAAATACAGAACGGTCACTAAATGTATTGATCCGCTCCAACTTATCACATTGGCATCCGTGTGCATGGCTATGTATCGGTTTAAATTTCTACCCAAAAATACCATAGCGATTGTCCCGGCAGATAATTACCACAAGACCCAGAAACGCTTTTCAACACCCGCTATACAGTGGCTCATGTACCTTGAACATGCTGAAGGCATTTCTATACAACACGCGTTAAAGGGAGGTGAAAAAAAGGTCGGTAAATATTTTTTGGACGGGTATGCTTTTGTTAACGGTAAACACACCGCTTTTGAATTTCAGGGCTGTTTTTATCACGGGTGTCCTGTGTGCTATAACGATCAGGACAGCAACAAACTTACTAAAACTTCCTACGGGCAGCTATACCAATCTTTCCTAGTCAGGAAAAGCCGACTACAGAGACAAGGCTTTACGGTCCGTGTCCTGTGGGAACACGAGTGGCGGGAAATGATTGCAAACGATTCGGGGGTCAAAGACTTTCTGTTTAAAATGAAATTCCAGACTCCTTTGGATCCTCGTGACGCGCTTTACGGCGGGCGCACTAACGCCATTAAACTTTATCACAAGGTGCAGGCCGATGAAACAGTGCATTATTACGATTTCACCAGTCTGTATCTTTTTGTTAATAAAACTAAGACGTACCCTGTAGGACACCCAAAAATCATTTATGATCATTTTGGATACATCAAAAAATACTTTGGCATTGCCCGAGTTAAAGTGTACCAGCCCAGAGATTTATTTTTTCCGGTCCTGCCTGTAAAGCTAAATAAAAAACTAATGTTTCCTCTATGTTACACCTGTGCCTTGAACTGTCTGAAAGACATTTGCACCCACACAGACAATGAGCGTTCCCTAACCGGTACATGGTGCACCATAGAACTAGTTTTAGCTGTTGAAAAAGGTTACAGGATTGCCGAGATCTACGAGATCTGGCATTTTCCGAACACAACAGACGATCTGTTCGCCCCGTACATCAAATTACACCTCAGAGATAAACAGGAGGCTTCCGGTTATCCCAGTTGGTGTAAAACGGATTCTGAAAAAACGGCTTACATAGCGGCATTTTAAAAAAAAGATGTCTGCTTGCGTTCTGATAAGATAGCTGTAAACCCAGCAAAAAGACAAATTTCAAAACTGTTCCTAAACTCTTTGTGGGGTAAGTTTGGACAGCGTTCTAACTTGTCACGTACCAGCATAGTCACGGACCCTGACGAACTTTTCAAACTAGCTTTTGTGCCGTACTACGACCTATCCGAGGTTAATTTCATCGATGACGATACGGCGTTAGTCAATTGGCGCTATGTAAAGGAGCGCTACACCCACAACAAAAACACAAACATTTTTATAGCCTGTTTTACAGCCGCCTATGCCAGACTCGAATTATACAAGCTCCTAGACAGGCTGCAGGAACGTTGCCTTTATCACGACACAGACTCCATCATATTCGTGAGTAAGGGGGCTGCATGGTCGCCACCCTTGGGTGACTTTCTCGGTGAACTAACTAGTGAAATACCCGACGACGCCCACATTACCGAGTTTGTATCCGCTGGCCCAAAGACTTACGGCTACAAACTTAACAACGGTAAAACCGTATTGAAGGTTAAGGGTATGACACTCAATGGTGCTAACACACGGCTTGTTAATTTTGACAGTTTAAAAGACCTTGTGTTGGATTACTCACACAACACCGACCCCGAGACGCAGAAAACAATAGGTATCGAACAAGATGGCATTTTCAGAAATAGGAAGCGTTTGACCATAGAGACAAGACCGTTACGTAAAACACAAAGAGACAGCTGACGGCTGACTTTACAACGCTGCCTTTTGGCTATTAAACATGCCTGCGCAATTTCAACATCCTTTTTCGTGTATTCTAGCAGGACCCTCAAATTCCGGAAAGAGTTTTTTTGTTAAAAATGTATTAATGCATCAGGATACGTTAATGTCGCACAAACCTGATAATGTCATTTGGTTTTACGCATGTTGGCAGAAATTGTATGATGAACTAACCCGTTTGTTTACAAATATCAGGTTTATCGAGGGGGTCCCACAAAATTTTACAGACGCTGAGCTATTTCCAATGGATAAGGTAAATTTGGCGGTTGTTGATGATCTTATGGAGGTGGCTTGTGAAAATCTTGAAATACAAAACGCATTCACCAAATACGTACACCACAGAAATTTGAGCATTATGTATCTCGTTCAAAACGTTTTTTGTCAGGGTAAGAAAAGCCGAACCATAAATTTAAACACTAAATACATGGTCCTTTTTAAGAACCCTCGTGATAAATTACAGGTTATTACGTTGGCTCGGCAGATGTACCCCGGTAAAACACGTTTCTTTTTAGAAGCTTTTGAAGATGCTACACACAAGCCTTACGGCTATTTACTTGTAGATTTAAGATCTGACACGCCTGAGGACCTGCGACTCAGAACCGGTCTGTTCCTACCAGCTCTGCCGGTGGCTTATGTGTGCAAACAGAAGCTCTAAAATGAGGTATCTCACATCTTTACGGTTATTTTTGTTAGCTGCGCTGGTGCTGTAAGGATGTCGAACAGGATCCGGCGTAATTGGGGTCTTTTAAAAGCATTAGTCAAAACAAAACTGAAGGCCCGAAAGTCAATATTACGTAATGCCAGTAATGATTTGATATCGGCTATTGGCGAGATAGCGCTCAACATCCTTAAAGGAAAGATACCTCTTAAAGAGCGGCAAAAAAATATATTGAAAAAATGGCGTCGGGCTATAAAGAAATTAAGCGATAAAAAGTACTCCATTAAAGGAAAGAAGCGCATTGTGAACCAGAGCGGCGGTTTTATAGGAGCTTTGCTCGGTTTTGCAATACCTTTAATCACTAGCCTGATAGCTAATACAGCGGGTGGCTCATAATGCAGTATGCAGAGAAAATGTTCCTGGTTTCCAAAAATGAAATGGACAGGCTTAAAAATTCGTCCGTAGATGCAACAGATATACGCCAAACAGCCATACGGCGATTAGATGATGAGATTAGCGAAATACTACACAGAAATGACCTTTCAGATGATGAAAAAATTAAGAGATACACAGTCGTGTTACAGAGGTACTTAATGCTCAACAAACAGTCCGGTAAAGAAATGCCTGGTATAACCCTGATTACGCAGCCGCAAACCGATCAACAACAATTGTCAAATGCAACCTCAATCAGCACAGATACTAACGAGATACTTGACAGTATTAACACACGTTATAGAAAAAATGCAGAACTATTAAGTAAACTGTACCGCGCTGGTAATAAGCCGTACTGGAACGCTATGGGTGAGTTCATTTACAAAGAACAAACTGTAACCGGTTCCAACATTATTGACCTGATTCGAACAGCTACCCAGAGTCACGGCTTGCCTAATATTAAACCTCGCGGTTGGGACTATTTTATGGAAACTATCGCACAGCTGAACACCCCATCAACGGTTATCGGTAATACAAGAACAAGAGAACTTTTCGATAATTTGAAAAAACGGGCGCTGAGTGAGCCCTTTGACGAGGCTCGAAGCCCTTTTACCCCTCCGGTGTTATTAACATCGCCTACTGTGTCGACCCGGGGCTCATTATTACCTAAAAAGAGGCTCCCGCCCTTGTTGCAAGCTGCTTGGTTAACGTTGTAAATTTTCTTACTTTGACGATTGTATATAAACTTTCTTTGTATTAAACAGCTTTAATGTTTTTATTTGTTTTACATAAATTTTTACTTTGCATGTATATAAAATGTATTTGTGTGTAATGTCTTATAATGTTTTATTTACGCTACATAAACTGTTTTAAATAAAAATGTAGCCTGTTTTTCTTTTTAAAATAAATATAATAGCTTGATTATTTAAAATTGTATAAACAGTTAGGACGTGTTGTTGAGTAGACGCTGATTAAAACACAGCTAAAATGCCTGCAAAAAGCAAAATATTGCGAAAGCAATACTACACGCCAAAAGCGGTCGGCTCTTATGGGGGCGTTGAATCCTTATTCAGAGAAGTACAGAAATTTGGAATAAGAAAAGACTCTGTAAAAAACTGGTTGAGCAACGAGGATACTTATACATTGTACAAACCTGTTAAAAAAATCTTTTACAAGAAACAAAGTTATGGTGTCTGATATAGATGCTCAATGGCAGGCATATCTTGTGTCGATGATGGATTTTTCTAAAGAAAATAATGGTGTAAAATACCTGCTGACGGTCGTTGATATTCTATCTAAATATGCCTGGGTGTCGGCCTTTCAAATAAGTCCGGCGCTACCGTGGCTACCGCTTTTGAGCAGATATTTAAGTTAAGCGGCCGAACCCCCCGAAAGCTCCAGACTGATCGAGGCCGTGAGTTTATAAACAAACCTATGAGGCGTCTTTGTGAGACCTATAAAATACATCATTTTTAAACTACAAACGCTGTTAAGGCTGCGTTGGTCGAGCGTTTTAATAGAACGCTGAAAACTAAAATGTGGCGCTATCTTAGAGAACAAAACACGTACAGGTACATTGACAAGTTACAAGACTTAGTGTATAGTTATAACCACACATACCACAGAACTATAAGGCGGCGCCCCGTCAATGTGACAAAAGAGAACTCTTTAACCGTTTGGAAAAATATCTACGGGTGTTACGATACTATTAAAAAAGTTAAACCGTTATTAAAAATAGGTGACCACGTCAGAATTGTGCGTTATAAGGGGGTTTTTACAAAGGGGTATGAACAAACCTATACGGACGAGATATTTAAAATTCACGCTGTAAACACTCGGGGCCTCCGACCCCTTTATAAGTTGAAAGACCTGTCCGATGAGCTCATTGAAGGCTCATTCTACCCGGAGGAAGTCCAAAAAGTAACTCTCGACAAGCTACGAGTTTACAGGATAGAAAAAATACTGAAAAAGAATAGAGTTCGTGGTAAAACGCTGTGTTTTGTAAAGTGGATAGGTTACCCCGACAAGTTTAACTCTTAGGTACCTGAAAAACAGTTGATGCGTCTGTAAACTATGGAGGACGGATCGTTTTTTATCACGCTGCCCTGCAACGCCTCAGCCAAACTTTATCCCGAAAACAGCATCGCCGATTACACCACTAAGTTGGCAAAAGCGGTGCATCTTCGCGGCCCTTACGAAGTGGCTTTAGTGGAGATTCAGTATCCACATACATGGGAAACCTTTGGCCCCGGAGATGGTGTATTCTACGTCGCACAGCGCTCCGAGTCGATCAGTGAGCTTTTTGATAAATCGGGTTATTACGCCAATATGCACGATCTCATCAAAGCCATTAATAGCAAACTTGAATCTATAAAAATACCTCCCGATCAACTGCGTCTAAGATACGACGATATTGACAGAACCGTTTATGTACTGAATTCACCAGCCTACAAGTTCATGCCTTGTGTGAAGTTGGGGAATATTTTGGGGCTGACGGGGTATTCGCAAGCGCCATCGCTCAAGAATGTAGACACCGAGCACATCACGCTCCGCTACAAAGGACCCGGCTTACCTGTTTTAGAACATCATGTTGGCGGTATAAAGGGGCTTGCTCTAGTTTCATCAAAAGAGAAAAAAATTTATTCCGATATTAAAGCAGTTTTTTATACATTATTTGTTTGTACCGATATCGTCCAACATCAACTTGTTGGCGATAGTTACGTACAACTTTTAAGAACTGTCGAGTTAGGCGGTAAAAATGGTGATATAGTCACGCAAAAGTATCACCGGCCTGACTATATACCTGTTTGTAAACATCATTTTGACACGGTCACAATATCGATACTCACGGATCAGGCTAAACCTGTTAAATTCAAATACGGTAAGACTATTGTGCGATTACACTTTAGACCGCGCGCTGTGACGACGCATTAAAATGTTGTCCCAGAGAGTGTACGGTGACCCAGACGCATATACGCATTATTACATAACGCAAGCCGGTCATGGCTTGGACGGATTTCACGGTACTGAATTCATGCATGGTTCTGGACTCGCCGGGTTATTTAGGGGTCTGTTCCGACGTGTCGTTCCCCTATTTAAGAAAGGTGTGGAGCTTGTAAAACCGCACGTGAAAACAGCCGCCCATAACATTGCTAAAGACGTTGTCACTACGGCCTCGAACGCCTTTATGGATCGTATAAATAGGTCGGCGCAGCGCCAGGAGGGCTCTGGTGTCGTACAAATACGTAAAAAAACGCGTAAAAGAAAACGTGAACGCGCTGCCATTGTCTTACCAACTTTTATGAATAAAGTAGCAAAACCTAAGAGACGTCGCCGCCAGAAAACAAGAAGTCGTTCACCGAGTGACATCTTCTAGTCACCCGCTATGGCTTTCGTGCATGACGCCTCCGCCGAGTACGCCAAATCAGAGTTGGATATCTTTCAAATACCAAAGTCAAATAGGTTTTGGAAACGCGCTGCAGGAAAAATATGTATTCCGGTCCCAAATGGATGATCCACGGGTGTCAGCCCTTCTCCTCGACAACCAGAGGGTACGGTCCTCCCAGACCCCCTCCTCTACAAGATTTAAGGAGATAGGCAAGATAGTGAAGCACCCCTGAGAATGTTATAATAAAAGGTTTTATTCTACTTACAACAGGTCAGTAGACAAAAGGCATAAAATTACAAGATGATCGTCACGTTTCTGCCCGACCCGGGTTTCGCTGCCTCGCTTCTTCAAGGGCGATGACTGAGCATGCTCACACACGAGCCCTTTAAATAGCCCAGCTGTCTCATTATTCAAGCGGGTGTGGTTCCGATCCCAAAATAACAGTTTTAGAAATTCCATTCATACGTTCATAAATACAATCACTTTTAAAATGTAAACATAAGATACATAAAATACACATACAATACACATTGATGTACATAGTCATTGCCAATTTATAAGTAAACCCCTTCGAGTTGCCGCTCATATCCAAAATCAATATATTCATTAGTAAATTCA